>NW_022107431.1:101786756-101789885 GCF_000313985.2 Echinops telfairi | reverse complement strand
ACTTCCTGAAGCTGTGTAAGAATGACGCCGCACTGCGTTGGCGTAAGTCATCCTTGTTACCGCGGTGTTCTGTTAGAACTCCTGTGCATTCTGTACGTGCCAGCCCTGGGATTCCTCCCGGAGGAGTGCACTCCCTGCAGCCAGCTCCTCGTGAACAAAACCTGCAGGCTTTCCTCAACAGGGAGAACACAAGGATTTATTGAGAACAACGGGAAATTCACACTCCACATTTCCATCGGGATTCAACTTCAATTGCTCACATAATTCGACACAAAGGTCCACACAGGATACTCAGCAGGAACTTTCCATTTCAATTGAAGGTTTCACTTTCACTTGAAACTTTCACTTTCAATTTTCCTCCCCTCAGGAATTGGCAGGAACGATGACCTAAAGGAATAATCGTCGTTCTGGTTCATAGGGTTTGGGTTTGGTTGGGTTTGCAGCTGTCAGTATTCTGCATTGAGTTAGTCAGGCATTTCCTCCTTCCAACCCATATGCTAATGCTCTCCTGTGTGTCCGACACGTTTCTTGTCCCCCTGAGACTGGCTTTGGTGTCCCAAGGTTCTTATTACTCGTTAGGGATGAGAGGATCTTCTCAGTCTCGGACTGCAGACTCAAAATGACTAAGCATTTATGGTATTTCTGAGAAGGGTTAATTCTTCTAATACTTTTAATGAAACGACTGGTCCTATATTTTTTAATCACTGGGGAATTGCTTTTCCATTTTTATTGGACTGGAGTTTCCTTGACTGTCTACTTTAACCCCAGGGTTCTTTGTATGATAGGGCAAGCTTCCTGTTCCAATTTCTTTAGCCTTGACCCCAGTGTGTGCTCCGGCCCTAGAGTGATGGGAAAGATTGTTCTGCTCCTTTCAGCTAGAGAAATAGCTGAGCAATGAATGCCTTCTGCCACCACCTCTTTTGCAGCAGAACCTAGGTTACTAACTCACCTTTGATTACAACCATAAGCCATACCTTTCTGACCTCCAAAGATCAACGTGTTACGGAATGGCCCAGCAAGGTAAATAGGCACTCTAGATTTTGTTTCAAGAACAAGGTGTATATTCATATGTACATTAATGCTTTAAAGTTCATTAGAGTGATACGTTAGTTCTCTTATTGCTGCAGAGATTGTCCTAAATATAGAGGCTTAAAACAACAGGCACTTCAAATCTCAACATTTCTGTGATCAGGACTCCAAAAATGGCTTAGCGTGTAGTTGACCCAACGTCTCCCCTAAGATCACGTCAAGCTGTCATCTAAGAGACAGTCAACTCAAGCAGGATCTCCTACCGAGCTCGCGCCGCAATTTGCTCGCAGGCCTCCATTCCTCACCACGGGGATTTCTCCATCGGTTACCTGAATGTTCTCATAGCATGCAGCTGACTTTTGTAGCCCTGAAATCTTTTATTACTCAACCTCAGAAGTGACATGCCATTGCTTCTGCCACATACTAGTGGTCACAGAGACCTGGAACAATGTACAAGGAGACGGCCCAGAGGCTAAATGCCAGGAGGTGTGTGTCCCTGGGACCATCTAAATGACCAGCTGCCACATACGTCCTTAAATTGAGTATGTCTCTCAAGGCAACAAATGTCCACCATTCTCTGTTCTCTCCATCCCTTTCAAACATTTGTTTGCATTACCTATCTGCCCCTATCAGCACTTGAGTATGTCACTTCTAGTCAAACCATTTCATGTCCAGTATCCTATGTATTATATTGGGGGGGTAGGGACCAAAAAAACAACACCTTAACTCTCAACATGGATTACCTAACAGTTAAACCTATTATGTCCTATTCCTGATACAGGTGCTGAAAAAATAATATTAGCAAAATGTTAAGGATATCACTAGTGTGATTTTCCTTTTTAATGAGAGAGAGAGAGAAGGAGGGAACAAGAAACCAAATAGAGGTCAGAACGCAAAGTGTTCTTGCCTCTGATCCAATCATCTTTCCTTTGTGTGTGGCTCCTCTTCAGCTACTTTAAGAGGTTGAAGATAGGTTATTATCCACTTCATGGGGCAGAACCAGCACCAAGTGGTGTACAATATGGATTTTTAGTTCAATGTGATGGCAGTCTAATAGAAATCTCACCCCAGTAGAATAGATCCCATTATTATGGGTGTTCAAACCGAAGGATTTATTGAGAATGATTGAAAATTTATGCTCCATATTTCTGTCTGTATTCAACTTAATTGCACAATCATTAATCAAGTGTTTCTAGAATTCTCACCTTCCATACAAGAATCCCTGGGGGGTGCAAATGTTGACCACAAGTGGTCTTTGAGTCCATCCAGAGGGACCTTGGAAGAAAACTTGGCCGACAGCTTCCCAAAAAATCAGCCATTGGAAACCGCCTGGAATGAAGTTCTATGTTGTGACATATGGGGTCACCATGCATTGGGATCGACTCCAGGGCAGCTCATTTATTATACAGCAGACTTGGCCAATGCACCACACGTCTATCAGTGTAGTGGGGGGGCTTGCACAGTTACTATAATGTAAAGCACGTTTCAACAGCACTTCCAGACTAAAGCAGACGTATAAGGAAGGTCTGGCAATCTGAACACCAGCCGATGAAAATCCTATGGATCACAAGATCGGAAATTGCCACGAGTCAGGGATCAACTCCACAGCAACTCACAACAACAGGGAGATCAAACCAGACAACCTCTAAGAAATTGTCCTCCAAAACGAATATCCTGTATCCTGCTCTTGGGTCCTGATGGAAATGAACTTCCTTAGCCACTAACATTTGTCCTTGGTGGCAATTAAACTGAAGAAAGAGGAAAGGACTTGACTGAGGAATGACAGGGACAAGTTTTCTGTCATGAGCTTGATCTCACCTCTTTTAGGGTCAGAAAAATGATTTCCCATTGCCTTTCGCATCCCAGCAGTTCCTTTCTTTCTCTTTCTGCCTCCCTGTTAGGTCCCATCCTTAAGTTCCCAAGGAGTATGTCACCTGTCTTCCAACTCTCACTAGGAGGTGTATGTTGTATTGTGTGCCCCTCTGGAGCGCTCGGAGAAGTTGGGTGAGCCCTCACCTGTCAGAGCTGAAGTTCAAGTCAACAAGTGACTTGGGGCTGCTTTTCAGAGCTAGCATTTCCTGTGCACTCAAGGTTGACAAC
>NW_022107431.1:101772541-101786129 GCF_000313985.2 Echinops telfairi | reverse complement strand
CCCCTCAGTTTTCCTTGTGCCACGCAATCATTCCTAGGTCAGAAAAACATAAAATATCTCATAAGAATTTTGCCTTTGGAAAACTAACCTCTGTACTTCCAGCTACACAGGTTCATCTGTACATGAAACCCTGCGTCCCCAGCAGAATGAGATTTGCATCTTTTATTACTTTGATATGATAGCAAATGGAGCATCCCATCATTCTGTTGGAGTTGTTCAGTGACTAACCATTCCCAAAGCTACTTGGAATCTAAGTTCCCATGGTTAAAATGCCCTCATCTCATGCCTTCTCTTATCAGATATCTGTTGCTACATAAGCACAGCCCCTACCTCACCCCCGACACACACACACTCACGCATATAAATGATACTGACTTAAAACAGCAACTTTATTCAGCCCAGTTCTGCTGGGCAGTTCTTCTGGTCTTGGGGGGACTCACTCGGGTGTGACAGCTGCTGAGCTGACTGGGGGCTGACTGGCCGGCCCCAAGGAGGCCTCCTCCGAGATGATCATCTCTGCCCCATTGGAGTCGCTCGCCCTCCAACAGGATGGGCTAGTCAATTCTGACTCACAGTGACCCTGTATCACAGGGGACAGCTGTCTCAGTGAGTCTCCAAGACTGTAAATCTTTGCAGGAGTAGAAAGTCTCGTCATTCTCCCCAGGAGTGGCTAGTGGTTTTGAACTGCTGACCTTGTGGTTAGCAGCCCAACACATAACCACTATGCCGCCAGAACAGTCAGAGTGGAACTTTAAAAGCCTCTTGAAGCTTAGACACAGTTACACGGTCACTCAGCAAACAACAAGGAGGGCAAGATATTGAAAGAGAAAACTCTGCCTCTTAATGCAAGGAGCTGCCAGGATTGTGTGGCCTTTATTTCAACCCGTCACCATTTCATTTGTTTATAATGTATTCACTTTGACTATTTTTAGCATCCTATTGATTCTAACAGACTCAACACTGAGCTAAAGCAGATCAAAGCTGGTGGAGACGGCGCAGGACGGGGCAACCTTTGACTCTGCTTTGGAGCCAATTCAACAGTACCTAACAACAAATGGCTCAACCAAAGCTTGTCGTTGTTGTTGTTGTTGTTGTTGTTGTTGTTAGGTACCATCGAGCCGGGTCCTATGTACAACAGAAGGAAACGCTGCCCTCTTATGTCTAGTTATGTAGTCCTCTCTACACCTTCTTTCCCTTCTGGAGGTAAGAAACCTTGCTAGCACTTAATATATATCCAAGGACTCACCTAGCATTATAGCAGTCATACCATTTCATACCCAAATATCTGTTTTGCAGATGAGGCAATGAAGATTCAGAAGATAGACATAACCAACCCATTTAGCTCGGTCTAAATGCTGGAATTGGGGTTTAAAACTGCATCTAGGTCTGAAGCCAATACACTGTGCACCACCGTGTTCCTAACACGTTTTCTCTCGTGTAATTCACATCACTACTAAGTTAACAAGTTGAATGGTGTAAAACGGCTACATGCTTAGTGTTGGTCAAATGACCTGTTGCCGTCTTTCTCAAATGATAGGACAAATCTGATGTTTGTGTCCCTTTGTCCTTGAGCCCAATGTATGATGCCACCCTATGTGCCCTACGAGAACTGGACTCCATGGGATGGAGTTTCCAGTGGATGAGGTTTTCAGAAGCAGGGAGTCAGCCCTTTTATCCAAGGTACCTCAAGCTGGGCTTGAACCTGTAACCTCTCAATTAGCTGCTGAACATGCTAACACTGTACACCTCCCAGAGACTCTTTGTCATTGTACACACTGCAATAGCCATCACATCCCCCCTGAAGTGTTGATTAAGGCATTGTCCCAGTAATCTCCTTAAAAAAATAAAACTTTAAAAAAGCAGTATTTCCATTGCCATCTCTGGTCAAGCTAATGTAAATCTATCTGTGCAGTAGGCCTGGCAATGTTTTGGTTGTATCACTGTTAGGCTAATAAGAGTTGAAAGTTGAGACTAATTTATCATATCTATTTATAATTCACCACAGATATGATTAATAAAGAATTCATATCTGTGGTTCCAATGTTTGTCAGACCACAAACATAACTGCAAGTCATAACTGGTTTGATTGGGGCTAGATGTCACTGAATGTGATTCAAAGAAAGCATTTTCGGTCCTTGTGGAAATAGAATTAAGCAAGTCCCTCTAAGTCACATTGCCCTTTATTCGGAATGCTTCTTCCCAAAGTGAAGGACGGTTATCGTAGCCTAGAAGAGTAAAAGCAGTTGATCACTCTCTTCTCACTTGACCTAGTAAATTACATTACTGTGCAGGATGCAGTCTGGGTGGTACTGGAAGGCCTGAGCCATTGTCATCTTAGGGGTCGGCCACTTGGCTTTGCTAAGATCACCTGAACATTTATTCTAATGAAAGCATCACTTCCAGATTATGGATTTGCCTTGCTTTTTTTGCAAACACCTACATGGTTTAGTAGTGGCACTGCAATAATCTGCAAAACTAGATTTTTTTAAATGTGGAAATGAAATGCTTTCTCAAAGTCTTGAGGTTTATGTCTTCGATGTCAATTGGCAAGACTCGGTATCCCTTAAATATGAGGTACTAATTCATTTCTTTCTGAAAATTGGATTAATCAGATGCAGTGATTAGGAATGTTGTTTTCAATGAAACACACGTTATTTCAAATTGTAATTCCTTCATTTACTGGCTGGTTGAGACAGGGCAAGTAATGTAATGTCACTGCACTTTAGTTCTCTGTATATGTATATATGTGTGCGTGCAAAGTAGCAGGAGTAATACTTACCTCACAGAGTTGGATGAGTATTCATGGAAATAATGTGTGGAAAAAACTGTACAATACCCAGCACACAATAGATTCTCAATAAAACAAGTTTATTTTTATTATTCACTCATTCATTAATGCTAATCTATGAATTAAGTATGGTAAGCTAAAGTCCTGGGCTTGATTCATTTCCATGTTTTCAGCCCTCCTTCTTCCAGAACATAGTAATTCTAATCTACAGTAAATGGACATTTAATATTAGCAATTTAGCAGTTTTAAGTTCATGCAAGCAATACACCTTTATACTTTAGGGTGAGTGTAAAGTGTCCTCAAGTTGAAAAGTTTCATAGTCATTCACAGAAAGAATGAAGGCTTCTTTATTATAGCCCATGCCATTACTATTTCTCAGGCCTTTTTGTTGCCTTTTTTAAAGGTGACAGATGTAATTTATTTGCTCAGTGAGGAAGGACATAGATTTACTATATGGTAGCACAGCGTGTGACATAGAAACTATGTCCTATAAATGAGTAGTAAGCAGATAATGAGCAAATCAACGATTACATATTTAGTTATAAAGAAATCGATTAAGTACTCCTTATTGATTAAAAAATTATTTGGGATTGTGAAAAGCCCCCACACACAAATGAAATGCATCCTGGGGCACAGGATGTAATATTATTAAACGTATTATTTCTCAATCAAGAGTGTCAAAGTATTCAATCAAGCTGATCTTTGAATGGTTTGGGGGTTTTGTGTGTGTCGGTCCTTCTTTTTACTTGTCTTGTTTTTATTTTTAATATATGTCAACTTTTTTCAGTGGACTAGGTTGTAGGAGTTACATTTCAGCCGATCACCTCTGCCCCTACAGTTCAAACGTGAGAAGATAATGCAGTCTTTGTCCTGCTTTATGGCTGCACGACGTGAGAGCACACTCCAGTGGTCTGTCAATAAAGGGGCTAGCGTAGCAATATATGCCATTTAAAAACAAAGGAAGCAAGATCCGTTCATAGTTTTCCCTATGTTTACCTCATAAGCAGTAACTAAGACATTAGCATGGTGCAATCAGCAATTTAGCAGTAGAAGCCATAGTAATTGTTTTTGAAAACCCTCTAGTGTTTCAGATCATCACTCAAAGCAGAAAGACTTCTTTTAATTAAGTGTCAGGAGCTATCCCAGGAAGTCTTGCCAGCATTTCTGCTCGCTAGTAAGGTTAATTGGCAATCCTTAATAGAGAATCTTAGAAAAATTTATATCGTAATTAACATAATTTAGGATGCTGATAATGCAGGAATTATCTACTAAATTAGCATAAATGGGCTATTGGATCTTAAAAAGAAATTGGTCAAGCGCAGTAATATCTTCCATAATAGATCCCCTCATTTGTGTGAATTAGTATTTCTGAATATTGCTAATTAGCGAGCCTGAGAACACACACCCAAAAAAATCATCATCATCATCAAAAATAATCAAGATTGCCAAATCACAAAAGAGTACTAGTTAATGTGTTTGATGATTAAGGTGAGATTATGCTTTAATTGACTCCTCCAAGCAGCCTAGCGTACTGTGGTTGGCAAGCACTGTGCCCAGGATGTTTTACTCATCAGACAGCTAGCTGCTTGGTCACATACTACGGTTTGTACTGACAGCTGAGAGAAGTAGCAATACTTTGGGGGAAGTTACAAAGAAGTTAGCTTTGTGAAGATTAAGAAGATGATGTTCTGTTTCTGAGATGACTATGGGAGGTCTAGGGCTCTAACGGAAGGAGCAATGACGGACTCCCTTTCCCCTTTCGTGTGCCTCTGAGTCACAGACCCGACCTGCCCTAGCGCATGTCGTGGCTGCACTCTTCGTGGAGGAGCACTGGTGGCATTAACGGCGTCGGCTGCTGACTGCAGGTCCTCAGTCTAAAACCACCAGCGGCCTTGTGGGAGAACGATGGGCCTTTCCACTCACTGGACGTCCTACCCTATCACGGAGGGTCACTGTGAATCCGCATTTAGGCGATGGCAGTGAGTTTGAGTTTTGAATCTTCATGGAAGCAGTTCACCAGTTCTTTTCTCGCATAGAGCATCTGGTAGGAATGGAACCACTGACCTTTCGGTTAGCAGCTAACCAATAGGCTTATTATGCCTATGCTTACTACATTATACTGTGATTGTTTCTTTTATTTTTTCCTGTAGTAAATAGACACCTAGAGTTTGTTTTTTATTTTGTTTTTATCATTGTTTCCACACCTTCTAATATGGAAGTACAATTTTCCACAAGGTCAATTGCATTAGGTAACCAATATGTTTCATGTGGTTGTTCTTAGAAAATACATCCCGGATACGGCCCTTCTCCTTAAATCTAAACTGGCTGCTCTCTGCTTCTCCTCCAAAGCCCTTAACCTTTTCATTGCATTGACTTTCTCCTAGCTTGCATGCTCAGTTTCCTGAGTCTGCTGTTTCCGCCTCTCTTCTTTCAGGGAGTAAAAGTGCAATCATATGTTTTCGGGAAAAACTGAGAGATGACAGCAGGTGGATGCGAACAGCTGTCAATGTGATTGTCCCTGCATTCACACTCCTTCTCTCTGTACAGCTGCCTCGACCCCCGCCTCACAGGGAGTTCTCTTCGCCGGCATCCTGTGCTTCCCAGTGGGCGGGCCTCTCCATGTAGTCTGTGCCCATGACTTTCCTGCTCTTGGTCCATTGCCACCATTTTGATGAAGTTTGTCCTCCAGGACATTCCTGAGAAAAGGGCATGAAAGGAAATTTTTTGAAAACTTCTAGATCTTTTTTAATGGCTTATTCTATCCCCACACTGATTGATGGCATGGTTTGCTATAGAATGTTAGACTGGAAATCACATCCCTTCAGAATGGGGAAACCCTGCAGTGAGGGCTTGTCTGTGGAATTGCTGCTCTTTCCAGGAGTTTCCGTCAACTCCGTCTCCAGCCTCTAGTGAGAGTCCCCATTCTGAGAAGGTATTCCTTTCTCTTTGTTTTCTTTTTTAACCGTCTTATTAGGGGCTCATACAACTCTTATCACAACCCATGCACACATCAATTGTGTCAAGCACATTTGTGCATTCATTGCCCTCATCATTCTCAAATCATTTGCTCTCTACTCAAGTCCCTGGCATCAGCTCCTCATTTTTACCCTCCCCTCCTGCTCCCCCCTCCCTCATGAACCCTTGATAATGTATAAATTATTATTTTGTCATATCTTGCCCTCTCTGATGCCTCCCTTCACCCACATTTCTGTTGTCCATCCCCCAGGGAGGAGGTCACATGTAGATCCTTATAATTGGTTCCCCCTTTCCAACCCACCCTCCCTCCGCCCTCCTAGTATTGCCACTCACACCACTGGTCCTGAAGGGATCATCTGCCCTGGATTCCCTGTGTTTCCCGTTCCTATCTGTACCAGTGTACCTCCTCTGGTCTACCCAGACTTGTATTAGGTTTCCTAAGAGCTATCCTTCAACTCTGCCTGATGCCTCCTTGCCCAGACTTCCTAGAAAAAAAGGTGGGGCCTATGCCCAAGGGCGTGGAGTTATCTGCCTGCAACCTCCCAGATCTTCCTTAGCCTCATTTCACCCTGATGCCATTTCTTGAGATTTTGAACATTCTGACGTGAAGATCTTGTTGTTTCTCAGGTTTCCCCACTGCTGGCATAGGATTTTCTTTCTGATGTCAACTGGTCCATCACCTAGTTTATCCATCTGTTTTCTACTCCCAGAGTGATGTTGCTGCTGCTTCCTCTCCTGCCTTATGGCCTGTGTCTTTTTTAAAAGAATCTCATTACTATTGTTTCCATGTGTTCTTCTGAGGGGGCAAGATGGATGTGTACATACAGTCTAACAGAAAGCCAACCGCAAGGAAACACTCTCTTCTATGATCACTGTTGTTAGCTACTCTCAAGAGGTTCACAAGCCATGAGGACCACAGGCCCACTGGCCTGGACCGTTTTCCCAATCCTGGACCATCCTCAGCATCATTTGTGCCTCAGACCATTATGGTTCACCGGGTTTGCCTTGGGTGATTTTTGAAAATAGATCAATAGGCCTTTCTTCCTAGTTTATCCTAATCCAGAAGTCTCACTGAGCCCAGTTCAGATGAGTTGACCAGGAATTAAGCGCGAGTCTACTTGAAGGTGAGAATTCCATCAGAGAACCATCAAGGACCCCAGTGAATTTCTGTTTTCATTACAAGACTTGCACATCTTTGTGTGTGTGCTGGATCACCTTATAAACTGTATCTCATTGCCTATGGAATAAAAGAAAGTTAAAAACGAGGCCAACAACAAACTCGTTGAGTCCAGCGAAAGGCTGGTGTTATTTTCTCCTGACAAGTAATGTATCCTGTAATGCTGAGAGTTTTAAGGGCATCTGGAAACTTTTTTCCAAATTTGGGAATCATGGGAAATAGATCTAATTCTAATGGGGTGGAGGCAAGGAAGCTGCACTCCCTCTGCTCGTGGATTTGAATGCACCTCTCCCTTTCTGCTTTAGGGACTAGGACGACTAATTCTGGCTCCCCAGTTTCTTCTCCTTGTCAATGATATCACAGCACTAAAAAGTAAAAGGAGATAAAAAGTACACCATCTCTATCAATCTGTAGTTTTCAGTTGTGCTAGTAATATATTTTCTACATGAATCGCATCAACTTTGGTAGAAATAGAAAGAAAATTAAATTAGCTACTCAAATCAGAATTAACTGTAATTAGACTACTGCTTTAAAAGTACAAAAGGATATGTTTCTTTTGAAACCAATACATGTTGAAGATACGAATTTTTCCCAATAAAAATATTGTTCTACTTTTGATTTTTTTTCAAACACTCATCATTGTAATACTACAGACTAAAGATAATTAATGGGACAGTGTTCCTCAATATATCAAAAAATTCCTTATAGCACTATCTTTGATTTTATTTCTACTGGAATCCAATGAGATACTTTCATAAATCTTAGTAAGAACTTATTGATAAGTTACTTACTACAAATAGTCTAGAGTTCAGAATTGAGTAAATACTGGTCACATGAGTGAAATTTCACCATTTGCCCTTCCCGCGCCAGCAGTATATGGTGATGTGATAAAATTCTCATTTTGGAAAGTTAGTATATTACACTGTCCATATATCTCACTGTAACATAAACATTCCCATTCCTATTCCATCATGTCTAAAGAGAAAATAAGTCCAAATTGCCTTCTTTGCAGGACCCTGGGTAGCACAAGCAACTCAGTGTCAACTGCTACCCAGAGGTTGGCTCTTGAGACCCACTCAGCCCTTCTGCAGAAGAAAGACCAGGCAGACTGCTGCCATTAAGATTACAGTTAAAAACTAAACAAAACAAAAAACTGACACTCTGGAGCAGTATTATGCCATAATACTTGGGCTCTCCGTGAGTTTGGGACCAACTTGACAGTAGCTAGCGGCAACAGCCTGTCTTTGCTGTATCAGTGTAAATGCTGTATAAATGTAGAGGACAGCTTGATAGGTGTATGCTTTGGATACAGATGTTTAAATCCTTCTATCATTTGCTAGCTATAAACTTATTGACTTGAGAATTTAAATTGTACCTGTAAGTTATATTTCAACTTTAAAAAGTGTGGATTAAAGCATTTATTATAACTCAACAAACATTTAAGGTCTACTATAGAAGTTACCCATTCCCTTATTTTAAATTTGTATTACCTCTGATGTGTTTTCACTGATGATTGGAAGAAAAGTTACTAACGTTATATTAAAATTAAACATTAGGTATTTTTTTTCTCAGTATATTTAGTACCTCAAAAAAAAATTCCTGTGGCCAAAATTCTAACTGGCTAGTCATCAGTTGTACTTTGTAATCCTTCACAGAGTCTAGGGCAACAGTTCTCAACCTGTGGGTCGTGACCCCTTTGGGGGCCAAATGACCCTTTCACAGGGGTCACTCAATTCATAAAAGTATCAAATTTGCAGTTATGAAGTAGCAATGAAAATAATTTTATGTTTGAGGAGTCACCACACATGAGGAACTGTATTACAGGGTTGTGGCATTAGGAAGGTTGACAGCCACTGGTCTAGAGGAACAGAAAGTCAATTGGCATATAATGTAGTCCACAAAGGGACTACTTACATGCTATGTTGGCGAGTAGTAACGGCGGCCTTCACAGCTTGCTTGAGTGTCCATCTAAGGTGTATCTGCTGGTTTTCCTGTGTCTGGAGCAGAGAAGAATGAAGAAAATCCAGTCGCCGGTCATAGCCTGAGGCATCTCCTTGGGGGTGTGACATCTTATAAATAAAACAGACACAGGTCTTTGACTTCCTGGGAAAAAAAGATAGATACACAGTAGGTGGGACACTGAGCGCATCATCAATAAAGAGAAACTTGTTGACCATGTGCCAGGCCTGCTGTGCTCGATGCCCAAGACACCTCAGAGAAGAAAAACAGACACCACAGGCCCAGCCTTTGTGAGGTTTGACCTTGTAGTGCCCTGTGCTATCAAGTCGATTCAGACTAAGAATAGCCCTTTAGGGCGGGACAGAACTGCCCCCGTAGGCTTTCATGGGGAGCAGACTAGCCATCCGTCTCCTGCAGAGCAGCTGGTGAAGGCTGACCACTGACCCTGTGGTAGCAGCTAAGTGTCTAACCACTGAGCGACCAGGGCTCCTTCTTCACAGTCTAGCAGGAAAGGCAAATAATAATCAAACAAGTGCATTGTTTGGTCTTTTGGAAGATGACAGGTGCTATGGGGGGGAAATAGAAAAAGAAAAACTGGATAAGGAAATATAGATTGGGAGGAGACTGCAGAAGTTGGCTTAGGGCAACGGTTGCAACTTCAAGTACTTTATACAAGCTGTTCTGAAGAGATGCTATTGACCAGACACTTAAGGCACCTGAGGATGTAGTCATGAGGCTAGCTAGAGAAATCTTCCAGAAAGAGAGTCTCTTTTAAGAAGCAATTGTTGACTAGAAGGGACAGAGCAAAGGCATGAGGAGCTAGAAATGTGGTCAGGCAGGAAGCAGCAGTGGAGGAAGAAGATCTACCAGACCTGTAGGCCCTTTGACTTTTTCTCTGGAAAAAAAAGGGGCAGGGTGGTGGTTAGCTATTAAAGGGTTGTGAGCAAAGAGACTTGGCCTTAGTTTGTAAAGAATTGTTCTGTTCCTAATAGCTCCGTAGCTTGAACCTTGCTGAGCTGCAGGATTTTCATCTATAAAATGATCATAGTATTTCCAATCTGGCAGAGTTATTTTAAAACTAAAGTTCATATTTGTAAACTGCCTCACATAGGGGATAAATTATAACCTTCATTAACAATAAAAGACGCAACCTTCAGCTTTGAAGGTTTCAACCCAACCAACCTGGCACAGAATATTGAGAAACCTGAGCCGCCTTGATCTGTCAGCTGCCAGCTTCTTCAGTGGAGACGCTCAGTGCCTAACCTCCAGGTATCTGTCAGGAAAGGAACCAGACTGGATCTGATCTGAAAGCCGACCACGGAGATGGCTGTGATTTGTTCCACTGCGCAGGAGTAGCCATGAGTTGGGCCAGCTCTACATTAGCCAATGACAGCAATAGCCCAACCTCAGAGTTAAGGTCATTTTAGAATCCTGGATTTAAAAAAAAAAGAATCCTGCATCTATATATTGTTAAAAATCATGATAAATACTGCCAGATCACGCCATCCATGGTGTTAAGGTGCATTTCGTAGCTTCTTTGCACCACGCCCTGATGCATAAAGGACAAAGCGTGGCCCCTGGCCGCAGGAACCCGTGGTCTAGCAAGGAAAGGGACTTGAAAAGAATCCAGCACAATGCGGAAGACAAACTGCTGTGCGAGCCTGTGGTCACCGTGAGCATCAGGCTTGCCGATCAGGAAGCATTTCATGAGCTAGTGGACTCTGGAAAGACTTGTGGACAGTTGCCGCACTGGATTTCAAGCATGCCTGGTCAGCCATGCTGCCATAGGCCCTCTTTGCTTTGGAGAAAAGAATTGCTAAGTAGCAAAATAACATCCTCACGTTAAACGTGACACCAAAGTTTTATGTATGCTGAGAGCTAAATTATTTATTGTAAATATTCTGATTTCCTCCCCATTTTTCAGTGCCGGTGCATATCTGTTGCAAGCTCAGCACCCACTACCAATTCAATGGAAAGGAAAGAAAAGAAGGGCGATGGGACCTAAAGTGATACCCCTTGGGAGAGCAGCCTCGCGTGGGGCAGTGATGATTACAACTAACAGCTTCTCAAAGCATGGCTGGCCGTGTCACTGTAACTGGAGACTGGAAGGCAGAGGTCACCCTGTGATGTAGGGGAGCAGGGCTCCTGGCCAGTTAGAATACAGTCCCCTCAATGAAAAGTAGGCGTGTTCCACTTCTGGCCTTTGTTGAGAAATTCACTTTAAACGGAATATGCCAAAGTGTCGCTGGATTTATCTCAGAAATTTAGGGCCACTTTTTCTCATTCTTTTCCTATTTAATTTTCCAAGTTGGTGCAGTGCTCAGGTACTACTATTAAAATGAGGGGGAAAGTTTTGAAATAGGAAGTTGAAATGAAAAAATATCTAGAAAATAATATATTCTCTGGAGCATTTTTCTACGTCCCTTATTAGTGCTGTGGAGAGCCAGTAGGCATCCGGGTGACTTAGCAGTAGCTAGTATGCAACAGGAAATCCAGCGCTAGCCAAGGACATCGTGAAATGAAACAGTGCTACAGCATCAAGCTCCAAATAGCTATTCTAAACTCAAATTGAATTGAAGGAATTGCCTTTGGACTAGCACCTGGGTAAAATGTAACTGCTAAATTTAGTTTTCTACTTAAGACGTTGAGAAATCATAGTGGAGAGAGAGAGAAACCAAGGAGCCCTTGGAAAATAGAGTAAATTCACCGGTGAATGTTTTAATGTATTCCCCATCTGAATTCCTAAAGCAGAAACACAATATAGACTTCTATAGTTCAGTTCCACCAAAGAAGCATATTACAGTGGTGTTTGCCTTGGGCAGACTCTGTCTTCTTCCCACTAATTTGTTTTCTATCTTTCAAATGTCCTCTTTCAAAAAGCACATATTTATCTTTGTGATAGAGAAGCATTCATAAGTATCTTAAGGATTTTTTTAAGAAACACAAACTATAATCTCATGCTTTTAGTACAGTTTGTTTTATTTTTACATAATTTCATCTAATTGGTTTTTTTTCTTTTCACCTAATTATCAACATGAGGATTTTGTTTCATGTGTTAATTTGATCAGAAGTTGTGTGATATTGGCATTGTGTGCCATCCATCCTGTTCCGACTCCGAGTGGTTCTGCGTACAGAAGAATGAACACGGCACCATCCTCACAGTCGTCCTATGTTTGAGCCTATTGTCAAAGTCAGTGCATCTCATTGAGGGCCTTCCTCATTTAGACTTACCTGAGCAGGCTGGCCTTCTTCAGGGACTGCTCCCACGAGTCCAAAGCACAGGAGTGCAGCTTCCCTCTTCTCGCTTCTAAGAAACATTCTGGCTGATTTGTGCATTCTTCTGGTAATCGGAGGCTTGTCCAATATTCTTCTCCAACCCCATACATGAATTCTCCTCTAGTCTTCTTTATGTATATCCCAGCCTTCTCACCCATATGACGCTTTTGAAATACCGTGGCTTGGATCAGGGACACCTTAGTCCCCAAAGCGACATCTTCACTTTTTAACACTTTCAGTAGATCTTGTGCAGCAGATGTGCCTGATGCAATACATCTTGTGATTTTTGACTTTTTACTGCTGCTTCCATGGACCTTGACTATGGACTCAAGTAAAATGAAACCCTTGACCAAAATCCTTCCATATTTTCTCCCTTTGTCATGATGTCACTTACGGAGCCAGTTGTGAGGACTTTTGCTTTCATTATAGTAAGGAATTGCTGTGCATCTTCAGTTTCAGGAAGCGAGCTTGTGTCCTCTGAGATCTCCTCCAATCCTGATGCTGCATGTAGTCCAGATTCTCAGATTATTTACTGAGCCTACAGACTAAGTAGGTATTGTGAAAAGATACAACCCTCACACACCGCTTTCCTGATTTGAAACCACCTAGTATCTTCTGGTTCTTTCTATTGGTTTATTTATAGGTTCCACCTGAGCCCAGTTAAATGTCCCGATGTCACCCATTTATAAAGGGATGTAAAAAAATGTTTTATGTTTTCTATGAAACAGTCATTTCCTGTTGTCTTGTGAGGTACCAATATTGTCTCAAGTTGTTCTTATAGGAAATATGACAGTAGCTCCAGGGGAAACAGAGAGCAAGGAAGATTCATCAGTCTTCTACCCTGGCGGAGGGAAGCCAGGGCTGTCTTTTGTCTACCAACAGTCAGAATTTTTTAACCCTTGACTCCACATTACCTTCTTCTGGAAGCTAAGTGTACATGATAATCTGAGTTCCACCCTCAAATTTCCAACGTTTTGGATGAGGCTTTGCTATGAGACAAGTTTTCGTAACTCCCTAGGGCTTCAGAGCTTATGAGCAGCAACCAATGTTGCAACTATTGACCCCTTCCCATCTGGAGCAAAAGAGAGTTCATCAAATTTTGAAGTGTATGGAAACAGTTCATCAGTGGTCCACATGAGCTTCAGTTCCACACGCCAGAGACCAGAAGAACTAGATGATGCTCAGCTACTGACGGCTCTGAAAAGGATCATATTAAATGGTCCTGGATAGAGTGGGAGAAAAAAAATGTGGATCAAAGTTCTCAATGACAAGAAGACTGGGTTTACTGGTCAGAGACCAAGGCTAAGGCCCTTAGTCACCCTTCAGGGATGGAACTTAACTCCTCTCTGTGGATCAATTTTCAGATGAACAACAGGTCTGTAAAGGGAACTGTAATACTCTGGAGGCACTTA
>NW_022107431.1:101764188-101771760 GCF_000313985.2 Echinops telfairi | reverse complement strand
CCCGAAGGGTCATCTCTGAGTCGAACCTTCAGAGAGTTCATTTGTAAGCAGACTGACCGGACTGCACCCAGCCAGAGAACTGTACCACCCAGGGACAGCTGCACGCATCCGGCAACACAGGCTGAACCGCCTGTGCCTGCTCTCTCGAGAATTGCGTGCCAGTGTTAAACTGTGAGGGTGTTCTGATTATGTAAAGGCCGGGTAAAAGGGATGTGCAGCCTCATGGCCCTGAATTTTAAGTGCCTGCTCTCCAAGTCACTGACTTCACTTAGCTACATAGTCTAAGGCAAGAGGCTTTCTTTGAGCCTCACTTACCTCCACCGAAAACTGGACCTACGGTACCAGTGACTAGACTTGATGGAAGTATGGAAACGAACGTATGCAGAAGTATCAGCTAAGTACCCGACATAGGTCCAATGGGAGTCGTTGCTCTCGTTATCCCTAGTGTGCACTGGGAGCTAAGTCCGTCCCGTCGACTAGGCTTGAGGGCAAGGAGGGTAAAGGAGCAAGAAGAAGAGTTGGGATGACCTGCGGCCATGCATTCCCTCCTCTCTTGCCTCCGCAGCCCCTCCACTCCCAGCACACAGTCGCCGGAGTGAACAGCCAGTAAATATAAGTTGAATTAAATAGGGCGTTCACTACAGTCAAGAGCCTTTCAGGATTTTTGAACCCGACTTGGACAGCAGTCCTTGGCAAAGCGTCTCCCTCCTTAGACAAGAGCACTGGGGAGGGAAGAGTGGGCTGCAAGCAGTGCTCGTCCTTGGACGCCGGTCACATACAGTTGTGTTTTTATGAATGTTCTTACATTTTTACTACAAAGGTAATACGATGAGGCTTCAGAAGTTCTAGGGGTTGGGAGGAATCCATTCTCTGTTAATTCCATTTTTCTGCAGATTTGTTGAGGCCCCTCCCCCATCCATGTTCATTTTAGGAAATAGAACTAAGCAAAAACGAATAGAACCATGCTTGGTCTCAGACAGAGGATTGTGGCTGTGTGCCGTGCAGTCGTTTCCACCTCCTGTAGACCCGATAAGAGGCAGACCGCCCCACAGTGTTTCCTGGGCTGACCACCTGTCAAGAGGAGCGAGCTCAGTAGGCCTTTCCACCCGAAGAGCTGATGCAAACTTAGGCACTGAGCACAGGACCATTGAGCCACCAGGGTTGGTTTGTTTTTTTAACTCATCCTACTACCAGACTTTTAACTTGTTTTCAGCACTTTTGTGTTTGAAAACAACATTGCCATGAAAAGAGTTGATTTTTTTTTTACTGGTTTTATAAAACCTCCCCAATTTAATAATTAACCTCCCCCTGCTCCCTTTCCCAGACTTTTCAATGAACCTAACAGTCCGTTTGTTCAGTTTGTGCGAAACCGACCTTCTAATTCAGTCTGCAAATCTGCTCTCCGCTTTGACTTTGCTGTCTCACGCGAGCTCCCTGCTGGGCTCCCGTAGCCAGTAATGGGTAGGAAGTCGGCGTTCTTGAATCTGGCCGCTCGGCTCACTGGTCTGGAGCATGGGGCTCACGGGAGCAAGGGCATAGAATTCACTCCATATATGCAGGCCAACGAGTTCAGTATCCACAGATACTTTTTCTAGCTTCACACAGCTGTCCTTTAAACACGAGCTGTACATTTCAACAGGACTGGGCAAAAGACCATGCATGGATCAACACAAATCTATCATCCCTGCTAGAAAGACTGACAGTGTGCCAACAGTTTCATCGTCCCCTGGAAGACATTGTAGAAAAATCTCCATGTCAAATCACAGAAAACTGGTGACCTTTTCAAGGGGCAGCGAATACTATTGAGAAAAACGATTGGCTGGACTCAGATGAAGTAATTGTTCATAAGCTTAGCCTGCGAGGTCCCCGATGTTCCCATGTGGGACTAATCGGCAGCAGGTTTCGCATTGCTGATGTGGGTGTTTTCACCGGCCTTTTCTGTTGCAGCCGACACTGCTCTTGGCGTTGATGACGCGTATGACGAGAAAGGGTGCCAGTGTGATGTATCCGTAGAAGACCTCACCCCGCCACTTAAAACGGTCATTCGAGCCATCAGGTTGGTAAAAAAGAGTGATAATACAGTTGATAAGAATGATTCACAGACATGTTATCAGTTATTCGAATTTCTGTGTTGATCAGTTCTTTTTCCTTCAGGTGAGTCTCCTAGAATAATCGCGTCCCCTTTTTCTGTTCGTCGACAGGCCAATTGCATTCTAAAATATGTTTAATGCAAAATTCTGCTGTGTTCCACACAAAGTATGTCACAAGAGATGGGTGACATTTGAAAAGCTAAACCATTCCCGAGAGATTACATGACAATTGCCTGATTATATGAATTTGCTACTTTAAGGACTTATAGATACTTATAGATACAATTAGATGTTTTTTCATGACTTGAGGATCTAATCCATGTGTTGTATTTTGATTTGTTTTCACAAAAACTTTAGGTTATTTTAAAACACATTGAATTCTAAAAATAGAGAACAAAGTGCTTTGCTGGGGCTTTCTCGTCTAGGTGGGTAAAATGTAATTGTTAAAATCTAATCTTAATACACGCCCTCTGCTGATGGCCAAAAGGTAAGAGAGTCACTCAAACCAAGTTACATTTATATTCTCAGAACAACGACGACTACCTTCCCACCTGCCCCCGAAATAAAAATGAAGAAAAGAAAAGAAAAAATGCTAAACGAACTGCAGCCATTCAACCTGCCCAATGTAATTCCTTGGTGAGAACTTGTAACTATCAAGGAAGGTTGGGTGATTTTATTACAAAGAAAGGTTGATCTTTTGGGCTTCTTCTGCTTCTTACTGAAGAGCCAGAGGAGCATTTAAATAGCTGAACAAGATTAGCTATTCAAATACTACTTGTAATCCCAATATCAGTATGATTGATTACTGTATATACTTGCGTATAAGCCAAGCTTTTCGGCACATTTTTTTAATCATTTTATTGGGGGCTCGTACAACTCTTATCACAATTCATACATACATCCATTGTGTCGAGCACATTTGTACATATGTTGCCATCATCAATCCCAAAACATTTGCTTTCTACCTGAGTCTTTGGTATCAGCTCCTCATTTTCCCCTCCCTCCCCTCCCCCTTTAGCACATTGTAAATGCCGTTTTTTGTGGTAAAATTAGGTGCCTCGGCTGATATTCGGGTCGGCTTATACTTGTGTCTATACGGCACTTCCTGCCCTTTGTGGCTGGTTGTTTGGCGTCAAGTTAGACATTGCTGTGCTTTCTGACTGGAGTCATGGAGTGTGTGATAAAATATTCTGTGAATTTTGGGGGGACAAAGAAAATCAGGGTATGATGGGAACTCCAGAACTCCAGATATGTTTAAATCATCTGTAACAGCATCCTAAAAATAAGGAAATCCTAGTTACTTCTCATTGGACGCTCAAGCAGCAAACTCTGTGTGGGAGATCCCACTTTTCTTTCTGCCTGGCAGCGGTCCAGAGAGTGTCTCCAGTCTTCTCATAGTTGCTGATAGCACTCCGGCCTTTTTCCCAGTGCCCGGATTTGGACAACAAAGTACACAGCCACTAAACCCCTTGCGAACCTCTAATGTAAGTCTAGAAAATGATGTACTAGCTATACTAAAATGATGCCTGGAACCTTCCATTAAAGGAAGAGGAAGGAGCTAGAACCTCACTGTCCAGTGCAGTCGCCACTGGGTACACGGTGCTATTGAAATTTAAATGAACTAAACTGAACAAAGTTTAAAATTCAGTTGATTCGTTGCACTGTTCACATGCCATGGGCTCAGTAGCCCCAGGTCATCAATGTCTACTACAGTGGATCGAGAAAAGCGAACATTTTTGGAAGGTTTTACAGGGCCTAGCTGGTCCAGATGTCACCTTGCAATTCTCGACATCCATTCATCATGCCCATCAAAGGCCCTCAAGTCAGGATGGCCCTGCGGTTCCATAGTCTGCCCTCCAACAAGGCCCCACAATCTTATTTCCTGGGACAGATTAAGTGTCCTCAAAGTCCCTCTGAGCTTAGTGGTGTGCTATTTCACAGGACCTTCTGAAGCTTTCTGCTTTGCCTCCCAACCTGTCAAAAGAATTTTGAGCTGCAAAAAAAAGAAAAGAAAAAAGGTTTATTCTGCTAGCTAAGCACTTTAGCAGCCGCTTAAGATTTACTTTATTATACCTTCTTCACAAAACTGGACAGATTTTTGTAAGGCAGAATTTCCTTGCTTGTGAGAACTCTTTCTTGGCTCTTATTTTTCAATGAAATTTTATTATTTATGTGCCTCTACTTTTTTGTGTGCATTTCTGAACCTCTGTTCTTGTGACATTGTGACATTTGAGGGAAGGGCTGTTTTCCAAGGCTCTGCTTTCTCGTCTTCTCTAAAGTCCATTGAAACCGACACATAAATGTAGACTTTGATTTGATTTGGGTGAAAGTTTACAGAGCACATGGGTGTTTGTTTTTCTCTTCGTTGATTCATATTCTGTCTGGTGGTAGTGATGACAATCCCTGCATGTAGGAGACTGAGCTCTGCACACTTCCTCCTGGTCTTGACCGCATCTCTTCTACTACTTTCCGACTCCGTCTTGCCTTCTAAGGTTTAATCCAAAGCAAATGTTGGGAATTTGTATATCCTCTGGTTGGTTATTCTGCAGCACTTGTAACTCCCTGGTGCCATTGTTCACCTTTGAAATTGTTTAGCAGAAAGGTGGGGAGGGCGTGGCTTGAAGGGTGTCTATGGACCATAGACTCAAGGATTCCATAAGCCTGGCTTTTTATCATTTTGAGTTTTGTTCCAAATTTTTCTCCCACTCTATCCAAGACCTCCTCTTGTGATCCCTTTCCGAGCTGTCCATAGTGGTGGTCAGCAGCATCGAGTTCTTTTCTAAGTTTCACTTGAAATTATAGAATTCCGTGAAATTGTCATAGAGAAATTCAGTCGTTTATTAACCTTTAGAAATCTTTAACTCGATATGAGGGGGTTTCAAAAAGTTCGTGGAAAATGGAATCAAAAGATAATAAAAAGTGCCCATGACTTCTCTGACACCTCTTATATTTCTAGAGATAGCTCTGAAGACCAGCCAATGCAACTAGCGTAGCTGCTCATGCGTGTGCAGGTTCCGCTCTAAGTCTTAGCAGAAGACCTTTTCCTGGGGAGTTCGATCGTCCACGTGCCGTGCTGTCTGGACTTTTCTTTTTCGCAGAGGAAGCCGCTCACCTTTGACAGCTCCACTCGAGTGTTTCATGCGTATAGTCTGCAGTGCAAGTATAAACCATCGATTGTTATTCTTAAAATAACAACTCTTTGGGCATTTTCGTTGGCATATTTTTGTTGTTTATTTCATACAAAGACTTGAGTATGCCTTGTGTGTTTCAGTAGCGCTTACAATAATGTTTCTCATCAGAGCGAATTGAAAATTAAAATATGTAACAGAAAAATAGATATTTCGCTACAAGGTTGAGAGTATGGATAATAATCTTATCATGTTCACAAAAGCAAAGTAGACATTTGTATTTGGGGTTATTAATATTTATTAAGCATTGCCACTGTCGAGTTATTTTTTAGAATAAAGATCTCCCAAAGGGGGAACGATCACAAGGCTCTACATATAACTCCCTCCCTGGGGGACAGACAACAGAAAAGTGAGTGGAGGGAGACATCGGACAGTGTAAGATATGACAAAATAATAATAATTTATAAATTATCAAGGGTTCATGAGCGAGGGGGGAATAGGGAGGGAGGGGGGAAATGAGCAACTGATATTAGGGGCTAGAGCGGGAAGCAAATGTTTTGAGAATGATGATGGCAACAAATGTACAAATGTATTTGACACAATGGATGGATGTATGGATTGTGATAAGAGTTGTACGAGCACCCAGTAAAATGATTTAAAAAGCAAAACAAAAAAGATCTCCCAGACAAGGAGATGATTTCAGGTACCCACCAGATCTGTCTGCATGATAACTACCCATAGGAACTGAGACTTTTCCACAATGGATGACTATTCTTAAACTGCTTCTAAGACATGGCTTTTACTCAGAGGAATCATTATCCCTGGAGAAAACAACTTGGTATCATTATCCCAGGAGAAAACTTAACTTGGTATCATTATCCCAGGATTGCCCCCAATTTTTCTCAAACTGTTATTTTCTAAGAATGCACAAAGTCCTCCTCTCCCCTCCCCGCCAGGGAGACAAACAAGAGAAACTTGGGTAAAGGGAGACAGAAGGTGATGTAAGATATGAAAATAATAGTAATTTATAATTTATCAAGGGATCACGAGAGTGGGGGTGAGAGGGAAGGAAAAAGAGGCGCTGATACCAAGGGCTCAAGCAGAAAGAAAATGTTTTGAAAATGATGATGACAGCATATGTACAAATGTGCTTGACACAATTGATGTAAGGATTGTTATAAGAGCTGTAAGAGCCCCCAATAAAATGATCTTTTTTAAAAAATGATTTATATAAAAAAAGAAAAGAATGTGCAGTCACATTGTATTTTAAAACTTCATCACTTGGAGTGAAAACTGTACTTATGTTTAACTAAAGCTCTATACTAGGTCTTAGTTAGCTAGTTGCTACCATAGCAGAAATGACACTGGTAAGAGGGTAGCTTGAACAAACAGGCATTTACTCACCGTTCAGGATGCTGTGTATGTCTGAACGTAGAGCCCCAGCTCTAGGGGACACCTTCCCTCTCTCTCCCTCTCTCTCTATCTCTGTCCTTAGCTCTCCAGCGTCTGCTTCCTTGTTTCTTGGCACTGTCCACTGGCGTGTCATCTACCTGAGTCCATATCTCTTCTGCTCAGTTGTTTAATCTCTTTTATATCTCAGAAGCGATTAACTCAAGAAACACACTACACTGGTCCTGTCTCCTTAACAAAGACAACCCATTTCCAAATGGCTTATCCCCACAAGGATAGACGTATAGACGTACAACATGGATGTGGAGGTCTGTGTATAACATCTTATGAATGATTCCATTCAGAAAATGTTGTGTTTCCTTTCAACCACTCACAGACATTAGTTTCTAAATGGAATGATGAAATTCCATTTTTAAATGGAATTTAATTTTAAATTCCATGAATTAGAGAAGTCAACTGATTGATAATCTCTAGAACATTCTGCACATTCACTTTTCACTGTATCATGGTAAGACACCAGTCTACGGATCACTATTTGGAAAATATATTCTCAGACATGACACTAAAGTTTTCCAAAGACAAATAGAAAAGGCCTTCAATTAGTTGGATATGTTCCTTCAAAATGTCAAGGCTACTTGGGAATAGCTGAATAGGCTGATGGGCTTGACATTATGTAGACACTACATAGTATGACTCTTAGGTAAAATTTCATTCTGAAGTTAATAGTTTGTTTGAAATAATAAACACAATTTTGAAAATCATAATCAAAACAACCAATAAAAGGTCTCAGAATAATATTTTTAAATAAGAAAAATATGTATTATGACTTCTTTTCCTGGATGGGGTAGATAATTTCTCACATATTCATACAAAGGCAACCTATCTAGAAGTGCTGTGAAAAGGTTCAGCATTTGTAGAAAACTTCAACGACCTGAAAAATGCAA
>NW_022107431.1:101744582-101762422 GCF_000313985.2 Echinops telfairi | reverse complement strand
AACAAAACAACAACAACAAACCACTGACAAAGAACAAATCAGAACACAACAAGAAAGAAAAGCTTGTAGTTAGTTCAGGATCATTTGTTGGCCTTTAGGAGTGTTTTCCAGTCTAGTCTGTTAGGGCACCATGCCCTGGACCCAAAGTCCACCTTCAGCATTCCCTGGGGACCTTGCCGCTCCATTCCCTTGCTGTTCCGCTGCACTCCCCCAGTGCTTTGGGAGGCTACTCTGAACCAGATCCTGAACAATTTTTTTCTCCTAACTTCTTTTATACAATCATGTGTTATGTCAATCAAGAAATGAATCAGATTTGTCACACAACCTGTTCTTTGAGTGAAGAGAACCAAAACAGCCCACTGTGGATTACTTATTATTTCAAAGAAAAAATGACTGGGAGGAAGCACGTTGGTTATATCACGTTCTTAGCTTTTCTTACTGTCTCCATGCAAAGAACGTCATGCCTGCTAGGTTTCACTCTGTGCATCCTTTTTCTATCCGGGCCAAATGAGCCTTCCAGAGAAGCAAACAAGCAAGCCTAGAGCTTTGTTCAAACTCAAGGAGTCTTTCCTTCAGCTGAAGCTGCCATCTGACTTGACCCTGGCACCATTCGTCAATTCTACCCCACCCCCCTTTGCACAATTCTCAAAGCAGCTCCTCCTGAGGTGGTCTCAGAGGTATGACGACCTCTATGCGGCCTTGGTAAGCTCAGGACAGCCTTTGCTGCTTCCATTGCCTCACTGCTGAATGGGGACAGTCGTAGTATTTACCTCAGAGGCTGTGGCAAGGGCTACATGAACAAGTACCTGCCAAGCACTGAGAGCAGTGTCTGGCACGCACAATAGAAATGCTAGCTATTATCATCTTCACCTTGTCTGGACTTTTTTATGTTTGCTTCTGAGGCCCAGCCTCTGCTTTATCCAGGTACATGTTCTCCTTTCTAAGCTCCACCTCCTCCCCTGGTCAGTCACCTGGGGGGATCGATTCTTTCACTCTCCTGAAGGGTGCTCAGGAAGCATTTGATGGCCCCTCCTGAAGTTGCCCCCTCGCCACCTGGGGGAGTGGAGCAGCCACTCAAGGCGGGAGGACCAGTGATGAAGCAATGTTCCAAGTGAATCTCTCCTACTTCCTCCTCGGGATGAGCTTGCTGCCTTTCCAGGCCCCTTCCCTCGAAATGAGTGGGAACGAGAAGGAGAAGTTACTCTCCTTTCTCCCTGCTCCACCCCTTGCTGAGGTCTGGCCATAGATGGGTTAAAGATTTCCCCTGAAGAGTTCAGTTCGTACACGCAAAAAATACTACTGAGCTTCTACTCTGCACCAGGCACAGGGAGATCAGTTAGCCAAGAGACGGACCTCTGCTTCCAGTCTTGATGGGAGTCAGAAAAGCGGAGAAGGCACGTGTCGCCGCAGTAAGAGCGGTGGAGCATGATGGTGCAACCACATGGAAGATCAGCATTTATATGGAGGACGCTTTCCAGAGTTCCTGGAAGAAGATGTATCCACACAGAGATGTAATAGGGAGTTAGAAATGTGCAGGGGGGTGAGGGGGTGGGCAGGGGTGTTTAGGAAGTTACCAAGAACCAGAACTGAAGGTGGAGATAGAAAGCTTGTGGGGACTATGGCCCTTAGTCACCCTACAGGTCTGGAAATGAACTCACCCCCTGGCTCAGTTTTTAGCAGGACAATAGACAGATCTTTGTGGGGACAATAACAATAGTGAGGTACACAGCAGTGGAGGGCCACTCCTGACTCCTCTGGCATCCCTATGGCCATGAGGCAAGGGTCCAGCCAGCCTCCATGGCCATCCTTCTGCACCTATTCTGACACCCACCATTCCTCCCATGCCACTCTCCCTCTGTGCTGGGTTCGATAATTCATTGCAGTGGCCGCGCAGAACTCACAGACTTTACTTAAAATTAAGGGAGTTTGTTGGGAAAGTTAAGAGCCTTGATGTCAAGTAGTTACAAATTGGGCTGCTAACTGCAAGGTCGGTAGTTTGAAACCACCATTGGCCCCTTGGGAGACGGACGGGCCTTTCTACTCTCATAAAGAGTTAACAGTCTCCGAAACCCGCCAGGGTAGTTCCATCCTTGCCTATAGGCTCATTATGAGTCAGCATCAACTCGACGGCAGTGAGTTTGGTTATTTTTGGGTTTATTGGGGAAGTGAATAGGCTACCACAAGTCAGTATCAGTAAACAATGAGGATCCCATCCATGGTCTCCTCAGCCAGGAGCCAAATCTCTCACTGCCCCTAGTCTCTCTGCCACATTGTCCCTTGGCCTTTGCCTCCATGGGCCAAGAAGCCAGTCCACCTGTCACTCAATCTCGGGCCAGAGGAGAAGATCCCCCACATCGGGGACAAGTGATGTTATACTGTGGGGATTGCAATCCGCTAGATGAAACAACGTGTGCGTGAATGGTGACTTTGGGGGGTTTGTTTTGTTTTAAGCATGAATGTTTTAGAAACAAGTGGAGGTTTGGCTGTCGAGAGGAGCAGGAGCCTAAAGGCTTTTGAGTATGGCAATCAATTTATCAGCCTGGTGCTTTCGATTAGAAACCTTTGACAGATGACGCTGAGTGCCATGTGAGGAATGGATTGGCAAGAGGGGACTATTTGCATGACAGTAACTAGATCTGCTGGAACCTGTCAGGTGGTAATGCTGGAAAGCAGTGGAGGATGGGTTTCAGAGCTCTTAGGAAATGAAAGGAATCCCTGGGTGGCATGGTCCAAACTCACCCAGCGGCACCACAGAAGAAAAGCCTGGCAATCTAGAAAGCCTCATGAGGCAATTCTGCTCGGTAACACATGGGGTCACCATGAGTCAGAATCAATTCCATGCCGATGGGTTAGATCTTTTAAAAGGACAGGATTGGGATTGTGATGGAGGATGAGGAGGAATCAAGGATGATCCATCTGGGGGCAGATGGTACATTATTGCACAGGAGCCCAGCAAGGAGGTAGATGTCAGGATCTGAAGTCCAGGAGAATCTGAGCTGAGGACACACTTTGGTAGTCACACACACAGAGAGATGGACGTCCAAAGGAAGGCGTGGACATGTGCGTCAGATTGGGTTCTCTAGAGAAGCAAAGCCAGTGTCGTGTGTGTGTTTATATAGAAAGAGATATCAAGAAATGGTGTAGACAGTTGTAGAAGTCAGTAAGCCCAGTTCAGTTTGAGTCCCTAGGTCAGACGTATGTCCTGAATTGTGTAGCAGTGAAAGCTGATGAACAGGAAGCAGGATGACAAAGCAAGAGGGCCACCGGCTGGTGGATGCAGAGACAAATGAATCCAAGGTGGCAGTCTGCTCTCGGTTGCTGGGATCAGCAAGTGACCTCACAGGAGCTCAAGGAACCAGATGCAGGCTCCAGAGCCACCAGAAGGAGCTGCCGCAGAGCACTCAGCTCTGCTCTGGATCTCTGTCACACACAAAAGGCCACAACCCCAAGGAGGTGTCACCAGGCTGCAGCATGATCAATAGGTTGGGCTCCAGCCCTACCTTCACCCAAGACTGTCTGGGGTTTAACACTAACCATCACACCAGGTACAGAGAATGGGACCAACACAAACTCCTAGGGCCCACAGGCACGTGAGGGGCTGTGGAGGAAAGAAGGCTGTGAAGGAGACGAATGCGGAGGAGCCACAGATGGGACACCGGCGGAGCACTGTGTACGAGGAGCCAAACAAGGAAAGGATTTCCGGGAAGAAGCGGGTCAACTGGTTCCGTGGCACCAAGATCAAGAGCGAACGGTCCTTTGGAAGTGGCCACAAGGAGGTCATCGCGAGTTTGTGGAGAAATTCATTGAAGAGGAAAGGATTTGAAGTGAGATTGTAGCAGTGCACGGTTTTAAAATTATCTATCAGAATCTTTCACTCGAATATGAACAGAGATGAGGTGTCAAGAGTCTCTTTATAACGGCACAGACTGATCAACTCTTCTAAAATAGCTCGGCTCTGATTGGCGAGGCAGAGTCAGCGACAGCCTTTCTGAGTTCCTGAGATGGGTGTGCACACCAGGCCCCCAGCACCCTGGGCTGTAGGATGCCGGTCTCCTGGTCTCTCACCCGCAGGGGCTTCCTCTTCTGAAAACAATCTCCGGGTACCAGGCTCTGATCCATTCCCTCAAAGGCAACCTCCACTCTGTCTCCTTCTAAATCTCACTTTGCACTTCAGACAAGAAGACTCCAGGAAGAGAGAAGAGGCACACGTTTGCGGCTACAAGTTGGTTAACCACGGCCAGCTCTTTATTTTGCTGAAGATGGCTTCTCTGCTGTTTCAGCCAAGGTGATGAGTCTCTGTTTGCAAATCACCAGGATGCCGGTCTCGGTTCTTGACAGCCAGTCTGTGACAAGTTAAAGGATGCTGCTAGAACATTTTATGGACCATTTAGCACAATTTTTTTAATCTGCTAATAAATTCCCTGGAATATTCCCTTTTGTTTGTTTGTCTCTGGAAGGCAATTACTTGTGACCGCATTCTGATCTGAAGCTGAATTCAACTATGGTTTTCATTGAAAACGCAGTTACTTCATAGCATCTGAGTTTTTTAACCTTTAATTTGGTTAATTTAAACTGACTCTCCAATTAATTGCCATGACTAAAAATATTCCAGAGATATCAGCATTTGGCATTTGTGGGCACTTTATTCACTTATTCATTTCAGAGTTTAATTTATGCGACATTTCATTGTACTGTAATGTGTTTTTAAAGCAGCCCTACAAGACAGAGCAGAATTGCTGCATGGGTTTCCGAGGCTATAAATCTTTACAGCCTCGCCTCTCCTGAGGAATGCCGGCGGGGTGAGCAGCCCACTGTTTCATCCACTGCCTCACTTAGGGCTCCTTTTTCCTCCAGGAGAGAACAACATTTAAAATTGCCAACGTGAATCCCCTGCTGGATTACCCAGGCCCCAAAGATCTGACTTTGGTTTTTCCACGCTTATCCCTGCAAAGGCGTCCCGGGCTGGTGCCCACAGTTAGGCACGAGGCTGCTAGTTGGAAAATGAGAGGCTCCAGTCCTCCTTCACAGGAAAGGCCTGGCGATCTGCGCCTGAACAGACTGCAGGGTGCGCTTCCCCTCCAGCACACGTGCGTTCACAGGAGCCAGTGTCCACACGACGATGGCAGCAGGTGTCCTTGGGAGAGCAGGAGACCCTCCAGATTCCGAATGGAAACAACAGGAATAACGACCATTGGAAAGATAATCCTACCCCCTAGTGGTGGGAAAAATAATGGCCGTAGAACTTGTCTCCTTGCCATCCGTTCCATTCCAACTCAGGCCCCACAGAAAGAGAACTGCCGCTTGGCGTTTCTGAGACTTTAAATCCTTACAGCCTAGGCCTCCTGCCTTTCTCCTGGGGAGCACCTGGTGGGTTCAGACCGCTGGCCTGGCGTTTAGCAGCTCAATGCACAGCCCCCTGCATTACCCGAGTTCTTAGAACTTGCCTAGAAGCCTAGGGCGCATTCAGCCAAAGGGGGCATTTGCTTGCCCCCGCAGATTGTGCAGAGCTCCCTAGTGGTGCTGTCGGAGCTGTGGGAGTACTGATCACAAGGCAGTGGTTTCAAACCTACCAACTGCTGCATGGGAAAGAGATGGAGACCGCTGCTCCCTTAAAGATTAACAGCCTCAGAAACTAATAGACTCGATGGCAGTGGGTGAGCAGATTATGCACAAATAGCACTAACCATCTTGTCTGTGTGAAGATGTGAAGGCAGTCTCTGTGGTTCATCCCCCTAAAGAGGTGGTGGGGGTGGGGGTTATGTGTCCGTGATTGTAATCGGTTCCCTCTTCCCATTTCCTCCTACCCTCCTATATGGCTACTCCTACTTTTGTTCCAGAGGGGTTTATCTGACCTGGAGTCTGTGTGTTGTGAGCTCTTATCTGGAGCAGTGTGAAACTGGGTCTTACACTTTTACCTGGTTCTGTCTGTGTACTTGGCTGTTCGCCTTACTAGACTGGAAGCCCTGCTGCAACGGGGTTTATTTCTTCGTCGTATCTGTCCCTGGCGTCCCACACAGAGCCCGGAACATGGTCAAAAGGCCCAGTGCTCGAGTCAGTGCTGACTCAGTGAGGTTGCCCTGTGGGCTGCAAATCTTTATGGAAGATTTCCAAGGCTGCAAATCTTTATGGAAGCAGACCGAACATTGTCCTCCCAGGAATCATCAGGGGAATCCAAACCACCAACCTTTGGTCAGCAGATGAGCTCTTAACCTCAGCACCTCCAGACCTCTTTGGCCCAGAGTAGGCGCTGTGCTTGAATGAGCGAGTCAGCAAATGAAGGAGGGAGTTCTCTGGGCCCATTCATCAGGTTCATCTTTGGCATCCCTTCGGGGAGGTAGCCACACTGAGCTCACCTGAAGTTCTGAGCACTGGACAAAGTAGGCTCCCAGAACCTGTCAGAGCTCAGGGTCCCAGTCACTGCTGTCACCCACCGTTCCGGTGGACATCCAAGAAGCATGGTCATTTCCCAGTGTAGCTCTCAAAGCGGTTCTGACTCATAGCAACCCTACGTGGCAGAGAGGACCCCTCTGCCTCCAGAACGTCCCCAGCGCCGCCGTCTTGACAGGCACAGAGGACCAGGTCTTTGTCGTACAGGCTGCTGGTGGATTCTAGCTGCAGGGCTGCCAGCTAGCCACCCAGCGCTTCGCCATTGCTCCACCCCACGCCCGCCTTCATGTAGTCAGCACTGCCAGCTCAAGCACTCCGCCGCAGTCCAGGCTCCTCTGAGCCTGGTGTCACGCCCGCCCAGCACAACTACGTGCTCAATGGACAGTTGTTTAAAGAATGAAGCAGCCCATCAACCAGTCACCCACGCACCCTACCAAGGGGGTCCTTCAAAAAAACATAATGCCATTTCTTAACTACTTCTTGCATGAACCTGCAGGTCTCACTCAGGGAAGGGGAGGTAAGAAACAGTTGGGGTCTAAGGAGAATCCTCACACCCCGCGCACCAAGGCACAGATTGCTGGGTGTAGCTAGTGTGAATCAAGAAGTTTGGGGGGGGGGGGACCACACCTTGGCTTTCTCACCAGGGGCATGGTGATGGTTCCAAACCCACCACCATCTCAGTGGTCCTCAACCTGGTCTGCCCTCAGAGTCTTATGCAATCGTGAGCCCAGAGCCTAGGCCCAATTAACTCAGAATTTCTGGAGGTGGGACCCAGTCACCAGCATTTCTTGGGGCTCCCTGGGTAATTCCAGTGGGCAGCCACGCTGAGAAGTACTGCTGCCTCTGCAGTCCATCAAACTGCCTCTTCAGTGCACGGTCTGCTGAGCCCTCTCCACCCTGCACATGGGCTGGCGGCTGGCCAGCCTTGTCCATCTGTTGGTTGGCGGCTGGAGTCACTGCTGCTTCTGTTGTCTAATCATCCGTAGCTCTGCAGACACACACACAGTGTTTTTCCCCCTGATTTAGACGGCTGGGAGCAGGACTTCTGCAAAGTTTCATAACTCATGGCAGCACAACAAACACACCTACATCTCTGTAGCAGTGTGTGTGTGTGTGTGTGTGTGTGTGTGTGTGTGTGTGTGCAGACGGATTCTAACCTGAGTTTTAACTCTGCGTTAGTTACTTCTTCAGCCTCAGACTTGCTTCAGTTGCCCAACAGTGCCCGTTTATGTTTGTGGTGAATCTCTTCCACCCCCTAGTGGTACCACTGGGTCATGCCAGTTTTGTGCAGCAGGTTTTCATCTCTTCCCTCATGACCCACAGCATCTGGAGACACTGGCTGTAGGGGTTTTAGTTCTTGTTTGGGTGCATGTACCTTCGTGAGAAGAAGAAACCAATGAGAGAGGGTAACGCTTTTGTCAGTTCCCCAACAATACAGATTGTTCGATTAGATATGTTTTGCTGGGCACCTTCTGTGCGCTGGCTGGCACATCGAAGAGAAAAAGGCATGGGAAGAGCCATTGTTGGATCTTACTAACACACCAATAGAGCCTTGTGATTAAGGGACCAGCAATGGAGCCAGGCTGGCTCAAATTGCAATCCCAGGCTTACTAGCTGCTTAACTTGTTCTAGGAAGTAAAAAGACCTGGATTTAAAGATGAGAGGTGCTTAAAAAGTTCATGGAAATGAAAAAAAACTGTGCATGGATTTCGATTTTGTTTTGCTCCAAAACAAACACATGCTAATTTGTTAACACATTTGAACAAGATCTAATCTGGGGCACTAAGAAGGTAAGACAGCTATTTTAAAAGAGCCCCCATCAGAGCAACAAGGAACCCGGGGTACCGCTGTCAGGTCAATGAACTACTAACCATAAAGTCAGAGCTTCAAACCCACCAGCCACCCCCAGGAGAAAGTTGAGGCTAATTGCTCCCATAAAAATTTACAGCTTCAGAAACCCTACATAGGGTCACTGTGAGTTGGGAACTGATGGGTTTGGGAGATATCAGAGCAACATGAATTCTGCTAAAAGTTGGAGCAAGAACAAACATCAATTTTTTTCAATCATTTTATTAGGGGCTCATACAACTCTCATCACAATCCATACATACATGGATTGTATAAAGCACATTTGTACATTCATTGCCCTCATCATTCTCAAAACATTTGCTCTCCACTTAAGCCCCTGGCATCAGCTCCTCATTTTCCCCCTCCCTCCCTGATCCCCACTCCCTCATGAACCCTTGATAATTTATAAATTATTATTTTGTCATATCTTACACTGTCTGACATCTCCCTTTACCCACTTTTCTGTTGTCCATCCCCCATGGAGGAGGTTATATGTAGATCCTTGTAATAGGTCCCCCCTTTCCACCCACCCTCCCTCCACCCTCCCAGTATCACCACTCTCACCACTGGTCCTGAAGGGATCATCTCCCCCTGGATTCCTTCAAACATCAAATTTATAGTAAAGCTTAGGTACAAGAATGGTGAAATTATTGGTGCTTTATGAAAAGTTGACGGGGACAGTGTAACATCAGCAGTTTGCATGTGGATCACTCATTTAAGAAGAAATTAGATGGTGTTGAAAATGAAGGCAGGAGCAGCAGACTATCCACATCATTGTACAAGACACAAGTAATCTTCGTCTCCTAATTTAAGGCGACCAATGATAAACAGCAGAAATAATAGCCAAACCCATAGATATTTCCATTGGTTCAGCTTACACAATTCTGACTGAAAAATTTAAGTTGAGCAAACTTTCTGATGAATGGGTGGAACCCCTATCAACCAGACAAAAACAGAGCTCTCAATGAAAATTTTAAATTAGTAGGATCCTGTCTTGGAAGAATTGTTAACAGAAGAAACAATATTTTCCAGTTCAATCCTGAACTTAAGCACAATCCAAGCAATGACTGTCAATGGGTAGAAGTGGCCCAGTCCAAACAGAAGGGGTTGAGGCAAAAGTAAATCTATAGGATAGGTAAATTTATAGAGGCAGTAGCTGGATTAATAACAACAGTTTTCTGGGATACTTAAGGAATTTCACGTGCTGAATTCTGGGAGGGCCAAAGAATATTATTATGAGAGTGCTTTTAAGAAACTTAACCATGCTTTAGCAGGAAAATACCCAGGAAAATTTCACCAGAATCCTTCTCCACCATGACAATGTTCCTATTCCTTCTTCTCATCAAATGAGGGCAGTTTTGCAAAAGTTTTGATGGGAAATGGGCTGACCATAGACCTCACATCCAGATGTCTTTTATAGTGACCCCTTTATTAAGTCTTAAACAGGAAAAAGACAAATCACCTAGATGAGAGAGACCATCAGCATGTGGCCATCACTGTCCATAGGATTCACAACCATCTGGCTAATTGTATTTAAAAAAAAAAAAACCAACAGAAAACAAAGGGAATTGGCACAAAATCATGATTCGTGGCAGATCAATTCATCACAATAGAAGCAGAAAAAGGACTTTGGTTGAGATAAGTACACTATGATTCCTTAGAAAATCTCGAAGAATTGATTCTGGGTCCCTCCAACCACCTTAGTAGGGATCTGGTTCATGATCATGAGGAAAACCCCGATTTCCATTAGGGACACATCTAGTCAAGTCCCCTGAAAGCAAGACCGCCCTCAAACACACTGCCTGAGAGCAAAGCTTTTTTACAGGGCTGCTTTATGGGCACAGTGAACTTAGTGAGGGTTGGATTTATTCAAAAAGCTATCATGCATTGTGCATTGGAAAGTAGATTGTTGCAGGCGTATTTCGTTTAAAATTTTAATACCTTATCATTTGATCTCCTTTTTGACCCATTTTAAATTTGTTTTAGTTTTTAATATTTTGTACTTTCTTTTCTATTGCGGTTTTTCTTTGTTTCACTTAACTTTTGTTAGTTTTTGTTCATATGGGATTTGGTTTGTATGTTTTTCTGTGCATGAAATCCAGGATAGGTACATCTGCAGAGGCAATAACTGGATTAATGGTTTCTTGGGTGCATGGTTGGGGAAAATGGGAAACTAATAACAATGAGTACAAGAAAGAAGAAACTATTCTAAAATTGATTGTGGTGATGATTATACAACTCTTCTTGATGTGATTGAGTGACTGGATTTTATAATATGTGGACTATGTGGCAATAAAACTGTTTTTGTTTTTTAAAGTGGAATTAGGGATTCATGCAGCCCGTACCCTTCTGAAATCCAAGTGCATAGAATTTAATTTGAATGCTGAAATCATTAGGCATCCACCATACAGCCCTGGTTTGGCTCCTTCTGACTTCCTTTTGTTTCATTATCTTAAAAAATTAAATAAAAATTTTAAAGGCACCCATTTCTCTTCAGCTAATAATGTACAACAGCCTGCATTGACATGATTACATTCCGGGACTCTCTGTTCTCTAAGGATGGACTAAATTGCTGGTATCCTCACTTACAAAAATGTCTTAAGCTTGATGGAGCTTATGCTGAGAAATAGTCTTTTTCTTTTTAGTTCCATTTTTGCATGAACTTTTTGAGGGTCCCTCATATATTATATTGAAATTCCCGTATTAAATCTTAAACAAAATAAGGATAACTGTAAGAACTCACTGCCATCGAGTCAGTGCTGACTCACAGCGACCCCCATTGGTTTCCGAGATGGTAACTATACCAATGTCCACAGAACTCACGACCACGGGGCTTAATGACAGTGCAGAGACAACAAAGGAAATGATCACTCACTCGTGACTGCTGGGCAGATGACCTCTGACTCGTGAGGGAGAGGAGCCAGAGGGCCACGCTTTTCATACATACCCAGCTGCAGATTGGACAAACTGAAAAGATTGTTCTGGGGCCCTCTAACCTACTTGATGGTCATGGGGTATGATTCTTTACCTTGTGGCCCTGGTACCCCAAAGTCCATTAAGGGCAAGCCCAAGCAGATCCCCTGAGGGCAAGACTGCCCCTCTCTGGGCTGGCTAAGGACGTGGCAATTTACTTGCAAACACACTCTGCCCGTGAGCGAAGCATGTGATGATCCTGACGAAAGACCAGAAAGAACTCGTTGAGAACGAATGCACGTCAAGGCTCAGAATGGAGCTGGAGCCCCCACTGTCAGGTGTCGTCTCCACAAATCCAGTCCTGGAACTGTAGCTCTCGTGCAAACCTCGCCCTGTTGTGCATCAGTTGCCTCACATACAAACCCGGGACGTAGCGGGAGGTGAACTCATGCAGAGCGCTGCCTCCTATAGCCATCATCTCGATCATTTCAAAGGTCCTGGTTGCTCTAAAAATCCTGGGTGCCACACGTGTTAAATGTTCGACTTCTAACTGCCAGGTGGGTGATTTGAAACCACCCAGAGGTACCTCAAAAGAAAAAGCTAGTCATCGGCTCCCAAAACCCACAGCCTTGGGAATTCCCCGTAGATCACAGGGCTTCCTTAGATCCACAAACAGTGGCAACCGATTTGGCTTGTTTGGGTTTAACTCTAGAAGGGCTTGCTCACACTTTCCTTTCTACCTGGCAGTCTGTAGACAATAAACTTATTCTTCAAGCATGTAAAAGGAGGCTACGGAAGACTTTTGCCTCTCACCTGCGCTAATACAAGAGTTTTTTCTTTAGTCCTGGTCTCGGGACACTGATTCTTTTTCTTATACAGAGCAGTGGCCAGCAAATGACACAACCAAACCAGCTGTCAGTTCTGACTCAATGGTGGCCCTCTGTGTGTCCTAGGATGTTCCGTGGCTGATTTCTCACAAATTAACCACCAAGCCTTTCAATTAGCAGTCGAGCACTTAACTATCTGCACCGCCCAAGGACTTCAGTCAGGGCCCAAATCCACCTAATGCTGGTGGGGGGGTTGTTTGTTGGTTGGTTTCATGTTTTGTAAATTCCTTTGAAAGATATCTGCACGCTCATTTGTTTACAGCTTGTCTCTGGCTGCTTTCTTGTGGAGTTGAGTGGTTTAGACAGAGACGATAGGACCTCAACACATGATGCATTTCTTATCGGTCCCTAATCAGGAAAGGTTCTCGAACAGAACAAGGACACTCTGAATCTAAGCACAGCCACATTTGGAGTACTGAGGCTAGCCTCTGCGAGAGCCGACCCATGAGAGCAACACTCATTCTCGTGCCTCCCATCCCAGGACCCTTCCCCAGGGCCTAGCTCTTCCCCTCCCTCCCTTCCCCTTAGTTAAAGCCTTCGCATCTGAAATGCGGTGTGCTGCATTGAAGGAGGAGGAGGAGGAGGAGAAGAATTAAAAGACTTGAAAATGCCCCCTTCATCTCTTCCCTGAGGTCTAGAGTTATTGAACTCTGGGCTGAGTTTCCTTCCTGAAGTGCCTGGAAAATGGTCTACTCTCTCCCCTCTTCTCAAAGACAATTTTGTGCCCCAAAGCTCATGTAGAAAATCACCATCGTCACTGCCCGGGAGTCGATGCGACTCATAGCATCCTAGAGGACAGGGTAGAATTCATCCTGTGAGTTTCTGGGCCTGTAACTCTTTACAGGAGGAGAAAGTCCCGTCTTTCTCCCAAGCTCAGGATAATGGCTGGGAAACATAGGAAGGGACCTTTAAAAGTTCATAGAAAAATTGAAAAATGAAAGGATAATGGAGTTTTCCCCACAAACTTTTGAAAGCCCCCTTATATTTTTTCATAAGTAGTTCTATTCATGAACTCTTTCCTGAAACCCACAGTGGCCTGGTTATTAGGGAGTGAATATTTTCCTTTTGACAGTTTTTTCTTCCAGCGATAACATCAGAGGCACATACCCTCCCTTTTAAATGTGCCTGAAGAACGTGCATCTCTGTAAGGCACTCTTTTCAGACGATCTCTACAAAAGTCTCCCTTATTATCACCAGCTTGACTCAGCAGACTGGCCGCTCCTCACTCCCTGCCTAGTTTTCCTTGGAGTTGCTAGGGATTGTGTGAAGCGCCCAGGTGCTTACGTGTTGGCCTGCGATCCGCACGGCCGTCATTTAGAAACCAGCAGCAGCTCAGCGGAATAAAGACGAGGCTTTCTACTCCTTTGACTGGTTAACAGCCTGGTCATTCTGAGTCCGCATTGATTCTGTGGCAGTGACTTTGGCTGCCGCTCCTGACTGACCCTGTGTTTCACAGCGCGCACTCATCCACCCACCTAACAGTTGCCGGTTCGAACAAACCCTGGAGCCCACACGAGATTACGGTCTGGAAAGCCCGATGGAGCAGTCGTTCTCGGTAGCACATGGAGTCGCCATTGAGTCAGAATGGAGCCAACAGCAGCGTGTTTGGGTTTCAGTGGGTTTTGTTTTTAGAGTCAAATGCAAGATCTCTGACGTCACGGAAGTTCCAGCGAGGGTTGGAGGCGCACGGATTTGGCAACCTGACAGCATTTGGGAACAGAGTAAGATCATCTTCCTCATGTGGATTAATCAGACTTTCTTAAAGAATCTTTTTAAGACGATTTCCTTTAAAAGCCCATGCTTCAACGGAATCTACAAGGGTCCGCATTGTAGAGAATGAGCATTTCGGCCATGAGCCCATCCAGAAGGGGGGGGTGGGCAGCAGGCGGAGGGATGGCGAGAAGCACGGCAGAGGAGAGGAGCGGAGCCGCGGGAGCCTGCCCCTTCCCTCTAGAGAGCGGTTCTCAACCTGAGGGTCAAACGACCCTTTCACAGGGGCCGCCCGGCTCATCACAGTAGCAAACTGACAGTGATGAAGTAGCAAGGAAAATAATGTGATGGTTGGGGGTCACCACCACACGAGGAACTGTATGAAAGGGTGGTGGCATGAGGAAGGCGGAGAACCACTGGTCTAGGGCTACCCCTCCCAGCCTCTGTGGGGAGCTTCTCTTGTTCACTGTCTCTGCATCCCGTCCAGGGAAGCCATGGACCCTGCGTTCAAGAGCCCAGTTGGCTGATGTCTCAACCAAATAATCACAATATGGCCTATTAAATACTAAAATGGAGGTTAATAAAGAATGGATTCATCCTAAAAATTCTCAAGAAAGTGACTTGAAGATGGGGGGGCGGGGGACACCATATGCAAAGAATGGAAGTATATAATTGGATGGATGGTGTTTTTGTGGGCTACAGTTTACTGTCACCTAACGTTTCAAGGAGGGTGTGCGGCAAGGAAAGCAGACAGGCTAGTCAGTAAACAACTATAGAGGGTGTGCTGAGACCTTGGAATGTCACTGAAAGCATTTTGGTGGTTGTGTTCTGTCCGGTCTCTTCTGACTTGGGACAGCCATGTAGGACAGACTAGAACGGTCCCATGGCGTTTCTGAGTCGGTAATCCCGACAGTGGTGCAGTAGGCCGCTAACCTCAAAGTCAGCAGTTCAACCCCACCTGCCACCCCTGTGGGGACAGGTAAGAGAGCTGGCCTCTGAAACCACAGAGAGGGGTCCTTCTCTGTCCTGTAGAGTCACTGTGCATCAGAAACAACCCCTCTGGGGTCTTATCTGTAAGGGAGCAGGTGCCAGGTCTTTTTTTTTCCCATGGAGTCACTGTTCGAGGTTCAAAGCCTCCACCTTCTGGTCAGTGAGCAGCCAACCTCCGAACCAGTGCGCCACCAAGACTCCCTCAAGAAACAATTTCAGAGAGGGAATAATATGGTCCTATTTGCATCACAAAAGCTTTAACCATTATAATATTGTAATAATGTAGCTGTCAAAGGAAGCACAGCGTTGACAGCTATTAAGACCTGGAGCTCAGCATCAAGCACATGTTGACGCCCTTCCCACCAGAAGCCCTGACGGTAGAATGAGGCAGCCCTCCACTGCAGCTCCAAGGTACATGGTTGGCAGCAACCAAGCAACTCCTCAGGAGGAAAGACTGCACCGAACAACACATGGTCTGCCTTCACAGAGGTCAAATGGCTACTCTCCAACCTTTGTCATTGCAGATTCTTTTCAACTTGACGTTTAAAACATTCCCCCAACACTTGTAAAATCAAACTCACTGTCATGAAGTCACTTCTGACTCACAGCAACCCTACATGAGAGAGGAGAACTGTCCCCTGCGGGTTTTCAGAGGCTGGCATCGTTACAGGAGCAGAAAGCCTTGTCTTTCTCCGGTGAAGTGGCTGGTGGCTCTTGTTTCAGGGCACAAAAGAGATCCCAATCTCAAACATAATTAAAGAGCATTTATCAAGTCTTAAACTGGACAAAGGCACTTCATCTGGATGAGGGAGACCATTAGCACAAGATCCAGAAGCTAGCTAATAAGGCGTGAAACAAAGCAAATGCTCAAATTCCTGATTGGTAGCATGTGGAACTACAGAAATGGGAGCAGGGTCGTGACCATGATTGGGACAGTACATTATGTTAGATAGCAGAACGTATGAGACTCGTCCAGAGCCTTCTGGCCCAGCCAGTCAAGGTGAGTGTGATAGGGCATGACTCAGGACTATGCAACCCCCCAGTACTGTCCATCAAGAACACACCCTGGCAAGCCTCGAAGGGAGACTGCCCTCCCTGGGGTGTCCAAAGAAGGAGTGGAGGGAAGCCACTGTCTCATGCACTCAGCCTGAGGACAAGACTCCCTTCATCCTTGGTTAATGAATGGAAGGAATTCAATGGAGGTTTAATCCCTGTGGGGCTCTGGAAATGGATTTTGGGTTTTCATTGTCATCCATAGGGCTTCTGCAGACGTGGTGCTCAGAAGTTAAGCTCTGATACTACTCAAACTGCTGACCTTGTGATTTTCAGGCTGATTTGCAATATACCAGGGCTCCTATTTGTAAAAGACGTTACCCAATTTAGGCTTTTGAGATCTCCCCTCAGACATCTTTCATGTTTTCATTTTTCAGCCCACATCACGTCAGGTAGGAAAATCTATTTCAATCTTCTCCTCAGAAAAATTCATCCCCAATAAGTAGAAAATTTTCATAAACTAGACAGGGTGCGGTTTGTTGAGGAAACTGCAATATGAAGGGCCAGAAAACATCTCCAAAAATATAGAAAAAATTTTACAGTTGTGTGATTATATTAGAGTTTTAATTTCTGAGCACTGAGTGTACTAAAGGCTGTAGTGGACCATGGAAGCCCCAATCCATTTATGTTGCCTTTGCGAGGTGACATCAAGTTGGTTCCGACTGACAGCCGCCTTATACACGCCAGAACAAAACACTGCCTGCGTTGAATTCCTTCTGACTGCTAACAGGCCGAGTAAATGGCTTTGCCCTGTGTTAGAGCTTAAATGCTGAGCATCCTGGTTTGCAAAAGGATATGGATGGTAGGACAGCCTAAAATCAGCATAGGTTGAGCCTCCATTGAAATCTTTCTGATCATTAACCTGGCATGTCCATGACCCTGCCCTCAAGCAGAGTGCCTTGGAAAACTAGATTACCTCCATCCTTCTCTAGCCAGCCCAGGGAGCACAGTCTTTCTTAAGGGCTGCCTAGGTGAGTCCTTGATGGGGACCACTGTTTGGGGGACAGTACAGGAGATCTCATAGTCATGAGTCATGCCCTATCAGTTTCGACCTGATGGCTTTAATCAGAAGGGCCTGGACCAATCTTGCAAGCAGCATTGTCTTTGGGGACTTTTCTGCGTGTGCTTTTGGTGTTAATTGGGGTACTAGAGTCTATGGTCATGAGTCATGTGTCTTGGACTTGCCCTTTCATTTTGCCTTAAAGTCTCCAAATCTCTGTAGACCCTTGGCTGCCATTGCTACCACGTACTATGATGGCTTCCCCCACATGGATGACAAGTCTTGGACTTGCCTTTTCCTATTTAAGTTATAATAAATGTTCTCCTAAAATTATATTTGAGTCCCTTTGATACTCTAAAAAATTATTGAACAAGCTTTGAACCAGAAAGTGATGCATCAAAAAGAATAAAAATTCAGAAATAAATCTTACTCTTCCTCAAGCTGAGCATAAAGAGTTCTGGTGGCACTGTCCCTGAAGCGGTGGACAGATACCTGCAACGTTAGCAGGTGAAACCCACCAGCCGCTCCTCAGAGAAAGATGAGCCTATCTCCTCCCATAAGGATGTATAGCCTCAGAAACCATCTAGGGTCATGGTGAGAATCAATGCAATGGTAGTTGACTTATATAACTAAGTGAATTCAACCATTACACTTCTATTTAAGATAAAACTGCCTATTGTCTAGTATCTCTAACTGAAGGTAGATTTGCAATTGGGAACCTGGGGCACCTGAAGTTGATCTCCTTCCAGGATACCTATGGTTGTGGGTGGCTTGCCTGGAGTTACACTTGTATATAGGTGGTTGCTTGCTGTCAGATCCTTGAATTAACACCTTAGCTTTGCATATTTTTCAGAGACACTGAGAAGTATTTTATAATTACAAGTTATCTGAAGTAAATTTTGGAAGACATTGGGGAAAGCGGCGCTTCCTTTATTTTCTTTTTTTTTAATTGTTTTATTATGGGCTCATACAACTCTTATCACAATCCATACATACATCAATTATGTAAAGCACATTTGTACATTCATTGCCCTCATCATTCTCAAAATATT
>NW_022107431.1:101725950-101742501 GCF_000313985.2 Echinops telfairi | reverse complement strand
ATATATTCTAGATAACTTGAATGATATTTATGAGTCAGATTTTCACTATTTAGTTCTGTTCTAGGAGAGAAAAGACTCCAAATTCAAGTATATTTTATAGAGACCCACTTTTCTGTAAGCCTCAAATAGGACAAAGGCTGTGTTAGAACTTAAATTCTGAGCACTAAGTTTGCAGAAGGCTACAGTTTACAGTGAGAGCCCTAAATCCACTGTGAGTCTGAACATAGACTCCGCCTCCATTGCATTTATTCAGACCCAAAACTGGCCATGTAAAAGGTTTGGCCCTCAGCAAAATGTGTATGCTGAGATTCCTCTAGCCAGCCCAGGGAGGGGCAGCTGCATCCCGGGGCCTTGCCTGGGAAGCCCTTTCTGGAAATTGGGGTACAAGGCCTCTTGGTTATGAGTCGTGCCCTGAGCAGGATGTTCAGAGACCCCATGCTAATCCTGTGAGTTGTACTAATGTGTAATAGCATACCAAGCCCCATCATGGTGCCACCTGTAACTGTGAGAAGTTGACCTGCCACCTGTCTTGATTTTATGGCAGTTTCCTTTGTTTCCCACGTTCTGCCCAAGGGACTGACTGTAGAGCCTTTGGACACTGTTATGGGCTCCTTTCGGTGGTCTCTCCCCTCCAGATGATTTGTTTTTATCTTTGACTGGTCCTTCTCCTATTTAAGACTTATTAGAGATGATGCGATAAAATATATTTGATTGGGGATCTGTTCTTCCCTAGTATAAGACAAAACAAAAACAAATCAGCTGAATGAGCAGGGAGCCCATCAGCACAAGGCCTGCAGTGAAGTGATATTTACATTGTATCGCTCTTCTATCTATAGTATTTGTTACTCCCACCAAATGATTGGGGGGGTCTATGCAAATGGAAGATGTGAACCATGAATAGAAGGATTTTATCAGATGTGCCATTCTACTGCCTACATAAATGAGCCACCTCAGAAGCAGGGAGAGGGAGAGTCCGAGACCACCAAGAAGGAATGGTTACCAGCACAGCAAGTGCAAGATCCTTCCTACAGTGGTGGAGGCAGCAGAGGCTAGAGTGCTGAGACCATGAGACAGAGCAGAAGAGCCATGCTGAGATTAGGAAACATGGTGATGGGCTTTCCTGCCCACAGAACAATGAAAGCAGAGTGCCTTTGGGATGGAGGCTGGCTTGAAAAGTGGTGTCCTCCCTCCATGCAAGAACACTTTGTTCTAATAAACTGGCATTTCATGATGCTCCCCTTCCCAACATGATTGCTGAAGACAAAATGGGTGCAGAGCAAATGTGGTGAAGAAAGCTGATGGTGCCGGGCTATCCAAAGATATAGCATTTGGGGTCTTAAAGGCTTGAAGATAAACAAGCAGCCATCTAGTTGAGAAGCAACAAAGCCCACATGGAAGAAGCACATCAGCCTGTGTGATCATGAGGTGTTGATGGGATCAGGTATCAGGCATCAAAGAACAAAAAGTTACATCATTGTGAATGAGGGGGAGTGTGGAGTGGAGACACAAAGCCCATCTGTAGACAGTTGGACACCCCCTTACAGAAGGGTCACAAGGAAGAGATGAGCCAGTCAGGGTGCAGTGTAGCACCGATGACATATACAACTTTCCTCCAGTTCTTTAATGCTTCCTCCCCCCCAACCCCACTATCATGACCCCAATTCTACCTTACAAATCTGGCTAGAACAGAGGATGTACACTGACTGATACAGATAAGAGCTGGAAACACAGCAAATCCAGGACAGATTAAACCCCTCAGGATCAATGAGAGTAGTGATACCAGGGTGGGAAGGGGAAGGTGGGGGAGAAACAGGGAACTGATCACAATGATCTACATCTAACCCCCTCCCTGGGGGCAGACAACAGAAAAGTGGGTAAAGGGAGACATCGGGCAGTGTAAGACATTAAAAGATAATAATAATTTATAAATTATCAAGGGTTCGTGAAGGGACGGGAAATGAGGAGCTGATACAAGGGCTCAAGTAGAAAGAAAATGTTTTGAGAATGATGATGGCAACAAATGTACAAATGTTCTTGACACAATGGATGGATGTATGGATTGTGATAAGAGTTGTATGAGCCCCTAATAAAATGATTTTTTTTTTAAAGAAAAGTGGTGTCCTTTGGGCTTTTACCAGCCCTAAAGAAACTTTGGAGCACTTTGTAGGGCAGGGTAGAAGCCAAGGGGCTGTGTGACTGAGAGGCTGAGGACCACAGTCGATGGCTGCTAGCATGACTGAGAAAGAGACACTGTGGACAAATATCTGCTGTTCTGTAACCTGTTAACGTGTGACCATTGCTAGAGAATTAGAGTTCAGTGAGAGGGATGGGCATTTTTGCAATAGGATCAGGAAGGCTGGAGAGTGGAGGCTGTCTGACCTCTGCTTCACCCAAATCATCCTTTGGTCAATGTGGAGTTAGATTCCTGTTATTCTTACTGATGACCTCCACACGGGTCAGATGTGACGCCCCGCCATTTCCTCAGTATATACCACACTGGTTGGAAATTCCTAATAATCTTACTATTCATTTCCTGGTACAGGACAATCTGGTGTTATTGTCTTACCCGCGGCGATTCACTCACAGACTTTCCAACGGCCGTGTGTTAGAACAGTCAGGACCTCACCCAGTTTGTAAACTTGACTCGTATTGAGCAAAAGGGAGATCAAATGATAAGGTGCTAACTTTTAACCTAACTGCATCTGCAGCCATCCCCTTTCCAATGCAGGCTGCAGGAGAGCAAGGTCTTAATAGCCTTGAGATTTTTAAGGCGTGAGTCTGAATCTCAGCGGCAGCTTTGTTTGGGGTTATTGGGGTTATCACTAGGGATTATTGTCTTGGACTTCTCGGCATCACATGTAAAAGGTAGAATTGCATTTTCACATAGACTTTAATTCAGGATTTCAATAGGATTTTTAAAACTGAAACAGCATTTAGTCTTTTTTTCATGTGATCTTCTATTTTCAAAGTGCATCTTACATGAAGCAGTCTTAAGTTGTGTACCAGAATCTTAGGTTTCTGTGTTGTTATTTCTGTAATAGCATAAAACAGTTCTGTATATGATGTCTTCCTTCAGCATTTCTTACATTTTACTAAGCTGTGCCTGTTAAAACCATCAGGAATATTGATACACTAACGTATTGCTCCTACAGAATTATGAAATTCCATGTTGCAAAGCGGAAGTTTAAGGAAACCTTGCGTCCCTACGATGTAAAAGATGTCATTGAACAGTATTCTGCTGGCCATCTGGACATGTTATGTCGAATTAAAAGCCTTCAAACCCGGTAAGCAGTGAAAATGTCGTTCTTTGTAATGGAAGAGGCACAGAACCTAAGAGGAACTTCTTTTAGTATTGAACAGTTCTGAATTCTATGTTCCTCTTCTAATTCCATTCTACTGTTAATTCATTTGTAGTAAACAATTGGACTTTGCCTTTAACAGAGATTTTATTTAAGGATATAAATAAAAGCCTCCAACTAGACAGAGGGTCTCCATTTCCTTAGGTGTAACAGTGGGGACAATATTAATGTTCGTTTCATAGAATCATCATGAAAATTAAATGAGTTAATACACATCACTTGAACTACCTAGTAAGTCTAGCACCAAGTATTTGATACATTATCAATGATTGCTACTGAGGGCGTTTGTTCAAAATGAGAAAAGAGACCCCAGTTTAAATATCATTTACAGGGATACGTTTATTAAGTCTTAATAGGACAAAGATGAGTCATCCTGATGAGGAATACCATCAACATCAGGCCATAATGACATCGAGGAGTCTTAGGAAGGAGGCCATTTAAAAAGATATGGGAAACAAAGGAAACTATCATAAAATCATGACTGGCAGCAGGTAATTCACCACAGTTATAGGCAGGCCTATAGAAGTGCGAAAGGGATCATGGTGGTGATACGTACACGATTGCAGATTAGAAAAGGTTACAAGATTGCTTCAGAACCATCTCCAACCAAGGCAGTCACGGTATGACTCATAACTGTGACCCTGGTAACTCCAAATTCGATCACAAAGTTATTTAGCATTTCTCTGAGGATGAGACTCCTCTCCCTGGACGAGCTGGGAGATTTGTAGTAATCCCCTTGCAAAGATGCTCTGCCTATAAGGGCAAAGCTTTTCACATTGATGGTCAATGGTCAGAAAGAACTCACTGGAGACGGAATCTATTTCCTCACTGAAAATGGATTGATGGCTCCCACTGTAAACCATAGCCTTCTGCAAACCTGGTGCTCAGAATCTAACCCCTAATATATATTTGCATTGCTGCTGCTGCCACTCCTTATTGGTTTTGTTCTTTTTTTTAATCGTTGTATTGGGGGCTCATACAACTCTTATCACAATCCATCCATACATCAATTGTATAAAGCTCATTTGTACATTCGTTACCCTCGTCATTCTCAAAACATTTGCTCTCCACGTAAGCCCCTGGCATCAGCTCCTCATTTTGTTTTTGTTCTTATCTAAGTTCAAACCATCCTTCAGAAACAAGCCTAACTTTCCCCTTTATTACATGTTACCCAACTATCCGTGTCATAATGTCAATCTTTGCTGCCCTTCTCTGACCTGCCATATTTAGGGTGGGTTATGGGTTGGGCTCCTACTCACCAGCCACTCCAAGAAAGAGTGAGGCTCTGCTCTCATAAAAATTTAATCTTGGAACCCCTATATTGTCTTTGGTCTTCTTATTGATTGTCCAGCTTATGAAGTAGTTGAAAATATCATGCCTAGAATCAGACACCTCCTAGTCTTCAAAGTGATATCTTTGTTATTTAGCACCTTGTTCAACAGAATTGCCTAATGCTATGTCATTTAATTTCTTAACTGCTGCTTCTATAAGCATTGATTGTGGATCTAAGTAAAATGAAATCATTGGAAAATTCAATCTTTTCTCTGTTTATCCTGATTGTCTATTTGTCCAGTGGTGAGGATTTTTGTTTTATGCTGTTTTAGAGTACAAAAAGACCCAAAATCTCAAATGCCATTTAAGGACACCATTCATTAAGCCTAAAGCAGAACAAGGACAAAACAAGACAAAGACAGATCATCCAGATGAGGGAGATCGTTAGCACAAGGTCATGTCCAAGGGTTTATATTTAAACCAATAGTTTAAATAGGACATACGGGGCAAAGAAAACTATTACAGAAGCATGAGTAGCAGCCTATCAATATATCACAGTTATAAGCAAACTACAGACATGAAAATGGAATGTGATCGGGACAGAAGAGCTTACAAAATAGGTTCAGGGTCCTCCTGTGAAGACAGTCAGGTAGCAATCCTAGCAGGACCATCTCCATCAAGGACACAGCCAAGCAATCCCCCAAGGCAGACTCTCCGTGCTTAGGCTAGTTAGGGAAGTGGTGAGAATCTTCTTCTGATTTTAAACCATAAAGCATCTCTTTGTTCTGGTTCAACAACTGCCTCTTGGTCTATGTACAGGTTCTGCATGAGCACATTAAAGTGTTCTGGAATTCCTACTCTTTCCAGATGTTATCCATCTGACATCAGCAATGATATCCCTGGTTCACATCCTCTTCCGAATCCATCTTGAATTTCCGCCAGTTTCCTATTGATGTGCTGCTGCAACCAATTTTTAGTTACCTTCAACAAAAGTTTGCTTGGATGTGGGATTAATTATAGTATTTGAAAATAAAAATTAAAGATTTTAAACAATTTTTTTTAAACTGCTCTCAAAACACTTCCTTCTGAGCTCAGGCAATTGTTCTGTCGTCCGCACCCGTGATCAGATGATATCCTTTTCCTCTGGCAGTGTCGATCAAATCTTAGGAAAGGGGCAAATCACATCCGACAAGAAGAGTCGAGAGAAAATAACTGCGGAACATGAGACCACTGATGATGTCAGTATGCTTGGCCGGGTAGTCAAGGTTGAAAAACAGGTACAAGTCAACTACATTGGCTAACTTTTTAACCAGAATTGTAAACATCAAAATATGTTATAGGCAATTGAATATATCTTAGTGACAAATGATAATATAATGATTAATGAAGTTAAACCTTTGTGTACAGTCGTTTCTTTTGAAAATAAGACAAAACTTCCTTATAATGATGATGGCATATGGCGTGTTTGCTAATAGCCACAGAGACTGTTTTCAAGAAATCAAATTGCTCCCTCAATTTAATCAGAAATATCCCCCATATTAATTTTTAATGTTTTGTACCTTTGTGTTTCCATTTAGAATCACCTTGATACATTTAAGGCCTTCATTTCAGTATAAGTCTTTTACTAAACTATCGGAGAGGTCCTGCCCATGGTGATTGTAAAAAACAAAGCCTCCCTGTAAATTCCCCCCCCACTGTTGGACTGTATTCACTACCGGTCAGGACGGCTCTGTACTTGACATTCAGTACTTATTTACTTGTGTCCACACGCTCTGTTTCCGTTTTGAATCCGAGAGGTTGAGGTCCATTCTTACTAGCCCTTCAGACTCATGTGTACTCGTTTTGCCGGCTTTTTAGGTCCAGTCCATTGAGTCCAAACTGGACTGCCTACTCGACATCTATCAACAGGTCCTCCGGAAGGGCTCGGCCTCGGCCCTCACCTTGGCTTCATTCCAGATCCCACCTTTTGAATGTGAGCAGACCTCTGACTATCAAAGCCCTGTGGACAGCAAAGACCTATCCAGTTCCGCGCACAACAGTGGCTGCTTATCTAGATCAACGAGTGCCAACATCTCCCGGGGCCTGCAGTTCATTCTGACGCCAAACGAGTTCAGCACTCAGGCTTTCTACGCGCTTAGCCCTACTATGCACAGCCAAGCCACACAGGTGCCGATGAGTCAAAGCGACGGCTCCACAGTGGCGGCCACCAACAACATTGCAAACCAAATCAATGTGGCCCCCAAGCCAGCAGCCCCAACAACTTTGCAGATCCCACCTCCTCTCCCAGCCATCAAGCATCTGCCCAGGCCAGAACCCCTGCATTCAAACCCCGCCGGCTTACAGGAAAGCATTTCTGACGTCACCACCTGCCTTGTTGCCTCCAAGGAAAATGTTCAGGTTGCACAGTCCAATCTGACCAAGGACCGTTCTCTGAGGAAAAGTTTTGACATGGGAGGAGAAACTCTGTTGTCTGTCCACCCCATGGTGCCGAAGGATTTGGGCAAATCTTTGTCTGTACAAAACCTGATCAGGTCAACAGAGGAACTGAATATACAGCTTTCAGGGAGTGAGTCAAGTGGCTCCAGAGGCAGCCAAGATTTGTACCCTAAATGGCGGGAATCCAAATTGTTTATAACTGATGAAGAGGTGGGTCCAGAGGAGACCGAGACAGACACTTTTGACGCCGCGCTGCAGCCTGCCAGGGAGGCTGCCTTTGCTTCAGACGCTCTAAGGACTGGAAGATCCCGCTCATCTCAAAGCATCTGTAAGGCAGGAGAGAGCACCGATGCGCTCAGCTTGCCTCATGTCAAACTGAAATAAGTTGGTTTCGTTTTCTGTCTAGGCATAGCAATTCCTTTAGCCATACATATCATTGCATGAACTATTTTGAAAGCCCTTCTAACAAGTTGAAATTGCAAGAGTCAGGAAGAACATGAGAGGCAGTTTCTAAGCCTGTTGTCTTTCCATTGCATGAAAATGCATGTTTAGGGATGGCTGAAATTGCAAGGTACATCAACCTTAGCCCTCTCGTTTAGTAATGTACCTTGAATTTAAAATTCGGAGAAGCCAAACACTGCTAGTGCTAGGGGGCGTCGGCAAATACCAAGATTGGGTCATTCCGAAGATGTAACAATTTGTTTTGAAACTTCAGGCATTTCTGCTTCGCAGCTCAATACAAAATACATTTGCAAAATTAGACCATGATGCGTATTTAAACACAACAGCTTTCAGCAGCTGCAAGCCAAGGTATCGAGTAAAGCTGAATTGGGGAATAAGAGAAATGGCTGCTAATAATGTGAGGTAAATTAGACAACTCGTTCCTATTCAGTCATTTTATTATCTGTGTGATTTGAATGTCAATTCGTGTGCTTTCGGTGATTCGGCACTGTGATGAGCTGTTTTGCACATCATTTTCATATTGTTCTTTAAGAGGAAAATATTCTTCAATTGGAAAACGTGCAAATACTGAAATTCAGGACCAGTGGGGCAAACAAACGGTGTGATATGTTTGACGTTCCGAAAACATATTCCCTGGTGGCTCGCCAACTTTCTAAGTGGCCATCTTCTGCACAGACAGGTGAGGCAGCATGACTGGATTGATATCTCAGCACTGGGCCAGCCCCAGGGGGAGGGTGAAAAGCTATGGGTAGACCCTGGAGAATGGATCATGGGAGTGAGACTGAAAGGGGAAGAGGCTTCAGTAAGCTTTACTAGATGCAGAAACCACACCGAGAAGGAGAAAATAAAGTGGCTTCCCTCCCGACAGGCACTGAAAAGGAGAGAAACAAAACTAACATGGAATAACCAGGCTTTAAAAAAAATAAGTATTGCCAGAAGAATCAATTACATAAACATCGCTTATTCTTACATAGAGACCCAGAATTTCAAAAGTGCTTATTTTTTTAACATGCCCGTAAATGTCTTTTGCTCCTCACACTCATCTAGTAGGCTCCGGCTCATAGGGAACCAATGGGACAATGTAGAACTGCCCCCTGGGGCAGTTACTCCTGTGAATCTTTACTGGAGCAGAAAGCCTTGTCTTTGTCCATCTCAAGCTGTTACGCAGGACCCTCTGCACTGGAAAGGTGCCGTAAATACTTTGACTTACGGTGGCAGCAAAAGAAGTTTAGGAGGGAGAGCTTGACTCCTGAATCAGGGTAGCACAGAGTCTTCTGACTTCCAAAGTGCTCCAGCTGTCAGGGGCTGAGCAGGGCTTAAACACGACAATGCCAGAAACGAAACGGAAAACATATCCTGATGGGTTAACTCAAGTAAGTTTTTCTGATAGGCTATTTTGTGTGAATCAGCAAGGACAGACATCCACACTTTCCTATGTTGTTTTAGGGAACAAAAGAGACTCCCAATCTCAAATATAACTCAAATAGTATTCAGTCTTAAAAGGGACAAAGGCAATACAAAGACACAAACACATCATCCAGATGTTGGAGTCTAGGAGCACAAGATCAAAATGGCACCGGAGGATTCACAGGACACTAGTTAAATAAAGCATGGGACAAAGGAAACTGAAAATTCATGAGTGGGGCTATCAGTGCATCACAGTTTTAGGTGAGACTACTTACAGAAACAGGAACAAGGCCCCGATTGGGACACATACATTATATTAGTTAGAAGGGTTTACAAGATTGATTCAGGGCCTTCTAACCTAGGCAGTGCAGGTGAGACTCCTGACTATGTGATCCCAGTACAGTAAGCCATCTCCATTAAGGACACACTCATGTCAGCCCTGAAGAGAGACTGCCCTTCCCTGAGCTACCTGGATGGAGGCAATCCACTTTCCCAGGCTCTCTGCTTGAGGGCAGGATTATCCACAGTCTTTGGTGAATAAGAAAGACTCCATGGAGGTGTCATCTAAGTGGGGACCCTGCAAATGGATTTGGGGCTGCCTCTGCCATCCACAGCCTTTCGCACACCAGGTGCTCAGAATTTAAGCTTCAGTACAACAGAAACAACAAGCCTATCATCTAATGTGCTTTCCACCACATTCTTGCTGAGGGCCACTGGCGCCTCCCGGGCTTACCCAGCAGCAGTTATGGGGCACCTTTTCAGAAGTAGAGCCTAGGGCAAGATGGAGTTGGTGGCAGACCTTCTTTAAGCCATTTTGGTCATGCCAAATACTCCGGATGTTGGAGGACCCTCATTCAAAGGCTTAAATTAAGTTTCTTTTACTTTTTAGACTATAATGAACATTTTATATTTCCTCTAAGAATATTGCCCCAAATCTGAAATTACCAGGCCAAGTGCCACCGTCAGGGTCAATCAAAACACTTCATAAAGTAGAGCAACAGACAGAATAAGGGAAAACAAATTGAAAAGCATATTTACCGGAAAGCAAGCACTACTACTTGCTTGTTAGAAACCAATCTAGCTATCTCAGATCACCAGAACACCAACCCAAGTAATGGCATTCTAAAGACAAGGAGACAAGGGGTGTCGTTCCAATTCGGCTAAAACCAGCCAGAGGAAAAGCATTAGCAGGCGTTCGCACTGTCTTCAGGACAGTTTCTCAGCCATGAGGGAGAGTAAGCATGGATTTCCACCGGGGTGCTCCACAGAGGGAAGGAAGGAAAGTGTGCAAATGAGACTAGCTCTCAGGTTGCAAAGAGCCCTTGCGGAACAGACTCGGTGAAGCATTGGGCTGCTAGCCCAGAGGCCGGTGCTTAGAACCGAGCAGCTGTTCCTCGGGAGAAAGATGCCGCTTCCGTAAAGATTCACGACCTTGGACCCCCTCCTCCATCCCCTTGGGTCACCGTCTGAATTGACTTGACAGGAGTGAATGTGGTTCGGTTTTCTTAAGGCCCAATGCCAGCAGACTTTCTTCACTGTTGAATCTCCGTGGTTCCCTGCCCCAGTTTTGCTTCTAAACTTCACGAGGCTTTAACTAGTGTCTCCCCCCAAGGAAATCTGCTCCCCTCTCTAACGAGGTGTTTAGGAGGTGTTGCTCAGCCTTCTCAAATCCTTTCCTCTTGTGCTAAGCACTGAAACATTTCCTCTCCTCACCTACCTGCGTCCCAGTGCCCTCCCCTGGAGTAGATCATGCAGAGTCTTCGTGGCTGCTGGAGAGCTACAGAGGCTGGAGTCTATTGTCTCCACTCCAATTATAAAGGTCTTGTCAAGTTTTTAGTAAATTATTCAATGAGCATGCGCAAATACATACAAACACACCCCTCCACTGACCTAACCTGAGATATCTGCCACGCGCTCAGCCAGGCTCTCTGTAACTAGGCGCTGAGGTAGGAGGCCGTCACTTTCAGGTAGCACAGCCTCTTGGACACATTGTCCGGAGTCGAGCCCCACTGGCAGCAGGAATTCTGAATGTATTGGCGTCTTGAGTCCTCAAAGACCCCAAACCCAGGCAGTTCATCCAACACTGCTAAGGACAGAAGACTGGAAAGCAAAGCCTAAACGCATCACTGCAGTCTTAATCATAGCAAAGTGTGAGAAACCACGTTGTGAAAACTTTTATACAGGAAGCCATTTTGCGTCTGTCATTCTCCAGCACAGTCTTAGATGTCAAAGGAGAGTTGTAGATTCTAAAAACTGTCTGTAGTCTTATTCTCTATGAAAATGTGAGGGGGGTCTTCCATTTACCCTTGGCAAAATCCCAAGGGTCAGTCCCAAGTGGTGTCTTGAAGCACAGTTCTGTGGAGCACTGGAGAGCCATGTGCTTTTGTGCAGTTCGAATCTGCCTGCCTTCTACAGTATGTCGGGTTGATCAAGCTAACATTTAATGGCAAACATCCCCGATAGAGGTGAACTAAGCTTTTTTTTTTCTTTGCTATGTCTGATCTAAACGTTTGCATTTTGTCCATTTAAATCAATATCTGTGGACCTCATGTTTTGTTTAAAGATAGTAAGCCACTTTATTGAGTTTTTTTAAATCTTTTTCTCCTGTTCTAAGGTGCCTTTCTCACCTCCCATTGACTCAGTAATTCTGAAAGTTCTTAATTTGCAGGTAAAACAAGTTATCATCTCTATTAGAGAGGAGGAAAAGAGGCACAAAATGACTAATTTTCATGCCCACTTGTAAAGCAAAACATTAAGATATAATGAAACCCAGTTAACTAAGGTAATCTCTTTGTTCAATCATATTGAGGAACCGTCATAAATATTCATTTATTTTTCCGGAAGCTTTTTTTTTTGCCTTAAATGACATGGTTGTGTTTTTATAAGAGAAATTTCATATAATTTCGTGAGTTCAAGTGAGCAGTTCTAAAAGTCATGTACGACAATACAATTATCTGTTTCCTGAAAAATAAAGAAATCAAGACTATCATATCCATTTCAAGCTACGGTTAAAATGTAATTTCCTTTGCTCTCTTACTGAGATTATTTGTTTTAAAGTAAAACATTAAAAACCTGTCTATAAACAGCTCGTGTGACTACTTTATCTGGAACTTCTGGTTGGTTTTGAATTGACTGGTTGGAGCCAACCAAACTGACTATGTACAGATTGGGGACTGGGGGAGTTTGGAAATGTTTTTTAAAGGTATAATAAGAAAAATTACTTTAATTCAATATTGGTCAAATCTCAGATGCCAGCTCACAAGAACTTTGTATTAGCTATAATAAAAGGTTTATTAAACAAGTGATAAGAAATGAGGAAGAGGCAGGCGCCCAAATGCTATGATCTCTGCCTACTCAACACTTCCACTCTTAGCACCACCCAGCTCTCCCGTGACACAAGAGAACTTCTGCTCCACAGTGGTGGTTCCTCCTTCTTCCCTGAAGACACCCTTGCTCCAGGTTAGTTTCATTCTGTTCAACGTAATGTCCAGGGGAACAGGCATTTTAAAGGAGGGAGAACGAAAAAGTATCATCTAGGGGGAGCGAAGAAAGGAGTTCTCACACAATCCTCATGAGAACAAACAAGTACGCGCTTATTTGATGAAAATTCTGTGTGGAACGTGCTTACTAGACCAACTTGAAAGTACTTTCAAATGGGCTTGCAGCTTCCTCAGCAATAGCTCACAAAGCAAAGGACAATCTGAAGATCCTTGCTGTTGTTCAGGGCTGGTTCCTAGTGACCCTGTGTGCAGAACGAAGCGCTGTCCAGCCCCAAGCCATCCTCCTAATCGTCTGCTTGAGCCCACTGGGGCAGCCACTGGGTCAAGCCATCTCGTTGAGTCTTCCTTTTCCCACTGTCCTTCTACTTTTCCAAGCATCTTGTCTTTTTTCAGGGACTGATCTCCCCTGAAAATATGTCCAAAGTATATGAGATGAAGTCTTGCCATCCTTACATCTAAGGAGCGTTAGGCTATACTTCTTCTTTTTTTTTTTTTTTAGGCTATACTTCTTCCAAGACAGATTTGTTTGTTCTTTTGACAGCCATGGTGAATATATTTACAACTGTTACTCCACCACAGTTGCCTCCTAATAATGGGAGGATGATACCAACAGGTGCTATTTTGTAGACTTGGCAAATAATCATGATTACATGATTATTATGTAATCATCCTCTATTTTGTGATATGATGTAATTATACTATGTTTTGAAAATTCTAACCTCTGTGGAGTTAAAATGGATGTCAAAAGAGTTTGAAACATGCTTTTAATCAGAGAGAAGCTAAGGCGAATGGAAGAAATTATGAAGTAAAAGAGCTGAACAGAAAATTTCAAACAGCAGCTTCAGTAGACAAAGTAAAGTATTAGAATAAAATGTGCAAACAGCTGGAGTTAGCAAGCCACACACACACACACACACACACACTCACACACACACTCACACTCAGCATATATCAAGCTGAAATGACACAAAAGCTCAAGCCTGGCGTTGCTATAAAAGGACCCTTGGCATTGTCCTGGTTACATGTTAGACTGCTAACTGTAAGATCAGCAGTTTAAAACCACCAGCCCCTCCTCGTGAGAAAGATGGAACTTTCTACTCCTATAAAGTAGTACAGCCTTGCAAACCCAGTTCAACCCTGTCCTGTACGGTTGCTATGAGTCAGTATATTCACTCGACACAAGTCAGTTTGTTTTGGTTTTGAGTTGCCACAGTAAAAGATTACTGATTTGACGGAGAATAAATAAAAATTAGACACGTCTGTAGAGAATGCAGAAAACCATTACCACAAGGACAGAAGAGTCTGCAGTGAGGTGCAGCTCCTTTGGACTTTGGTTCTTCTACTGAGAACTTTCTAGACTCAGGAGATGATGATAAGACATAAGCAGGCCTCCAAGGGTGCTGGACCCACAGAGTTTTAAAGAAAAAAGGACCTTCTCCCAGAAAAGCCTTCTCCTAGATCAGGGATGGGCATCTTTTCTCTGCCGAGGGCCATTTAGTAAGTGCAGCACCATTCACGGGCCATAGTGGTCAGACATGTGATGGCTCCGACTGCTTTTCTTTGGTGAGCTGTGTGCTGTTGACTGATGTGGATGGTTTTGCGGGCCTTATGCAGCCTCTAGGGGCGACTTTTTTTTTTTCAGGCACCATATTTTTTATTATTAGCCCACCTTCCTGCCCTCTTTTAACACATTGTAAACAAAATTGACCTTTTTTGACCCAGAGCTGTGACAGGAACCAGCATATTACCAACATAGGGGCAGACTGACACCTCTTCTCATGTGTTTTTCTGGCCCCTCCCAAACTATAGATGTCACTTCTCTTGTCTGTCCTTGACAAATCTATTTTAACCCCTGCAAAATAGGGACAAGTAGTACCGACCTCACTGTTCTGAGGCTGACGAGAATGTCCATCACACAGCTTGGGGCCTAGGAGCATTCACACTCGCACAGCGCCCTGCTGCCCTTTGAGCTCTCCCTGTTATCCGTCACGGGCCCAGGAACCAGTTAGCTGTACACCAAGCACGTGACCTGGGTCCCTAAGACCAGGTGAGGACTAGATGTAACGTGCATGGGCTTGACCGCTGTTGCCAACTCCAGCCTAAAGACTAAGCAAGCAGGTCATGGCTCCCTGGGGGTGTCTCCCGCACACCTCCCTCCATCATGACCGGCGCCTTCAGAGGTGTTTCTCAATACCCCTTGCCACACTGGGAACAGTCTAGGGGTCAAGTGGGGGGCCAATGACAAGCCAGTCAAATTAGTGCCATGTGTTCTCGGGGAAAACTCAGCCAAGACATGCTCATGGCATTGTTTATTTCATCAGATATCATTGCCAGTACATGTAAGAGATTTGGGAGGATCCGACGATGAAGGAGCTGTCCATTGAAGCCAGGAGAGAGACATCCCCACAATCAGGGCTTCTAAAGAAGGGTACAAAAGCAAGACTCCTGAACTTGGATGATGAGGGGCTGCCTTGTGACTTCCTGCTGTACCTGGTGACCTGGAATCCAGGTGAGGTGGAAGACAAAACAACAGAGGGAGCTAGTGAGTGAGAGTGCCAGGCTGCTGAGCAGGGCCTTGCCTGGGTTCCTAAGGAAAGCTATCGCCCCACCCCCCAACCCCCACCCAGGTTTGCCTGGTCCACCCTCCCGCCACACCTGTGTGTTCTCCACCAACTCTCCCTCTAAGGACAGAAAAGAGATTTGCAGTTCCAGGCCTATGGGCACCCTGTCTCAATAAGGTGCTCGGGAAGAACACCAAGTCCCCTTCTGGAGCAATGAGGTTCTGTTACTAAGCTATATCCCCACAGTTCAGGCAGAGTCACCTACCTGGTGCTTGAGCTTCCAAGTCCAGGCTTCCCAACTGCAGGGCCAAGCCCCTCAGCCACCATCTTCTGCAATTTGGTCTTGCTACCACTAAGCTCCTCTGGTCCTGGACCGTGGACCCCCTCTCCTGTTGTCTGAGGGTGCAGCTGTGTTCCTCCTCTTGCCAAAGATCAGAGTCTGAGGAGTCTGTACCTGGTGGACAGTTGGTAGGAGGGACCAACATAAACCCCTAGCCCCGCTGGGTGGCAGAGTAGAGAGTAGGACAGATGGGATGGGAAAGTCTAGGAAGGCTAAGGCCAAGGGAGATGGGGAACTGAAGAAAGAACCTGGGAAAGAACCACTCACCAGAGTTCAGCTCCTTCATCTCCTCCTCCTCCTGCAAGTCAAACACCAGTGGAGTCAGAAAGTTTCCAGGGATGAGCCACTGATACTTCTTTCTGTAGGCTCTGTTTCCACCACTCTCTCTCTCCCTGTATTCCCAAACTCTCCCTTTATTCCCAAGAGGAATGGAATGAGGCAAGTTGCAGCCCTAGGCCAGGGCAACCTATTTATAAAGAACTCAAAGAAAATCAAGAGCAAGCCACGCCTTATGCTAAACAGTGATGGTTTTAGGACTTCCTGCCTTAGGCAACTGTGCTTCCTGGGGAGGAGCATAATCCACAGGGAGCTTCATCCTGTGACACTAAGCACCATGACTACATCAGTGGGGACTCCTCTGACTGACACTGATGTCCAGGAAGCTAGGGTTTCCTTCAGCCCAATTTCATAGGCACCTTGAGGGATCTACACGAACCAAGAGAGTCGTTGAGGGTTGGAAGTGGAGAACGGGAAGAGGACAGATACCACCCTGCCGATCTCTTACCTGGGACATTGAGTAGTCAAAAGAAATGGTGTTTATAATTTTGTGTCTCAAGCAAGGTGCCACAGACAACACAGGACCCGAACGATCTTCTCTTAGTAAGTTGGAGCTGTGGTTCTGAGGGAAGCTCCAGGAAGCAGAGACCAGTCCTCTGCAGGGGGTGAGGGTGGTACTAGACAGCTTTCTCTGTAGCTTGGACCAGGAACAGGGGAGGAATCGTGTTGCCTTGATTAGTGTCCTGTACAAGGTGCCTATCTCAAGTTAGCAGAGTGGATTACAGGTTGTGTTAAGGAAAACGTTTATGACCACAGATGTTTTCCAAAGCAACAAAGACAACACAACCAAAGATATGCTCATGGGACTGCTTATTTTACTGGTTATTTTTGTCAGTATGGACACAGCTAGGAGAGGTCAGAGAACCAAATGGCGTAGG
>NW_022107431.1:101723578-101724750 GCF_000313985.2 Echinops telfairi | reverse complement strand
ACTGATGGTTTCCCAGCCCCACCTCATAGACCACTGAGATTCTGCTCAGGAGGGGCTTAATCCACTTGGAGCTTAATCCCTGGATGCTAATGATCATGGGATCAGTGTTGGTTTCTCTGGCTAATTGATGGGAAGGTTTTCTTCAGCACACTTTCAAAGGATTTTTTTCAGGGATCAATGGGCATAGGGGTTGAGATGAGGAAGGCATGGAGGAGGACCCCAGAAATCTCACCTGTATTGGAGCACATACCACCAGCTGGCCGGTCACATACGTGGAACTCATTTGTCATCAAACAAAAGGGGGTTGTTCCTTGGTGTACCCCAAGCAAGACCCAACAAACAATACAGGAACTGTCTTCACTTTCCTAGATGGAGCTGTGGTTCTCAGGAGTGATCAAGGAAACAGAGGCCAGATCTCTGCTGGTGGGGGACGGTATGGGGGTGCAACTTGATGGCTGCCTCTGAGGGGGAGATGCATGTGGGTTTGATTACAGTGTCCCATCCTGTACAAGGGGTCTGGTGGCAGAGTGGTGATTTATTTTTTTTAATTTTTTATCATTGTACTAGGGGCTTATACAACTCTTATCACAATTCATTCTTACATCCATAGTGTCAAGCATATTTGTACATTTCTTGCCGTCATCATTTTCAAAACATTTCTTTCTACTTAAGCCTTTGGTATCAGCTCCTCATTTTTTTCCCATCCCTCATAAATCCTTGACACTTTTAAATTGTTATTATATTTTCATGTCTTACACTGACTGATGTCTCCCTTCACCCACTTTTTTGTTGTCTCCAAGGGAGGGGGTTATATATAGATCATTGTGACCGGTTTCCTCTTCCTCCCCCCACCTTCCCCTTCTCCTCCTGGTATCCCTTTTTCAGATATGGGCCCTGAGGGGTTTATAGGTCTGGGAATTCCCTGTGATTCCAACTCTTATCTGTGCCCATGTACATGCTCTGGTCTAGCCAGATTTGTTAGGGAGAATTGGGGTCATGATAATGGGGGGAGGAAGCAATAAAGGACTAGAGGAAAATTGTATATTTCAACAGTGCTATACTGTGTCCTAACTGGCTCATCTCTTCCTTAGGAACCTTCTTTGAGAGGAAGTCTAATTGTCTACAGATGGGCTTTGGGTCTCCACTTTGCACTCGCCCTCATTCACAATGAT
>NW_022107431.1:101715852-101722614 GCF_000313985.2 Echinops telfairi | reverse complement strand
TTGCCATTGATTTTAGATCACTTGTTCCCTTGTCCCTGGGTTTGTTAACACCCACAGTGGATGGCTTCTAACAGTAACGTCAGTGTTACTGACCCAATAGCAACTCCTATAGAAAAAGATGAGGTTTCTGCTCCTGTAAAGATTGACAGTCTCAGAATCCCAAAGAGGCTGTTGAACTCTCCTATGAATGCAAATCACCAGTTGACAGTTGGTGTGATGTCTTACTGGTTTCCAATATAGGGACTTTTTATACATGTTCCACCCAGTCCCCAAGTGAGCTGGACTGGTGAGCCGCCATGGCTGGAGATGCTGACATTACCAAGGCATCATTACCTGTGGGGGAGGTTCCCCTGGCCCCACTGGCCCCCAGCTCTCAGCATGCTGATGAGAAGGAACGGAAGCTCTCTCCTGGGGGCCCTCCTGAAGAGTCTCCACGTGTCTTCCACAGAGGAACAGGACTCTTCCAGGAATGTTGAGAGTATCACGGACTGAAAATGAACAAATGAACTGTCTTGGACGTACCCTAACACGGTCCTTAGGGATGTGCATCATCAGAATTCTTCCCATATATGTTGGCATCATTACTTTCTTGTTGTAATTCAGGTGAGGCAGACTTTGTTTCTTCATTCTTAAGGATTTTATTGACATAATTCATATACAATTCAATGTAGTGTTAATACTATTATTTATGTAGTCAGAATTTTAAGTGTTTTCTTCTTTATTTTACTCATTATTATGGTCCCTATTACCCTTACTCTCTACTGTTATAACTCTATGAAACTATTAATTTACTTGCTCGGGCTATAGATTTATCTTTCCAGAATTTCATATAAAGAAAAACATATGAACCAAGCAAACCAAACCCCCATAAGGACAGCATAACTCTGGTTCCTGAATGCTTCCCCCCTTCACTACCATGACCCAGTTCTACCTCACAAATCTGACTAGGCCAGAGTACACACATTGGTACACAGAAGAGCTCTTCACACAGGAATTCAGGACAGAAAGAACCCTCAGGAACAGTAGTGGGAGTAGCAATATCATGAGGATAGGAGGATGGTGGGGGTGGGGGACAGAAAGTGGAAACCCATCACAAAGTTGGATATATAGTCCACTCCCCACGGGTAACATAAAACAGAAATGTGGGTGAAGGTAGACAACGGACAGGGAAAGACAAGAAATAATAACAATAATATGTAATTGATCAAGGTTTCTCGATGGTGGGAAGGGGGGCAATGGAGGTGGAAAGTGAGGAGCCAATATCTAGGGCTCCAGTAGAAAAAATTGTTTTGGAAACGTTGATAGAAACAAGTGTGCTTCAAGATGGAATGATGGATTGTCCTGAGATTTGGAAGACATCCCTGCAAAAAATTAATTTAAAAATTAATAACTTTAGGGGGGGGAATGAAATGAAACAAAAACCTCAATTGAAAAGAAACAGAAAGTATTGAAAAGTGGAAGAAATTTAAAAGGGGTCAAAAGAGAGGAATAATGATAGGGTATTAACTGTTTAGCTAAGTACATGTGTACTAGTTAACTTCCAGTTAACTTATTCCACTTCTCCAGTGGCTTCCTCCACATGGGACGGCTGCCAGTGTACTTTAGACTCTTCGTGTGACGCTTTCTTGGCCTTCTGTAAACAGGGTGCTCAGAGTTCAGGCTGTATTACCATACCTGCCTTGGGTCTTAGCTCTTGTCTTTACAATTCCTGTATCACACAGAATGCCTTTCTTCTCCCATGTGGACTTAGCTGACATGTTACTTACATGGCTGCTTGTATGAAGACCAGCCTTGAAGACCCAAGATGTTCTTCAAAGCAATGAAGACACAACTCAGCCGAGACGTGCTCATGGATGGCTTATTGTATTAGTTATCTTTGCCAGTACAGATTCAACCCAGAGACGTGGGAGGATCCAACGGTGAGGGTGCTGCCCATTGAGGCCAGGAGGGAAACCTGCCCACACTCAGGTCTTCTAAAGAATGGCGCAGAAAGGAGGCACCGGAACTGGGATGATGGGGAACTGGATCATGACTTCCTGCAGCATCTGGATGCCTGGAATGAGATCACATGGAAGAGAACGTGACAGAGAGAGAGAGAGAACCAGGCTGGTGAAGCAGGACCCCAAAGGGCTCCCAAAGAAAGCCAGCCCCCCACCCATACCCAGTCTTGCCTGGACCACCATCCAGACTTGTCTGCCTCCCTCCCCACCCACAGAGAAGACAGCTGAGGTTCCCAAGCCTCCACCCCACCGCTCCTCCTTTGGTAGGCTCCGGAAAAAAACACCAAATCCTTCTCTCAGTGAGGACGATTCTGCCCTGGGGCCTCCCCCCCACAATCCAGGCAGACACCTACCTCGCATTTCCAGCTCCAGGTCAGGACTTCCCAGAACCCAGCCTCTCAGGCACCACCTTCCACGCCTGGGCCAACGACAGTGACTCGCGTCTGTCCAGAGGCGGTGAACCCCCGCTCCAGCTGAACGAGGGTGTCGGTCTGTTCCTCTAGGCTGCGAAGGTCAGCATCTGAGGAGCCTACACTCCAGACAGGTGGGAGAAAGGACAGGCATAAACCCCTAGCACCTCCTGGGAAGGTAGGTGAGAGTTGAAGCCAGAGAGATGGGGGAGAGACGGGGTGGGGGGCAGGGGGTGGGGAGGCTAAGCGAGGACCGCAGGACTAGAACCGAGGAAAGACCCCTCACCAAAGATTCGCTCCTCCACCTCCTGGTCCAGGTAAAACACCAACGGATTCAGAAAGTTTTCCAGCATGGTCCACCACGGCTTCCGCATCTCGGCGCTGGTCCTGCGGGTACTCATGATCCTGCTGAGTTCTGACCTGGTCCACAAGAGAGCAAGTTCAAACCCTGGATCTGGCTCCGGCTTTATAAGGCTTCAGAACTGTCAAGAGGGGGCCACACCCTGTTCTCAAGACTGAGGGTTTCACAGCCCCACCTCATAGACCAACCGAGATTCTGCTCAACGCAGGCTTGATCCATTTGGAGCAGAATCCTTTGATGCTAATGGAGTCATGGAATTCTGTTGGCTCCTCTGAATGACTGATGGAAGGGTTTTCTTCAGCTGGATTTCAAAGGATGTTTCTGGGACGTTGTTCTTTGGTGTACCACAAGCAAGACTCAACAAACAATGCAGAAAGCACCTTCCCTTTCTAAGATAGAGCTGTGGTTCTCAGGAATGATTATGGAAACAGAGGCCAGGTTTCTGCTGGTGGGGACAGAGGATGGGGGTGCCTGCCTCTGAGGTTTGAACCTCGGCAAGGGGATTAACATGGTCTTGGTGACAGTGTCCTCTCCAAGGGGCCTGGTGGCAGAATGGATTACATGTTAGACTTCTATTAGTAAGTGGTCCAACCCACCAGCCAGTCGCAGGGACCAAGATGAGGATGTGTGCTCCTGTACAGATTGACCATCTCAGAAACCCACAGAGGCACTTAGTTGTACTCTGTCCTATGAAGTCAAATCACTGGGATGGTACTCAGTGTCTGGAGTTTTTCCCTTTCAGATTTCCTACATAAGGTTATGAGCAAGCAATGCAATGGGAATCGCTTCCATATCCTGGTGTGGGAACAGTGGTGTGTGAAGCCATCCCTTCCCTTATTCCAGCATCCAGAACCCCCAAACACACATGGTCTGTCTCACATGGTGACCCCACCGCACCACCGGACTGTCAGGTCTAGGGTCCAGTGGTGGGGTCAGGGATTTGGCAATTCTACTTGATGAACTCCTGGAGGTGCCAGGTGAGGCTCACAAATATGAAAGTCACTTGACCATGGCAGCCAGAATGGGAGGTGGGGGCAGAGGGCTTTCAACTAATCCTAGTGTCACCCTGGTCAATATCCAACAAGCACTGCCAGTATGACCAGACTCACTCAGGCTCACAAATCAGACATCGGCCCTTAGCCTCTGACCCTTCAATGCAAGTCTGTCCTTCTGTCCTGTGGTGCTGGCTATTGTATGGTTCTCGTGCTATGAAATGAAGGCCCACCAGATCCAAGTCACGATATTTTCAATGGCCTCATAAGCATATGAACACTGGACAGTCAATCAAGAGGACCGAGGGGACACACTGGAAAGAATGTCCCCCAGGACTGCTGAGGAGCAAAGAGCTGTGTTGGAAGAACAAGGTTGATGTACTGTAGAAAAGAGCATGGTATGCGTACGCCCAGCGATACTGGGTTTTGTCATTGTCGGATGAGACATACGTTGTTGTTTTTTAACAGTTCCATTTACTCATAATTCACGTGCCTTGCAATCCAATGCTGTTGATCATCATAAAGACTTTTGCACTCATCCTTATGTTCAATTTTAGAGTTTTCTTCTTTAAGTACTCATTATTATTAGCTCCACATTCTCCTGCCCTCCCCTACCATAGCCCTAAGAAATTGTGAACCCACTAACTCTCTCTATGAGTTTATTTATCCTGGACTTCACATAATGAAAAAGACAGAAGGGAGGCAAAAATAAAAACACCCAACGACAATACACATGAAACAGTAAAAAACATGGATTGGAAAGAAACAGAATTTTTAATTTTAAAGATCATTTTATTGGGGGGTCCTACAGCTCTTATAACAATCCATACATCAATTGTATCAAGCATTTTTGTACATATGTTGCCATCATTATTTTCTAAACATTTACATTCTATTTGGGCCCCTGGTATCAGTACCTTTTTTTTAACCCTCCCCCGCTCATGACCCCTTGATAAATTATAAATTATTATTAATTTCATATCTCAGTGACCACACTCTCCCTTCCCCCAAGGTTTCTTCCCTTCTCCTCTCCCCAACTTCCCCCTACCCTCCTGGTATTCCTACTCCCTACTCTGCTCTTGAGGAATTTATCTGACCTGGATTCCTTGTGCCTTGAACCATCATCTGTACCTGCGTACCTGCTCAGGGCAAGCCCCCAGTAAAAGGCAAGATTGGAGTCATGATATTTGGGGGTGAGGAATCCTTCAGGAACCAGAGGAATATTGTGTTTCATCAGAGCTATATGCTTCACCCTGTTTGACTCAACCCTTCCTCAGGACCCTTCTGTGAGCAGATGTCCCTTTGTCTACAGGTGGGTATTGGGTCTCTGCTCTGACACCCTCGTTCTTAACAGTATGTTTGCTTGTTCTTTGTGTCTTTTGGGTTTTCCGGTGCCTGTAACCTGATCCCGTCAACACCTCATGATCGCACAGGTTTGTGTGCTTCCTCCCTGTGGGCTTGTTGCTTCTCTGCTAGATGGCCGCTTAACATCAAGCCCATAAGACTGCAGATGTTATATGTTTTCATAGCCAGGTACCATCAGCTTTCTTCACCTCATTTACTTGTGCACTCATATAAGAAATGGAAATCAGTAATAGAAGAAATTTAAAAGGGGTCCAAGAGGAAAATGAAGACAAGGTATTATATTTTAACACATCTAAGTACACTTGCATTAGTTAATTAAAGCAACTGTGTCTTGGAAGCACAAGCAGAATGTGCCCTATATATACCCACCAATGCAGCACTGTAATCATCTTAAAGAGTTGTGCAATCATCACATTGAATTTAGAAAGTTTTCTTTGTTAATGTATTCATTCATATTGGCTCCCATTTCCTCCTACCCTCCCCTGCCTTAAGCCCAGGACATTATGATTCCACTGTTTCTATGGATTCAGTTTTGCTGGGTGTCATAGAATGAACAGACACAAGGCAAGCAAACCCAAACACCCAACAAAACTAAAACGGAGGAAACCAAACATAAATTATTAAAAAGTAGAAGAAATTTAAAAGGGGGCCCAAGGGAAACCCATGACAAGGGACTGCATTGTCACACCTTGAAGAGCGTGTGCATTAGTTGACCTAAACCATAGTCAGTCTTCCAGTCAAGTTACACCTGTGCCTTCTGAAAGGTGAGGGCATTCTCCAGTGGCTTCATCCACATAGGCAGACTGCCAGTGTGCTTTGGGCTTTTAGTGTGACCCTTGGCCTTCTGCAAACTGGATGCTCTGGATTCAGGCTGTAACACCAATCCTGCTTTGGGTCTCAGATCTTGTCTCTCAAATTGCTGTATCTCACAGACAGGCTTTCTCCTCCCATGGGGACTTACAGTACCACAAGCCTTGACAGTCCCAGATGCACTTCCAAAGCAAAGAAGACACACCTCAGCCAAGACGTGCTCAGGGATTACTTATTTTATTGGTTATCTTTGCAGTACAGACGCATTTCAGGGACTTGGGAAGATCAAAAAGTGAAGGTGCTGTCCATTGACTCCAGGAGAGAGACCTCCCACACTCAGGTCTTCTAAAGGTGGGGACAGAAAGGAGGCTCCTGAATGTGGATGCTGAGGGCCATCTCATGACTTCTCATGAAAGCTGGACATAAATAAAGAAGGTCTGTCTCATGAAATCCTCCAGTGTCTGGGCGCCTGGAAGAGGATCAGGTAGAAGATGGAAAGACAGAGAGAGAGTGAGTGAGTGAGGGCGCCAGGCTGGTGAAGCCGGACCCCACAGGGCTTCCAAGCAAAGCCAGCCCTCCCGCACCCAGCCAGGATCCAGCCAGGCCTTGTCCACGATGCAAACATGTCCCTTTTCCCTTCCCACCCCCAGCAGAGAACACGGCTGTGATCTGACACCCTCCCCGCTTTGGGGTCCTCCCGGCATTCACCAAATCCTTGTCTCGGTGAGGGTGTTTAGGGCACTGAGCCCTCTTCCCACAATTCCTGCAGGGACTCCTACCTTGCACTTGGAACTCCATCACAGGTGTTCCCATCCATAGGGCCA
>NW_022107431.1:101713714-101715229 GCF_000313985.2 Echinops telfairi | reverse complement strand
GTGGGCAAGTTTTCTTCAGCATTCAAATTTCAAAGCATTTTTTTCAGGGATCAGTGGGCTGGTGGGCATAGGGATTGGTATGAGGAAGGGATGGGGGTCGATGGTCGAAGTCCCTAGAAATCTCACCTACATTGGAGCACATACCACCAGCCAGCCAGTCACATCCGTGAGACTCATTTGTAGTCAAACAAAAGGGGGGTTGTTCCTTGGTGTACCCCAAGCAAGACCCAACAAACAATACCGGAATTGTCTTCGCTTTCCTAGAGGGAGCTGTGGTTCTCAGGAGTGATCAAGGAAGCAGACGCCAGTTCTCTGCTGGTGGGGGACAGGGGATGGGGGTGCAACTTGATGGCCGTCTCTGAGGGGAGATTCATGTGGGCTTGATTACAGTGTCCCATCCTGTACAAGGTGGCAGAGGGAAGGACTTCTAATGGTGACGTCCGTGGGCCCCAACTCCTATGGACAGAGAAGAGGCTTTCTGCTCCTGCAAAGAATGACAGTCTCAGAAACCCAAAGGGAAGCTGAGCTCTCCTATGAACTCAAATCACCAGGGAGACAGTTGGCTTTATCTCTGCGGGGTTTCCAAAGTAGTGACCTTTATACATGTTCCACTGAGTCCCTGAGCGAGCTTAACTGCTGAAAAACCCTGGCTAGAGATGCTCCTCTAGAGTCTCCAAGTGACCCCCGAAGAATTCGCTTCAGAGGACAGCACAGAAGCTGCAGCTCAGAGAGAGGGTCATGGCTGATCAGAACACATGAGAGCAAATGAAGGGGGAGGAAGAGAGAGTGGAGCACGTCCTGGCCCACCAAGCCTGGAGGACAATCTCCCCAGTCGGAGCAGTCAATCCACAGAGAAGACTATATGGCTGGCCCCACTATGAGAGACGACATCCCTCACTGACCCACACCCCTACAGGGGACAACTCTAGAGACACAGTGTGGGAATTGCACCCAATCTGACCCCACCACACAGAGGCAAAACACTAAGGGCGTGCAACAGAACAGCAAAGGGAACATAGCAACGAAATTCCCAGAGAATACCAAAAATAAACTTTGGGACCAGGGCTTGACACCTCATCAGACTCGACTGGAAAACACTAGTAAAGACCAACAAACAGTCCTTGAACTTACTACAAGCTTTTCTTTTCCTTTTTTTGTCATTGGTTTTTGTTGTTGTTGTTTTCTCTACTTTTCTTTTGTTGCTTTGTTTTGCTCTATCTTGTTTTTGTGTATGTTATTATCTCCAGAGGTCTGGCTAAATAAGAAAGGCTGGATGAACAATCTGGAGGAGAAAACAATAGGACAGACAGTTCTGGGTGGGACATGGAAGAGGGGAAGGTGGGGGGGAAGGGAAGGGGTATTAATAAACCCAGGGACAAGGGGACGAGTGATTCAAAATTGGTGGTTATGAGGTTGTAGGAAGCCTGGTAGGGCTTGATCAAGGGTAATGTAACCGAGAGGAATTACTGAAACCCAAATGAAGGCTGAACATGATAGTGGGACAAGAGGAAAGTC
>NW_022107431.1:101708014-101710612 GCF_000313985.2 Echinops telfairi | reverse complement strand
TTTGGGAATGATGAGGGCAACAAATGTATAGATGTGCTTTACACAATTGATCTATGTATTGTGATGAATTGTATGAGCCCCAATAAATTGATTAAAAAATAATAATAATAATTTATGGTTGGGGTCACCACAACATGAGGTGTTAGGAAGAAATTGTCCAGGAAAAAACCTTTCCAGCATTCACTCAGAGGAGCCAACACTGATCGAATGACCAGATTAGCCTCAAAGGATTATGTTCCTAGTGGATAAGCCTCTCCTGAGGGCAACCTAACATGGCCTATGAGGTGGGGCTGTGAAAGCATTCATATTGAGAATAGGGCGGGGTCTCCTTTGATATTTTCCGTATCCTTTATAAAGCGGGAGCTGGAGCCAGGGCTTGAATTTGTCCTCTTCTGAACCAGATCAGAACTCAGCACCATCTTGAGTATGCACAGGACCAGTGCCTAGAGGCAGCAGCTGTGGTGGACCGTGCCGGAACAATTTCTGAACCTGTTGGTGTTTGACGTGGACGAGGAAGTGGAGGAGCCTATCTTTGAGGAGTGGTCTTTCCCCAGGCTTAGTCCCCTGATACTCCTGTTGACTCAGCCTTCCTAGACTCCCTTTCCCACTGTGCCTCCTTCCCAGGAGGTGCTAGGGATTTACGCATGTCCTTCCTTCCAACTGTCTTGGGTGTAGGGAAAGGAGAGCGGAGGGAAGGTGGGAAGGCTATGGGTGGATGGGGGGGCACTAGCCCTGGGGACACAACTCACCAGAGATACCCTCCTCCCGTTCCTCATCCATGTTAAACACCAACGGATTCAGAAAGATTTCCGGCACGGTCCACCACGGTTGCCGCGTCTCGGCGCTGGCCCTGAGAGTACTCATGATTGTGATGAGTTGTGATCTGGTCCCCAAGTGGGCAAGGTCAAGCCCTGACTCTGGCTCCTGCTGTAGAAAGGCTACTGAAAATGTCAAGTGGAGGCCATGCCCTATTCTCAATACTGATGGTTTCAAAGCCCCACCTCATAGATCAATGGAGATTTGCCTCAAGAGAGGCTTAATCCACTAGAAGCATAATCCTTTGATGCTAATCTGGTCACTAGATCCTGTTGGTTCCCCTTACTGACTGATGGAAAGGGTTTTGTTCAGCGTGATTTCAAAGGATGTTTTCTGGGATCAGTGTGAACCATGGTAGGGGTTGAGATGGGAAAGGGCTGGGGCAGGAAGACCCTAGACACTCTCCGAGGATGGCAGCAGACAGCCCCAGGCAGCTAATCACATACTGGGAACACATGTGTAGTCAAACAAAATTGGCTTTATTCTTTAGTGTCCCGAAAGCAAGACCCAACAAACAATAAGAAACTATTTTTGCTTTCCTAGATGGAGCTGTAGTTCTCAGGAGTGATCAAGGAAGCAGAGGGCAGTTCTCTGCTGGCGGGGACCAGGGGATGTGGGTGCAACTTGATGGCTCTCTCTGAAGTTTGGACCCAAAAGAGGGGAGATTAATGTGGGGTAGAGACAGTGTAGTGTCTAAGAGGCCTGCTGGCAGAGTGGATTACATGTTAGACATTTAACAGTAATTGGTCCAACCCACCAGCCAGTCCATGGGACAAAGATGAGGTTTTCTGTTTCTGTAAAGATTGTCAGTTTCAGAAACCTCAAGAGGCAGTGGTACTCTCTCCTATAAAGTCAAATCACCTGAATGGCAATTGGTTTAGGGTTTTAGCTCTCCCTGGTTTCCAACACAGGGACCTTTTGTACATGTTCCACCCAATCCCTGAGGGGTCTTGACTGGTAAAAATCCATGGCTAGAGCTCCTGAGTTACATAGGCACTATTACCTGTGACAGCAAGTTTGCCTTGCACCACGGGCTTGAAGCTCTAATGCTGCAAGCTCTTTTGAAAAGTCTCTAAGTATCTTTCTCAAAGGAACAGAACTCTTCCAGGAGCGGTGTTTAAAAAAATGGACAGCCTCCAGGGATCGCTCCACTTACACAGCACAGAGTTGGGTAAGAATCACACATAGACAGTTATGAACATATGAACACTGGACATTTAAGAGGACTTAATAAGAACTGATGTGTTTGGACAATGGGGTTGAGGAAAACTATTTACCATGGACTGCCGAAAGAACAAAGAACTGTGTCTTGAAAGAACAGCAGACTGTGCCCTATGATGCGGATGGTGAGTGAGCACACACCAGTGTCTGCTGGGTTTTGTCATTGTCCAGGTGAAGCATCTTTACTTTTAACCCGTCTGTTGACCCATAATTCAAATACCATGCAATTCAGCACTGTAATCATCATAAAAAGACTTGTGAATCACCATCACATTTAATTTGAGGAAGTTTCATCTTTAATATACTCATTATGATTAGCTCCCATTTCCTCCTACCCTGCCCTGCCATACACCGAAGAAATCATGACTCCACTAACAGTTTCTATTGATTTATTTTTTCTGGACTTCATATAATGATAAAGACACAAGGCAAGTGAACCAAAACACCCAACACCACAAACTGAAATGGAAGAAACAAACAGAAACTATTAAAAAGTAGAAGAAATTTAAAAGGGGGCCCAAGGGAAACCCATGACAAGGGACTGCATTGTCACACCTTGAA
>NW_022107431.1:101704167-101706238 GCF_000313985.2 Echinops telfairi | reverse complement strand
GGGTGATCTGGAGGCCTGAGCCAAGAGTAGGAGCCCAGGAGAAAGGAGAGCTTTTTCACCCAGAACTGCTCCGACACCAGGGTATTGAGAGTATTCATGCTTCATTAGTTAGTCATGATCTTTACTGACTTTCCAACCTCCACTTACCCAGGCTTCTTCCCACCATAAGGGTCTGGCCATTGGTCTCCTTTGCTGTGTGATACACTCATATTCACTGTACACTGTGCATTTTGTGGGACACTAAGGTTTGACATTCTCTGTGTGATTCTTACACAATGCTGCCTGTGCCAATGGAGTGACCCCTGGAGGCTTTGCAGTATTTTAAACACCACTCCGGGAAGAGTTCTGTTCCTCTGTGGAAGACACGTGGAGACTCTTCAGGAGGGAGAGAGCGTTCATTCCTTCTCATCAGCATGCTGAGAGCTGGGGGCCAGTGGGGCCAGGGGAACCCTCCCCCATAGGTAATGATGCCTCAGTAATGTCAGCATCTCCAGCCATGGAGTCTCACCAGTCCAGCTCACTCGGGGACTGGGTGGAACATGTACAAAAGGCCACTATGTTGGAAACCAGTAAGATATCACACCAACTGTCACCGGTGATTTGCATTCATAGGAAAGTTCTGAGGCTGGGATTCTGAGGCTGACAGTCTTTACATGAGCAGAAACCTCATTTTATCCATAGGAGTTGCTGGTGGGTTGGGCCCACTGACATCACATTAGAAGTCATCCCCTCTGCCACCTTGTATAGTAGGAAGGGTACCCTGGTGTCGGAGCAGTTCTGTGTGAAAAAGCTCTCCTTTCTCCTGGGCTCCTACTCTTGGCTCAGGCCTCCAGATAACCCCAAACCCCCAGGATATCTTCACGGATCCACCCCATGGCAATAGCACTGAGCCTTGGGGTGTAGAGTCCAGAGGAGTTGGCAGGGAGCTGTCTCTTTACTCCATAGAACTACCAGAGGTCAAAGATGAGACACCATAGTGTGAAAGGCATTTGCCTGTTGCAGCCTGAAGTGGGGACAGATGGGGCACAGGGGTTTCTGTTGACCCTGATGCCCCCACTCTGCAGACCAGACCAACTCAAAGCTTCCCCTCTAGGACACAGTAGCGCTGCCCTTTTGGTTTCCCAGGCTTTCTCAGTCTTTATGGGAGCAGAAGATCATGGCTGTTTTCCAGGGAGCTACTGCCAGGTTCAAACAGCTGACCTGCTGGTTTAACACCCCAACTCAAAACCTTACCCTCAGGACTTGCAAATTAGCAAATGCCCCTTAAACCCTTACCCACTTGTCCCTTCGTTTGTCCTGTTGTTTGTGTTGGTAGATACTATGAGACTATGGGGCATGAGAGCCAGGTGCTGGTATTTTCAATTTCCCCATATGCATACAAAAATTGGACATTAAATAAAGAAGACCTAAGGAGAATTGATGTGTTTTTTGTTATTGGCCTAAAGCTCTCAGATATAGATGAAGAGGGAAAATTAATGTTTGGGTGGGAGCTCTCCTGATGGGTGCAGGGTCTCCTAGGATCTTTTTTGTAGTTATAGAACATCCTCTAGTTGTGATGTTTAACATATTGGAACATCTAGGAGCCATTCCATTTTCACAAGGCAGGGTTGTGTACAAATCATGGACTATCATACTTTAGTGTCCCACAAAATGCATGGTGACTGATTATAAGTATATCCCTCATGAAAGGAGAACAATGGCAAACCATGAACACGTGAAGACTTCTTAAGAGGAGATTACAAAGTCAGTGGAGATCATGACTGCTCAATGCAGCATGAGTACCCTCCGTGTCTCAGTGGGTGGGGGAACAGCATGGTGTGACACAGCTGATGTTTTTCTTGGCCTCCCCGTCTTGTCTCCAGCACACCCTACCCACAGACTCTCTCTCCATCGGATCCCCTCACAGCAGCGCCGGCCCTGGAGATCAAGGTCCAGATATGTGAGTGGGGATCTGGCTCTTTACCCCTAAAACTCTTGGAGGTGCTGGGTGGTGATAGAAAGTCACTGTCCTGATGCAGCCAGAGTGTGGAGGAGGCATTTCTGCTGCCTGTGGTGCCATCCCTATCAATGT
>NW_022107431.1:101681417-101690380 GCF_000313985.2 Echinops telfairi | reverse complement strand
GCACCCTGACTGGCTCATCTCCTCCCCGAGACCCCTCTGCAAGGGGATCTCCAGTGTTTGCCACCTTTTTCATATGAATACATTCTCACACTGGACTATAAACCCCCTTGTGGTAGGAGGGATATTTACACTTTCTTCTGCTCCTGCAGCCCTAAGCATAGTTAATCCTTAGATGATTAACTCTTACACTGATCACCATATCTATCAATCATTAACCTTAATGCTGATATGGGATGAATGTATCGTGTGTGGCTATTTAGCATATGAGCCCCAGTATGTGTTATCCAGTATCTTAATTATCAAGGGGAAAAAATTATCAAGGGAAACACTGCCACGGAGTCAATGCTGACTCAGAGTGACCCCTTGTGGGTTTCCGAGACTGACTGTTTATGGGAGTGGCAAGCCCAGTCTTTCTCCCTCAGAGCTGCCGTTGGTTTTGAACTGCCGACCATGCTGATCGAAGCCCAATGCACGTCCACTACTCCTGATTATCAAGATAAGTCACTGATTAAATTGCACCGTTGTTGCCCTCAAGTGGACTCCAGCTCAGTAGGTTAAAAACAAAGAGATGGAGTAGAGCTGTAGGGCGGAGCGGAACTGCCTCGTGGTAGACTAGACTTCTTAGGTGTGATCTTTACAGGAGCAAAGCATCAGGTCTTTTCTCGCGCAGTCTCTGGCAGATTCGAACTGCTGACCATTCAATTAGCAGCTGCGTCACCATGGCTCTTTTTAAGTTGCATTTTATCAGGGAAATGTACTGAAATTATTTTTCTTTCACTGATAAAGTGGAGCCCTAGATTCTTTTTAGCCTCAGCTCCGTGGGAACAACTTGCTGCTGGCGCTGAAAGGCCAGGCAATCTGTGCAAGAGTTTCCGTGTTAGTCACCAGCCAAAGGAGAAGGATAGACAGAGGCTCCGGGGAGTCTCAATGGCCCAGATCATGTGACATGGAAGGCTAGCACTCCTCCAAAGGGGAAAAAAGCCCAAGACCTTGCCTTAAGTAGCTCCGACTCCTCAATGACCATCCAACTGCAAGGGCCATGCAGGTCAGCGGCGAAGAAGCCCACCCTGGCATCAATGCGGAGCTACTTAATAATAGTTCGCGTTGTCCAGCTTGGTCCCGATCAAATTGGATGCTTGTACGAATTCTGACTTGACACTTTTTCCGGCCAGGGCAGTGGTCAGATGCTTGAAGTCTCCGGTCAGCTGGGGCCTTGGGGGCTGGCCCCTTGCTGCGTGGGGTGTTCTTTCTGTGCTGCCATATGGCTACCAATGACACCCTGGCGATCTGCCCCCACCAGCACTCAGAACGTAGTACTTCATTTCTGCCTGGAGCTACAAACATACCTTTTTTACAAAATAAACTTTGCAGGTTTTTTTCAGAACTGTTTTAGATTGAGAGGAAAGGGGTAAAGAGTATACAGAGTACACATATGCCCCATACCCAGCTTCCCCTTTGGTTAACGTGTAACATAGCTGCCAGGTGGTCCTTCACTTGGCTCTGACCTACAATGGCTCGGTGCACACCAGGGCGAAATCACGCCTAGTCCTATGCCAGGTGCACCTGTGTCAGTGCTACATAGAGTCTAGGAAGAAAGGCCCGGCATTCTGCTTCCAAAAATTAGTCAATTAAAGCTATCCTGATCACAGCAGGGCCTGATGCAGGCTGGGAGAGGACCCCCCAAAATTGGAAACCCAGAACACTTGGTGACCCCGTGGGTTACAGAGTAGAACTACTCAGTGGGGTGCAAGAGAGTTCACATTGGGCTGCTAACTGAAAAGCCAGCAGTTTGAACCCTCTAGTCCAGTGGTTCTCAACCTGTGGGTCTCAACCCCTTTGGGGGTCGAATGACCCCTTTCACAAGGGTCGCCCGATTCATAGCAGGAGCAAAATGACACTTATGAAGTAGCAAAAAAACCAATTTGATGGTTGGGGGTAGTCACCACAACATGAGGACCTGTATTAAAGGGTCCCAGCATGAGGAAGGTTGAAAACCACTGCACTGCTCACGCCAAAGGAAGAAGATAAGGCAGTCGGCTTCAGTAAGGATTTACAGCCTCAGAAGATTGAGTGTCCTCAACACGTCATAGCAAGACTACTGTTACTGGAATCACCAACTGCAAGCAAGTTCTAACGAAAGGAAGGACTATTGTGCGCCACGTGGCTCAGTGGATTGGTATCCAGAGACTGAGCTCAGCACGTTGGGTCTTGAGGACTTTTATAGGGAAGGCATTGCTCACTCGGGGCTGTTGGGGATTGACTGGCTAGCCGCTAGGACAAGCAGGTTACAGAAGCAGGCAGCAGTTACAGGAGTGGGGGGCTTTTCACATTCCTTTGAGACTCTTGGTCTCTGGATCAGCTTGTTGTCCCTGCCTCACTACCAGCATGATTTGTCACTGCTCATGTTGACCTTGATCACCAGTCTGAAGTAGTCTTGGTCAACATTGAAGTAACGCATCTACAAACCAAGGACCACCAATGATTTCTGGCAATCACCAGCAGCTGGAAAACATGTCATCATTCTTCCCCCTCGGTTCTGTTCTTAAAGGTCATCCAATTTATGGCAATTAGAAACCAAAGCCCTAGGAAATTAAGACACTCCTCCATTTATTAGTCAATTATTTATTTCTATCAGTATGGACTCTCATACCCCACTAATATTTTTAAGACCTAACTTTTGGGGTTGTTCATCCTTTCTGCCATAATAAAACACCATGAAAGGGTGGGGTGGGGGAGCTTTGACAACCAGAAGACTTTTTCTCTGAGTTCTGGATCCTAGATATTCAAATCTGTCTTCCAAGATTGATAGCTGTGACGATATATCTGAGGCTTTGTGTGGTAGTCTGGGTACTTTAGAGAAACAAATCCACAGAAACTCATGTATAAGAGAGAGTTTTATATAAAGGTTAAGTGCCCATCAAGAAAACATCCCAACCCAGTGCTGCCCAAGCCCACAAGTCCAGCATGAACCCCTTACTCCCCCCACCTTTGCCTTACCCTCCTGGTATCACTACTCTCATTATTGGTCCTGAGAGGTTCATCTGTCCTGGATTCCTGTGTTTCGAGCTATTATCTGTACCAGTGTACATGATCTGGTCTAGGCAGATTTGTAAGGTAGAATTGGAGTTACCTGATTTCTAAAGACACATACTTGTTTTTAAAAATTACTTCATGATGATAGTTTCTTTCCTATGTGTGGCAAGTACCTTAGCACCCTGTGCTTTGCTTCTTCTTTGTTTGTTTCTTTCTTTTTTTCTCTCTGCTTTGCTTCTTATCACCTCACCTACCTAACAACCCTTTCCATATTTAATTTTCTAGAATTCTAATTTTGGATGGAGATACGCTCTTATTATTTTTTCCTTTACTAGTTAACCCAAACTAAAACTCAACACACTGCCATCCAATCAATTCCTACTCATAGATACCCTATACAGGTTCTAGCTACTATAAAACTTTATAGGAGCATACAGCCTCATCTTTCTCCTGAGGAAGGACAGGTGGGTTTGAACTAAGTGATTAGCAGTCTAACATTCAAATGACAGCACCACCAGGAATACTAATTTGGATAACAACAACAACAAAAATTGCAATGTTATTCGATCAACCTTAATTCTCGTATCTCCATATTCACTTGAATGTATTATTCTGGGGTTTTTTTCCTTATAATAAACTTTATTGGCCTTTTCTGATGGGTCTGTTAAGTAATTCACTTGTTCTTGAATTTTATCCCAATTTTAAAACAGTGGGTTGTGGCAGTATTGTTAAGCCTCCTCCTCTTCCTCCTCTTCCTCTTCCTCATTATTATTATAGTCCTGGTAGCATAGTGCTGGGCTGCTGATTGCAAGGTCAGCAGTTCAAACCCACCAGCCAATCCATGGAAGAAAGATGAGGCTTCTACTCCTGTAAAGAGTTAACAGTCTCAGAAACCCCCAGTGGCAGGTCCAATCTGTCCTATCGAGTTGCCATGAGTCAGAGTCAACTAGATGGCAATATGTTTTTCCTATTTTTTGCTCGACAGGATTTCAGTATATACTAGTTGGGCTTCACTGGAGAGGAGTTACTGTCATTGTCAACTTCAAAATCCCTTCCTTAGGGGACATTTCCTGTGGGATATCCTAGGCAATTGGAGAATGGAGGAGAATGGATAAACAAATTATTGTACATACACACAATGGAATATTCATTCTTCATGTCCATCTGTCACATCCATGAGGCCATTCAGAACACCATGGCATGCATCCGGCATACCTTAGTCTTTTAAGTGACTTCTTTGATCTTCAACATTTTAAATTGCTCTTGTACACATCTGCTCAATGCAAGAAGTCATTTCAATCTGTCACAATTCCTGTTACCAACTTCACTGTAGACCAGGCCATAATTAGCTGTATAGCAGTGTTTTGAACAGGAAATTATCATATTGGATCTCTCTGTATTATTCTGTTCTGACTCGAGTAATTCTTTTCCTTCTTTAAAGTTTTCTATTGTGAATTAGTTGAAGGTTACAGATCAGATCAGTTTTCCATTCAACAACTCATACCCATTTTGTTTCAGGTCATTGATGGCAACCAGTACAATGTAATAGCACTTATCTCACTTCTTCCTGTGTTGTTTCCACTCATCTTTATTCCCTGATGCTCTGGAACATTGTAGATGTTACCCTTTGGATCTCAAATGGTTTATTATTCTAAGGACTGTGTATTTCCCTGGGGTTATTGTTCCCCTTGAAGTCCTGGGTATTGTTTAACTGAAAATTGAGCCACAAGGTGAGTTCCTTTCCAGACCTGGAAGGTGACCAAGGATGATAGTCCCCAGGCTTCTACCAGTGAGTGCTTACCTGATCAGGAAGCTTAGACTTTTTTATGATTTTAAACGTTCTACATTTTTCCTCCACTCCATCTGGGACTTCTTATGTGATCCTTCTTTTTCTTTTCTTTTATTTCTTTTTTCTTTAAAGAAAAGTAAGGATAGAGTATGAAGATTACAGAAGAGGACTCTCAGGAAACCCTTTGCTCATACAAAGGTGCTTCAAAAGTTCATGGACTAAAATTGATTGAGGTGTTGATTGTACAACTCTTCTGGATATGATTGAACTATTGAATTGTATGATATGTGGATTATGTCCCAATAAAACTGCTTTGTAAAAAAATTTTATGGAAAAATGAATTAAAAGATAAAAAGGGGCCAGCAAGTTATTGAGAGGTTTAAATAAGTAGCTTAAGTTGTTGTATATAAAATTGATTATCTGAAATATAAACATACCACCTAATTAATAAATAAATAATGTGTTTTCCCCCAGGAATTGAGGGGGGGGAAAACCTTTTTACTGTGAATTTGTGGAGATTTAATTAGAGTGGAGCATCAGTTGTAAATTTGATGATTCATACACATTTGTTTCAGCTCATCCATGGCAATCCCTCAATGAGCCATCACTTACTCTGCTTTCTCCCAAGTCCTATTTCCATTCTTCCTTTGATCCCAACCTTCTGAAATTTAATGTTGGGTAACAGGAAAGACTTCAGTTCCAGATCTAAGGACCAGAGTCTCAGAGGCCCTATCTGTCTCTATTCAACCATTATGCAAGGTGGTCTTTGTGATTTTTGAATTTGAACTACATTTTCTCATACTCTACCTAGTATTTTCTAATGTGAGCCTTTTCAGAGCGATGGGTAGTGGTATTGGGGTACCCTCTAGTTCTGATCTCAGGATTGTAAAGACTGATGTTTGTGTGGTCCCTTAGTCCATTGGACTAATTGTTTCCATATATCTATTTCTTTTCATTTTTCTTCTTTCCTTTTATGGGGAAAAAAACCAATCAATACCTGCTCACAACCTTTTTTTTTATAGTTCAAGGTCTGTTTGTTGATCTTTAGGAGTGTTTTCTGGTCCAGTCTGATGGGGCGCCAACCCCTGGCCCCAAAGAGCATTTTTGGTATTCCCTGGGGACTTCATTGCTCTGTTCCCCTTGCTGTTGTGTTGAACACCCTTAGTCTTTCGCCTCAGTGTGGTAGGGTCAGATTGGGCACAATTCCCGCATTGTGTCTCCAGTGTTGTCCCCCACAGCACTATGGGTCAGTGAGGGGCATCATGTCTCATAGTGGGGCTAGCCCTATGGTCCTCTCTGTGGATTGGCTGCTCTGAGCAGGAATATCATCCTAGGGCCTGCTGGGCCAGGATGTGTTCCACTCTCTCTTCCTTCACAAGCTTTTAAGATATCAGCCACTATTGACCAAAGTAGGATATAGAACATGGTCTTTGAACTATTTCATGCCAGTTGACCTTCGTCGCCTAAGGCTATGGTCCTGATCCTCTGACCCCAGAACTCATTCCCTCATGGTGTTTTGTTATGTGTAAGAAGTCCTCTTAACTTTTCCCTCTATGTTCTACCACATTTATGGATATATTTTCATCAAAGGTAGATACATGTGTACAAATATTATCTGTCATCAATTATTTAAGATCAAAAGTGTGGCACTTAAGGACAAAGTTCAGAGGGCTAGGATAGAAAGAGGAATGGAAGCGGAGGAAACAGGATAAGCGATGAGACACTGTGGGGAATGCAATGGATGGATCGAATTAAAATTATATATGAATTGTTGAATGTAAAGCTGATGATCACCCAATTTTCAATAGAAAGGCATTTGGGTTTTGTTTTTAACCCTCTGTCAAGCCTATAGAGATTCATGGATATACTCGCACCCTCCCTCCTACACCTGTTCAGCCTGCTTGTCTGTCCAAGCATCTGCTGAAAGAAAAATATTATTGAAGAATTGCGTGTTTCACAGTATTTGCATCTGTTGCCTTGAAGTCTTGCAAACCTCCCAGTCCCTTCCCCTACCTCCATCATTTTTTTAAACCACCATCTTAGTGTATATTTCCTCCCCCTTCAGCTAAGATAAATAGGTGTCTACCCTCTAGTTAGTGGTTTACCCTCCCACCCCTGATAATCATTAAAGAATGTTTGTTTTAGTGATTTTTCTTGAAGTTTTATGATAGTGGTTTTATAAATACAAGGGAATTGCAAAGTGTTTGTGGGAAAATTCCATTATGTTTTCATTTCATTTTCCACAAACTTATTTGTTCTTTTGACTTATTTCACTCAGCATCATGTCCTCCAGGTTCATCCATGTTATGAGATGTTTCACAGATTCGTTATTCGTTAAGCTTATATAGTAATCCAGTGTGTATGTAGCATAATTTGTTTTCCATTCTTCTACTGGTAAACCTTAAGATTGCTTTCCAAGGGTATAGATAGGGATATTGACAGAGGTGGGTACTTACGTAAACACATTAATGAATAAAAATAGAGGTATTGACCTATGTACACATATTTATAAGGCAATACACTGAGGCTACAGACGGGTCTTGGACCTTGGCTCATACCTTCCCTTAATACAAGAACACTTTGTTCTAGCAAATTGGCATTCTGTGATGCTCACCCCACCTCCCCACATAATCAATGGAGATAAAACGGTGCACAAGCAGATGTGGTAAAGACAGAGGGTGGTGCCCAGCTATTAAAAGATATACAGCTGGGGTCTTAAAGGCTTGAAGTTAAATAAGCGGCCATCCAAAAGTGAAGCAACAAGCCCACATGGAAGAAGCACACCAACCGGTGTGATTGTGAGGTGTCACCTAGACCAGGCAGCGGGCATCAGAAGATTCACAACAAACAACAAACAAACAAAAATGCACTGGTGAGAATGGGAGTGATTGGAGCAGAGACCCAAAGCCCATTGGTGGATAATGGCACATCCCCCCACAGAGGGGTTGCAGGGAGTAGATGAGTCAATCAGGGTGCAGTAGAGCACCGATGGATCACTCACTATCCCTCTGATCCCTCAAGGCTTCCTCATCAACCCCCTATCATAACCCCAGTGCTGCTTCCCACTCTGGACTAGACGGGAGCATGTACATAGGTGTAGGCAAGAGAGAAAACTCACAACACATGGAACCCAGGAACAGGAGTGGGAATAGCGACACCAAAAGGGCAGGGGGGAAGTGGGGGAGAGGTGGAGAGGGAGGGGTACCAATAGCAATGAATGTCACATAACCCCCCACACCCCCATCCAGGGGGAAGAACAGAAACCAGAGGGAAAAGGAGACAGGGTAGGTGTGATATTTGAAAATAATAACAATCTATAATCTATAAAGGGGCCATGGGGGTTTGAAGGGGGGGTAAGAGGAGCTGATCCCAAAGGCTCAATGGAAAGTAAATGTATAGAAAAGAACAATGGCAATATTTACACAAATATGTCAGATACAATTGATATATGGATTGTAACAAGAGTTGTAAGAGCCCCCAATAAAATGGTTAGAGAAAAAAAAGATTGCTTCCATCATTTTGCTTTATGAATACTACTATCATGAGCATATAGGTGTGACACGAATATAGCTATCCATGTCATCTCTCCTATTTCCTAGGATAAATACCGATAGTTGGATTGCTAAATCATATGTATTTCTAAATTAAATGTTTTAAGAAAACACCATATCATTTTGCCCAGTGATTGCACTGATTTACCATTCTACCAGTAGTGTTCCAGTCTCTCCATACCTTCACTGGCATTTATTGTTTTTTGAACTTTACTATTAATCTTGGGGTTAGGTTGTATCTCATTGCTTTACTTTGCATATCTGTAGTGGCTACTGATCACACGCATTTCTTCATATTTTTGTTGACTGGCAGAATGTCTTCTCTCATCAAGTGTCTGTTCATGTCCTTCAACATTTTTAAATTGGAATATTTGTCGCTTTCCTATTGATGTGCTGAATTTTTCTATACATTTTAGAGATTAGTCCCTTGTCCAATGTCATTGTCAAAATATTTTCCCAGTCTGTAGGTTCTCTTTTGACTCTTGGTGAAATCCATCGATGTACATAAGTGCTTAAATTTTAGAAGGTCCAAATCATCTAGTTTGTCTTCTGTTGTATGTTTTCATCTATGTTTGATATTGTATTTTTCC
>NW_022107431.1:101678061-101679841 GCF_000313985.2 Echinops telfairi | reverse complement strand
GAACCCTTGATAATTTATAAATTATTAGCTCTGTAGCATTTTTATGTTTTAAATTTTATTAAGGCTTGCTTTGTGGGGTAACATATGGTCTATACTGGAGAATGTTCCATGTGCACTGAAAATGGATACATACTGTGTTGTTGTGTGGTATGTCTTCACAGAATCAATGTCTGAGGTCAAGTTGGTTGATTGTATTTTTTATTTCTTCTGTATCTTTGTTGAGTTTCTTTCTAGCTATTATGTTCTTCATGAAAAGTCATGAATTACAGTTTCTTAGTACTGTTACATAGTACATAGTACTACTAGTACATAGAGTTATCTATGTCTCGCCTCAATTCTGTTAAAGCTTCATTTATATATTTTGAGGCTCTCTCTCTGGGTGCAAAGCTCGGGGAGGCCAGCCATTGGACACTGAATGTTCTACTGGACCTAGAAGGCTGAGTTCACACACCTCCACATGCAGGGGTTGTATGTACCCAGTGCCCAATTCCAGAGGTACATAACCTTAGACCTCAAGAGGAACAAAGGCTGGGTGTGGGGATGGGAGTGCTCAATGGCTGCCAAGTGGTGAAGGGTAGGAGTTGATCATGCTTCTGGTCACTGAATGTAATAAGTGGAGGATCACACCTTTCTAGTCTCCAGGTAATGGTATGGGATTTCCATGGGCCTTGGCCAGCAGAGCCAATTATCAAATCATTATCCTGTTCAAATGTTATTTGTGAAAGTTCAAAATAACCACATTGTATCAGACTAGCTGACAATGCTCCCACTTCCTCATCTCCTCCTTTATCATGTTTATTCAGTTTTTCTCTTAGTTGAGATTTATGCCACTCTCTATTCTTGCCTCTGGAGCTCAAGATTCTCATGCTACGCTGGTGCTTACTTGATATGGCTCTTCTAGCCATAGGCTTTGTAACTCCCATTAAAAGACTGGGGAGGCTCATGCAGATTGGGTGTATCTTCCCTTTTGATAGGTATGTATTTCCTCTTTTGTATTTCCTCTGATAGGTCTGGGTAAGAGATGATGCTGAGAGATGATATGATTCAATTATGAATGATTGTTAACAGGGTTAATTGTGATTGTAAAAACTTGGAACTCCAATATGGGTATTGGTCAATTTTGTCATCTTGCTGGGTATAAAACGATCCATTTCAGAAGCAAGAAGAAAAAAGACCAGGAGTGAAGCACATCCCTTGGGACCCTGAAACCTCTGTGTGCTAAACCTCCTTGATGCAGGAGACAGAGCACTGTGACACCACAGGAGCAGTTACAGAGTGACAAAGGAGGCACAACGGCAGAACCAAGAGCCAGAGCAGAAGACAGAGTAATTAAACTGAGTGCCTTCAGGCAGGAGCTTTGCTTGTGGAATGGAATGCCTTCAGGCACAAAATCAGAAGACCAAGGTTTGCCAACCCACAGAGCTAGAGCTCAGTGCCTTCCAGCTGAGGCTTACTTAATTAAGATAGAGGGGCAAGCATGTATCGGCACCCCTAAAAGAGCCATGTAATATTTGCCCACAGAGGGCTGAGGCCATGGGGCCATGTGACTAAGAGGGTGACGACCAGAGAGAGGACTTCCTGAGAACATGGCTGAAAAGTAGCTGTCCTGACTGGAAGAACTGTATTCTGAACATTACTGATCCTGAATTTTAATCTGTTCACTTGCATAATAATGAGTATTGTCTGTGAGTTCTGTGTAACCATTACAATGAACTACCAAACTTACTTAGCAGAGAAGTAGAGAGTGCTGGGGAAGGGATGGTTGGTGTCTGAATTGGCA
>NW_022107431.1:101675875-101677362 GCF_000313985.2 Echinops telfairi | reverse complement strand
TTTTTTTTTTTTTAGGCTCTGTTGTAAAGATTTAACACTTCTTTCATCTGTCATGCAATTTTCTTTATATGGTTTTCAGTGTATCCCTGAACCACCTTATCTTGTCTCAGTAACTGACTGGTGTATGACCGACAAGCTAGCATGGGCTAGAAGGCATTCCCTTAAGTTCATCTTTGAAGAGGGAGTTCACGGATCAGTTAACATTTAAGAAGTCAGAGGCCCACTAAATCACAGAGGTGGTGGACACCAACTGTTGATATTAATAGCTTCCATGCAATTATTCAGGAAAAAATAATTAAGCCCTATGTCCCAAAAGGAGCCCTGGTGGAGGCAGTGGTTAAACCAGAAAGGCAGCAGTTCCAACCCACTAGCCCCTTCTGGAATAACGTGGTGGTAGTCGGCTTCCACCGAGAATTACAGCCATGGAATCCTAGGGGGCAGCTCCCCCTTGTCGGAGTCAGAATTGACCTGACAGCAACGGGTTTGGGTTTGATCTATCTCTGAGTGATCAAAACAATCCTTTTCAACCGATGTTTGTGAATTGGGCTAATCCTGATCATTATTCTAGAAGCATGTTGTTTAATTCTACGCACAGGACTTCAGCTTTCCACTCAGGATCTTCCTGAGAGGTGTGTTATAGAACGGACTAGGGAGGACAGGGTGTGTGAGCTGATTCTCCTTTACACTTGAGAGCACCCATCCTCGTTTTCGAGACCAACACTCTATATTCAGAAAGGTCTAGACACACCGGAAGATGTTCTCGGGTCTAGACATGCCAGAAGATGTTTGCAGGTACTACAGGAAAATCACCCTTAGCTTGAGCTCCTCGTCTTCTTATTTCTTCATTTCTCTGTCCTCGGCTCTCTTCAACCAAACTGTTACCTCCCAAACCGAGGCTTCCTCAGGGCTGTCATAGCTATCCCTCTCTTCCATATGCAATTTGACTTCACCTAGGAACCTGTTGGTGAAATTCATAACTGTATTCTCTACCTGCATCTAGGCAGGATTTAGATTCTTGAATCTTTCTCAGTAGCCAGTTCTCTTGCTCCTCTTGCAGAAGCTCTGCCTCCATCACAGCTGTTCAGAGAGTGTGATCATTAGGTTTTTTGTGTTAACATGGCACCCATAAGAAGTTATGGGTGGAGTTTATCCTGTCAAGCAGGTCGCAGCTTGATGGCCTCATTTGGAGGTGCCACCAAGATAAATGGCTCACTGGAGGCAGGTCACTCTCTTCCTTCGCCTTCCTGTTGATGAGCCATGCAGAGATCTGTGCCAGCCCTCTGCCACCGCCATTGGATCCACAAGACTTTTCACCCCCCAGCCTGTGATCTTCCTGCATTCTGCATCATCGCATGTGGCTTCATGAGTCTAAAGAGGGACTTATGGACTAGCATCGGACTTACGGATTTGAGTTGGACTAGGCTGGGTTGTCTTCTTGATATATAATTACTCCTTGATATAAAGCTCTTTCTCACACATATATGAGT
>NW_022107431.1:101671510-101672991 GCF_000313985.2 Echinops telfairi | reverse complement strand
AATAAGACAGTGTCTTATATTAACTTTTGCTCCCAAAGATACACTAGGTTTTATTTTCAAGGGATGTCTTATTTTTCCATGAAGAAGAATACGGTACACATTTATTGTTTATTGTTTTATTAAAAGAGACCTCGCACTTCCTGTCTGCTCTGGCTGTGCTGCGGCCAACAGTGAGCTGTGCAGCAGCACCCACCCCTATGGTCCAGAGTCCAGAGTTACGGTAGCTTGGAGGGGAGGGGCTTGTTTTCGAGGAGGTCTTATTTTCAGGGGGATGCCTTATATCTCAGCGTGAGGCAAAAGTGTAAGTAGGTCTTATTTTCGGGGGATATCTTACTTTCCGGGGGAAACAGGGTATTAGCCTTATCTATCCACATAATTTAGTAAAATTGCCTACCTAGAGCCTTACAACTGATCTGAGCAGCCCCTCCCAGCCTTATCTTGCAGTAAGACTCTACCAGAATGCCTCAGGGAATAAGGGGAATTTTGCTTGATTCTAAATCAGCAAAGGTTCTCAGCCTGTGGGTCACGACCCCTTTGGGGGTCAACTGACCCTTTCACAGAAGTCACCCAATTCATAACAGTAGCAAAATTATAGTTATGAAAATAATTTATGGTTGGGGGGTCATCACAACATGAGGAACTGTATTAAAAGGTCATGGCATTAGGAGGGTTGAGAACTACTGTCCTCAATGAATTCACGAGGTTGTTTTTAAAGGAAATGCTTCCCAAAAGTCCTCTGTACAAAGCAGCTTCAACAAAAAGTTTGTGGGAAAATTCAATTACCTTTTAAGTCAATCTTTCCACAAACCTTTTAAAACCTCCTCGTACAGTTTACATAATAGTGGTGCTGCAGAGAAAAGGCCTTGCAATCTGCATCTACAAAGATTTCACATTTAGAGAGGTCTAAATGCAGGCATACACATACATAAATACGTTTATATAAAACCATAGGGAAACATATCTATGTACATATTGTTAAATATGTTAAATATTTAAGTAGTAGATGGGTATTGGGCCTCTGCTCAAGTACTCCCAGTGCAAGAACACTTTGTTCTAATAACCTGGCATTCTGTGATGCTTACCTTCCCGATTGCTGAAGACAAAATGAATGCATAAGCAAATGTGGTAAAGAAAGCTGATGGTGCCCAGCTATCAAAAGGTGTAGCATTTGGGGTTTTAAAGGCTTAAAGATAAATAAGCGGTCATCTAGCTGAGAAGCAATGAAGCCTACATGGAAGAAGCACATCAGCCTGTGTGATCTGGCATCAAAGACTCGGGAAAAAAATCATATCAATGTAAATGACGGGAAGGGCGAAGTGGAGACCCAAAGCCCATCTGTAGACAATTGGACGTCCCCTTACAGAAGGGTCACAGAGAAGAGAGGCAGTCAGGGTGCAGTATAGCACCAATGAAACATACAACTTTCCTTCAGTTCTTTAATAACTTCTTCCTCCCCACTATCATGACCCCAATTCTACCTT
>NW_022107431.1:101668470-101670604 GCF_000313985.2 Echinops telfairi | reverse complement strand
GATAACAGTTGTATGAGCCCCTAATAAAATGTTAAAAAAAAAAAAAAAGATTGAGCCCCATCTAGTGGTTATTATTCATCGGGCCCACATCTCCCCTCCAATCCTTTCTCAGCCCAGCTCTGCTTTGGGGCTCTCCTCCCCTCCCCTTTCCAGGTGTTGAACCCCAAATGACTCCCTAATGGATGAAAATATGATCTTTCCATGAACTCTTTGAGCCCTCCCGCAGCATTTACAGAACCAACATAGAAGAGGTAATAAAAGGAAATGACAATGTCTCCTGCCATCAACAGATATTGCTCATGGTCTCCTGCCCAAGGTGTGTGACATCTCCTGAGGACCATTCTAGATTCCCGGGCGCCAGGAACATTTCCTTTCTGATTCACCCACTACGATGGCTTAACAGAGTTCTGGGTCTCTTCAGAGAGCAATCGTTTTGCCCTAAGGAGCATCCTTTGTCCATTAGTAGAAGAAATACTAGTGCATCCACATATCTGTGCATGCGGCACAACCATAAACTATCTCTTTAGGCAGAAAAACCCGCAAAGACCCGTCACGAGAAAAGACCATCCATCCTCTCTGCACTCCTCCTGCTGAGCTGCCATCATGGACACAAGCCATTCGTACCACATTCAGCTGGTCAGTTCCCAAGGTGCTGAGCAGGCCCGGCTCACAGGAGCAATAAATATCTGCTCGCATGCGTACAGTTCATGGATGACACAGCTGGTCTATCATCCTCAACATGAGAGAACTCCTGCCTGAGGGTGGGATATCCTCATTAATGTCTATCTTATCTCTCTGGTTCTAACATCCACTGCAATGGCTACCCAGAATGCACAGACCAAATTCATGACTCCAGGGTTTGTGAAGAAAGTTAACAAGTTGGAATGCCAGGGCGAAATGCTCAGGCTTGAGTTGTTTATCAGGACATATCACAAAGTTCGTTCAGGTCTGCTAATAAACGCCCAAAGGGGCATCTCACTCCACTGTAAGCCTCACTGAGCTCCAGCTCCATGGGTCAGCCAAGCCAGCGCCCTGAGCTCCACTGCATAAACTAACCTGCTTCACAAACGCGCTCGGCTTCGCTGGCTCCGGACGTTAGGAAATGCATCCGTTTGTCCCAAGCTCTCGCTCGGTGCTGCAGCCCCTCCTCTGATGGTATAGCTGTCTTCTGGAACCAGGAGGTTCACTGAGCAGGATTCTCGGGTTCAGAGGACAAGGTCCACTCCTGGTTCTTGCTGGTAGTGAGACCTCTTCTCCTGCTTCTCAGAGGGCTCCTTTTAAACACAGTAGGATGGCATTTCAGGGAGTCTTGTTCACAAGTACTCACCGGTGAGTACTCTGTGTGTTCCCCCACCCTCTTACCAGACACATGCAGGAGATGGTTGATGAGACTTAGAGACTTTGACTTAGAAGAGCCACATTAAAGAATTCACTGGCCCTTTGAGGGCACTATGCTCACGCTGATTGAGCCGGCACTTGAGGCTCTGAAGTGATTGCTATGTCCCGGTTACCTGGTAATCATCTGGCCCAGGGGATGTTCTGTAGCTGTTAAAGATGGTGTTTCTATTATATATTTTCAACACCTCAAAGAGGCCTTGTGCAGATTTACCCAATGCAATACCTCGTTGGATTTCTTGACTGCTATTTCCCACGAGCATTGATTGTGGATCCAAGCAAGACAAAATCCTTGACAACTTCAGCTTTTTCTTCATTTAGCATTTTACCTCCTAGTCCAGTTGTGAACTTTTGGGTTGTCTTTCCATTGAGTTGTAATCCATGCTGATAGCTACACTGCTTGATTGGCATCAGCAAGTTGTGCCGAGAACTAAGGTGTGCCTGACAAAAGCCATGGTATTTTCAGTGGCCTCACATGCACGTGAAAGTTGGACACTGAATAAGGCAGGCTGGAAAAGATTTGATGCATGTGAATGACGGTGCTGGTGAAAAATATTGAAAGTACCACGGTCTGCAAAAAGAACAAACAAAGCTGTCTTGGAAGAAGTATCACCCAAGTGCTCCTTCGGGACCAGGAGGACAAGACTTGGCACTTTGTCTAACAGACTTTGGACATGTTGGCCGGAGAGACCAGTGCCGAGAGAAGGACTTCATGCTTGGTAAAGTGGAGGGAGGGACA
>NW_022107431.1:101665945-101667024 GCF_000313985.2 Echinops telfairi | reverse complement strand
TGAACTCCTCGATTTTCCCTCCTTCCTGAACCCTCCCACCCTCGTGAACCCTTGATAAATGATTATTATTTCCATATCTTACACCGACCACTGGCTCCCTTTACCCACATTTCTGTTGTTCTTCCTCTTTAGGGGTGGGGGTGTTATATATCGGTCATTGTGATTGGTTCCCCCTTTCTCCCCCTTCTACCCCTACCTTCCTCCTACCCTCTTGGTATCGCTACTCCCATTTCTGTTCACGAGGGGTTTATCTGTATTAGATTCTGTGTGTCAAGAGCTCTTGTCTGTACCAGTGTACATGCTCCAGTCTAGCAGGATTTGTAAGGTAGAGCTGGTGTCATGATAGTGGCGGGGGAGGAAGCCTCAAGGAACCAGAGTGTTTTGTAGATGTTAGTGGCTTTTAAATATCAATAGTGGTCATTTTTCTTACTCATTGTTTGTATTTTTATCTATATATTACTATCACTTTACGTTTCCCACGTCATTTCATTCTTTATTGTTTCTGTTGGGTTTCCCAGTTTGTGAAGCACAGAAGGAGTGGATGCATAGAGAGAATAATCAATGCAAGGGTTTGTAGGGGATGCAGGTAATGAAGGTGGGAGGGGCAGTGAGGACTAGAACTGAAGGTGATTACACAACTCATTTTAAAGGTGATTTGTCATGGGGGGGTATGTTCTGAAATTGATTGTGGCACTGATTGTATAATTTTTCTTGATATGATTGAACTATTGAATTGTGTGGTATGTGGATTATGATCCAATAAAACTGTAAAAAAATATTTCTTGGTGATATTACCCTAGGAATATATATGAAACAAACTTAATAGTCTCAAATTGAGAACAGATTATGTAACTGCCATACCTCACTTACACAGTCTCTCTTCTCCCATCACGAGCACTTCCGCAGTCTTTTCTGAGTCTTTTCCTCACCTTGCTTTGGTTGGAAGGGGTGGCAGCCCCCCACCACTAATCATGGGTTTAATAAGTGCAATTGTAAGGTTGAGATACATAAATATTATATTAAAGTCATCGAGAACATGAGAAATAGAAGAGAGAGAGAAATAATGGAATCAGACACAT
>NW_022107431.1:101663544-101665172 GCF_000313985.2 Echinops telfairi | reverse complement strand
ACATGTGACAAGATGGGCCGATCCTAGATTCAGGATAGCAGCCTAACTTTGGATGTCACTGAGCCGGTTTGATCTGTTCTCTGGATCTCCATAGAAACCATTATCAGTAGGGTGTAAACCCCACCTACAGGAACCAAGCAAAGGGTCACAAGCCTTTAGAGAGAAGTAGACCATTTTCCTTAACAGCAGGGAGAGGGGCCTACCTGTAGTCTGGCAACTGACTGCCTACAGGGAGGTTATTTGACAACCGTTAGCTGCAAGGAGTGTCCTAAGTCTAACATATATGGGGGAGATGACTTGGGAGAAATCTTTGTTTCCCACACCTTGCCACTTCCCACACCTTTGTTTCCCACAACCTTGCAAAAATTTTCCACCCTATGAATGTAGCTATATCATCTACGCAGTATGTATCTATGCAGACCAGAAATCTGAGCCAAAGCTGGTAACACACACACACACACACACACACACACACACACCTCTATTTGGTGGCTCCTGACATATGAAGGACAACTGGTGCCTGAGCACCCTTGGCAGGGCTGCTCCTAGCCAATTGGGGAAGCCCGAGTCCACCTGGGCGAGGTCCCTCTGCAGCTATATACAGAGTGGGTGATCTTGAGCAATTTGTTTTTGTGATCCTAGGTGTTCCAGCATGATCCTGCCCCCCTCCCCAACAAAATTAGAGTCAAGTAATTGAGGCCTAAAAGGCATAAATTACAAGTCACCATAAGGTACAACTAGATATGCTCTTGATGTCACTTGCTCTCTGATGTCACAACCAGAAGGTGGGTGGTTGGAAGCCACCCAGAGCCCCTTGGAGAAAAGCCTGGAGAGCTGCACCCAAAAGCCCTGAAGATACTCTGTTGTGCAAGTCTGCTAGGCGCACATGGGTCCCACGAGCAAAGAGCCACTCGATGGCAACTGGTTTGGGTTGGCTTTCATTTTCAGGCATAAACTACCACTAGGACTATTCCCCTAGCCCCCCTCCCACACACAATCCATTCACCAAGGGTGGTTAAGGAAGGCCAGAGGCAGCCTCGTCTTCCTGTACCACTTTGTCTTTATAGAAGTTATGTTTAAGGGAGAACATCCATGAGCCATAGGTACCAACCTATATGCATGAAGACCAGCTCTTCTCCTGCTATTGCTGCTTGATCTTATACAGATCAGTGAGTTTCAGGGCCCACAATCAATTCAGGACAATCCCAGAATTGTATGGACTCTGATGCTGTTGTTGTTATTGTTTGTTATTTTGAGGTCAGATACTGACATCAAACTAAGGCTAGAACATACATGTACCTGAGTTCACCACTCTCAAAATTACACATATAACTTTCAACACTTGCCCTAAGACAGTGCTGTCCAATAGACCCTCATGCAATAATTGAGGTGTGTATTTGTACAACACATCCAGTAGACACTATCCATAGGTGGCTATTGAGTGCTTGAAATGTGGCTAGTGCTGTAAGAAACTGAATTTAAATTTTAGTTAATTCTCATTGATTTTAAATTGCCAAATGTCGCTAGTAGCTACTCTACTGGACAGTGCAGGCCTGACGAATTCATTATTCTCCCCACCATCCTACAAAAAAGATTAAGAAGTAGCGTTTTAGAGTTTAGCAATTTTG
>NW_022107431.1:101661005-101662500 GCF_000313985.2 Echinops telfairi | reverse complement strand
ATAATTATTTATGACAGATGTCAATAATAATTATTGATGATTGGAGTACAAAAGTTAGAAACAGAGGAAGGAGTGGTAGTTGGGAAAATATGGTCTTGGTGATAGAAATGAAGTTGGAGATCCCATGACAAAGACCAATTACTTGTTCATAGCAAATACCTTTTTTGAACAACACAAACAGCGACTATACACAGACTTCTCCAGATGGAATATACAGAAATCAAATTGACTTCATCTGTGGGAAGAGACTATGGAGAAGTTCAATATCAGCAGCTAAAACTAACCCAAGGCTTGACTGTGGAACACACCATCAATTGCTCCTTTGTAAGTTCAAGTTGAAGCTAAAGAAAATTAAAACAAGTCCACAAGTGCCAAAATACAACTTTTAGTCTATCCCACCTGAATTCTGAGACCATCTCAGGAACAGATTTGCTGCTTTGAACCCTCATGACAGAAGCCCTGATGAGCTAAGGAGGATATCAAGACTGTCATTCATGAAGAAAGCAAAAGGTCGTTTATAAAACAAGAAAGAAAAGATCAAAGTGGATGTCAGAAGAGACTCTGAAACTTGCTTTTAACCATACAGTAGCTAAGGCAAAGGAAGAAATGAAGAAGTCAACGAGCTGAATACAAAGTGTCAAAAGGTAGATTGAGAAGATAAAAGCTAAATATTACAATGAAATGAAAAACGAAAGAACATGCTCACCGTGTTTTAAATGGAAAGAACTCCAGAAAAAAATACAAACCTTGGGTTGGAATCTTGATGGAGTCTTTGATGCAAGAAGCATCAAAAGAAGATGGGAAGAATACACAGATTTCACTCTACCCAAAGAACTAGTCAACATTCCACTATTTCAGGAGGAAGCATGAACCAGTGGTGCTGAAGGAAGTTCAAGCTGCACTGAAGGCATTAGCCAAAAACAAGGTTCCAGGAATTAATGGAATGCCAAGTGAAATGTGTCAACAAGCTGATGAAGCGCTGGAAACACTCGACTCTTCTATGCCAGGAAATTTAGAAGACAGCTACTTGGCCAACTGACTGGGAGAGATCGATATTTGTACCAAAAAGCTATGGAGAGAGACAGAAGATGGCACCACATGAGTCCCCCTTCTCTTCTTCCCTCTACCCCAGCGGTTCTCAACCTGTGGGTCGCGACCCCTTTGGCGGTCAAATGACCCTTTCACAGGGGTCACCTAAGACCATCGAAAACACATATTTCCAATGGTCTTAGTAACCGAGACACTGCTCCTCTATCCATCTTCAGGCAGGTCCACCCACATGCAGATATGTCCACATGAGTACACAGTGTGAGGACATCATCACACCAAGCCCATCACATACACCCCATACAAATACAGGTGTATGTGACAGGGTTGGTGCCACAATGTACTTATGCGGACCAGTCACACACGAGAAGAGAACAGCTACTGTGTAGAGAGCAGCTACTCTGTTAAAAAGCAGCTGCTGGGCCTCCACTCAAGTACTCCCTCAACA
>NW_022107431.1:101656044-101659113 GCF_000313985.2 Echinops telfairi | reverse complement strand
CGACGTCTCCCTTCACCCACTTTTCTGTTGTCCGTCCCCCAGGGAGGAGGTCACATGTAGATCCTTGTAATTGGTTCCCCCTTTCTACCCCACCATCAATAAAAATAATTTTATGATTGGGGGATCACCACAACATTAAGAGTCACAGTATTAGGAAGGTTGAGAACCACTGCTCTACCAGCTCTCCAAAAAAGACCTTGACTCTTCCGAGATGTCTCCAAACTCAGCCAGCCCAATTAGCAAGAAATGTGCAGATCTTGTAAGACCCTGAATTACTACCTGCAGCTGTGGTGTTCCCCGACCAACGCGTTACCCTGCCAGCTTGATGAAAATGTAGCTGCTAGCCGGAGATCCAGAGCAGGGCGGAGATCCAGAGCAGGGCGGAGATCCATGAGCAGGGCGGAGATCCATGAGCAGGGCGGAGTTCCATGAGCAGGGCAGAGATCCAGAGCAGGGCGGAGTAATGAGCAGGGCGTAAGATGAGGAGCAGGCTGGTGGGCCGCTGCGGAGTTCTCGTCCTCCATTGGCTGTGGCTACCGAGCTAAGTCAGTTTCCAAGGACATCCTTAGCGGTGGCAGCAAGAGCTCTGGCATCCCCTGCCAACCCCAAACATCAGAAATACAGCCAGTGTGACCTTGAACAACAACACAAGAATTATGTACAGATGATTTATAATTTCTCTGTACTGATCCTCAAAACAACCAATAAAATACCAGTTACCAATTTTTTAAAAAGCTATGGAACCCATTCATTGGAGGTGTGGAAAGTTAATTGACTGAGTCAATTTATTGCAGGTTCAAATTAATCACAGCCACTATAATGCCTTGAAAATTGAGAAGACTCCTTTATTTGGTTAACCGGACTGCAGGGAACTGATTCATTCTCTGGACTGCCATGGCCGCTGAAATTACCAGCCAGCTTATAAAGGCAGTACCCTCAGAAAGTCATTTGGCTCATTTGTTAGGGGCTTAAGCAAGCATTTGACAGAAGCAGAAAGCAAAATTAATGGATTAGTTGAACCATCAAAAAGGAACAATATTAAAGAATAACAAGATTAATTACAATGTCCTGGTTCCGGGTACATAAGAGTGCATTCTAAAACCACTCACTAGTGGGGCGCTCCGAGATGGGAGGGGGAATAAAGCAGGTCATTCCGCAGCCAACAAAATAGCGTGACAGTGGCTAGTCTGCCTCACATTTAAAGGAGAACAATAAAAATTACTTACCTGTGCTAATTTTTATTGGGTTAAATCAAGACCAACTCACTCAAAACCAACTTATACTAGCAATATTTAACAGATATAAAAACTAAATACCCTGTCGGATCCGACTCCCTCGTGGAACTGAAGAAAAGCCTCTAGGCTCACGCCAGACAGATGTTGAGCCTCCCAGTGGACAAAAGAGACCACAAAGCCACAAGGCAGGAAGTGCTGTAAGCCTTCTTCATGCAGACCGGCCGGGAAGAGCACTAAAAGAAGCATCCGGACTCGTCGGTCAGTTCCGCGGAGTTTTCCCAGATGTGTGCCGAGAGATGGAAGACCATGTCTGCCAAGGAAAAGGAAAAGTCTGAAGGTATGGCAAAAAAGTGACAGAACATGGCAGTACATGTCCAGATGTGCTTGACACGATGGATGGATGGATGGATGGATGGATGGATGGATGGATGGATGGATGGATGGATGGAGCTTTAAATGATTTAACAACAACAACAAAAAAGTGACAAAGCACCCTGTGGCAGGGAGATGAAAAATTACGTTCCTCCCAAAGGTGATAAGAAGGGAAATTAAAAAGATCCCAATGTTCCTAAAAGGCCACCATCTGCTTTCTTCCTGTTCTGCTCCGAACATCAACCAAAGAACAGAAGTGAACATGCAGGCCTGACCACTGGGGATACTGCAAAGAAAATGGTGAAATGTGGTCGGAACAATCGGCCAGAGATAAACAACCCTGTGAAGAGAAAGCAGTCAAGTTACAGAAGGAATGTGAAAAGGATATTGCTGCAAACCGCACCAAGGGCAAAGTGCAGCAGGAAAGGAGGATTGTGGCAGGCCCACCAGTTCAAAGAAGAATCAACCAGAAGAAGAGGAGGAGGAGGAGGAAGAGGAAGAATAAGTGGCTATCCTGTAATAATGTATAATTGTGGTGTATGCATGTGTGCTTTTGTTTAGGCAATGGCTTAGCAAAGAATGTGAATTCAAGTGCAGCTCAATAATAGCTGAAGTACAAAACCTGTACAGATTTTGGATAGCTAAGAAGATTCTTGGTAGAGAAAATGCTTTTTTAAAATGCAGGTTGTAGCTTTTTGAGGGGCTACTCTATAGTTAGATCTTAAAGCTTCTGATGTTGAATGTTTCTCAAATATTTAATGGTTCTTTCATTTCTTGAAATTCAAATTCAAAGTGATTAGCATCAATAGTAGATGTTGGGATTTTTAAGATGTTTTATTTTGTTTTTAATTTTTTTGTAATAAAATTATGTATCTATATTTTTTATTAAATACAATAGACTCATTGCCATCGAGTCAGTTTTTCCACTGAGCAGCCCTAAAGAACAGGGTAAAGTGCCCCTGTGGGTTTCTGAGAGTAACTGTAGACGGAGTTGAGAGACTGGGCATTTCAAGCTGCCGACTTTGTAGTTGGCAGCCCAGAGTGTAACCACTATGCCAACCAGAGCTCCCCTAAGCTAAGTAAGTCCTTCTAAGAAAACAAGAATAGCCTATATTTGAGGTCTTAACACCTGCAACATGCTTTTCAAAGCCCTTTCTACATATTAATATTTAATACTAACAACACTAGTTATCAAAAACCAACCAAACCGGCGCTTATTGGTTCCGGCTGTGGCCCGGGCCTCGGAGTAGCGGGTTTCAGGGTCCCCAGGGGATGCCACTTTTAGCTACAAGATGACACACTGGCACTGCCTGCGCAGGCGCTCCGAAGGAAGCCTGAGGAAGGGCATTGCCATTCATTATCTGGCCGCCCCGCAGGCTCCGGAACCCATCCGCACAGATACACGAAACAGAACATAAAGGCAAGGCCCAGAGCCGGCTGCGGTGAGTAGGGTCCAAACCCC
>NW_022107431.1:101653799-101654762 GCF_000313985.2 Echinops telfairi | reverse complement strand
GATCAACGATGTTACCAGGAAGCAAAGCTTGGGCTGCAAGCACAGAGCGCTGGAGATGGGAGGGGCAGCCACGCAGGCAAACATGACACATCGCTCTGGCAACAGCTGGGATTGCAAGCTGATGACGGGGCGTCCGACAGGAGACTGCGGGCGTTCCAGCCCCTGCAAGTCAGGGATCCCATTCCTGGGCTGGCAGTCATTCATTCACGTTCAACCCACCAACACGCACTCTCTCAACCCCTCCAGGAGGCAGGAACCATGATAGCAGAAGGAACCTGTGCAGATCCAGGGAACCAGGGAATGGGACTCTGCAGTCCGGCTTTAGACCAGCCCCCAACGGTGGTCGAGTAGCCCTGGTGGCATAGTGCTTACACGTTGGGCTGTTGACCTCAAGGTCAGCGGTTCGAGACCACCAACTGCTCCGTGGGAGACAGGTGAGGCTTTCTACTATTGTAAAGAGTTAGTCTCAGAAACGCACAGAGGCAGTTCTATCCTATCCTATACGGTCGCTGTGAGTGGGCATCAACTTAGCAAAAGATCGGGTTTTGGCTTTTTCAAGGGTGGCCAAGCAGAGCGTGTACAGGCAGACCTCATTTCATTTTATTAATGAGCTGCGCCCCAGACTCAGAACCTTGGGGCCCGAAAACTGGCATTCCACAGGTTCATGGAGGCAAGGGTCGTGCCATCTCTAATGGCAGGAAAAGTGCCCACCAGTGCTCATGTACCCTCTGCAGCTCTGCAAAGGGAGATTTCTGCTCCCAACCCCCAGCTCATGTGCCCTTGGCAGTGGAGCAACAGGACCCCATATGTAAACGCAGTGGGCATGCACCCAGTTGCTAGTGCCTTTGTGGGTCTGGTATTGGGGGCATGGGTTTTTATTTTTTCAATCATTTTATTGGGGGGTTCATACAACTCATCACAATCCATACATACATCAGTTGTGTAAAGCACATTTGTACATTC
>NW_022107431.1:101645138-101651590 GCF_000313985.2 Echinops telfairi | reverse complement strand
GTTTCAGGCACCAGGGAACCCTGTGTCACAGAGCAGAACTACCCCAGAAGGTTTCCGTTTCCTTTGGAAAGCCACTTTACGATATCATTCCTCAATCCAATCACATCAAGCAGTATTGTGCCATTGCTACCACAATCAGTTCCAAAACTCCGGGAGGTTTTCTCGACATATATTTATTTTAGGTTTTATATATTTATTCAAGAGAGTCTATCATAGAATGAAACCCTTTCAGCATGATGAAGTCGCTGTTTTGAAATTCTCTTTTTCCTATGTGATTCAGTTTACAATAACCTTTCTAATTCCGAAGAGATTCTAGTACCTGATGTCGTCCATGCAGCCAGGTGTCTTTCATAATGCCTGATATGATCGGCAACAAAGGTCGCAATGAAGTAGTAGCAATTAAAAACAATAGGGGTTTCTTTTCGGTGCAGGCAGCTATAAGGCTATCAGGAAGCAATTGTCCATCTCAAAGCAACTGGTCCTCTTTTCCTTGATCAACCAATATGTCCGGCTGAGAACCTGGACAGGGCTATCAGGTGAGTAGCATCGTAAGTCTTCCATGTACTTTGATCCGATCCTCAATATCCACAAAAGGCTTTTTTGCCCCAAGAATAGAGCACAGGGTTTGCACACTGGAGAAAGTGCTGAAACCGATCGGTATTTTCCAGGATTCTTCAAAGCACGAATGAGAGCTTCATGCCCCCCATAGAATGGCCAAACATAGACATTGCCTGGGGATCCACTGGAAAGCGGGCATTTGTGACTTGTGGGTGCTCTTGCATCATGTAGGAGTATCGTCTGCAGTTAGTGCTCCAAGGAGCTTCAGCTGCATCCACATCAAATCCAGCACCGGTGCCAAAGTCCCAGTTCTCAGCTTCGCCTTTAATATTTCAGCCATGAGGGCTGGTATCTGGAACTACAACAAGAAGACGTGATGATAACCCGATTCTGATATAAAATATTGTTCTGTACAAATTAAGCCACACAACCAATACAGTGCCAGGCACTTTGCAGTTTCTTCTTTTGGTGGTTAGGTAGTTTGCAAATTTCATTTTGCAGTTCAGTTTAACACTGTCATGTTCAATCACATTTTGTAAGCCCCCAAAGCACTGGTTGCTGGATATGTTTCAATGCCATTCTTTCCCTGTTCAACTGCTACTTGCTTTTCGTCTGAACCAAAGCTGATCCTCAGTGTGCAGCAGAAACAGAAGATGCGACTGTATTGACATTTATTTTGACAGAAGCAGATTGCCAGCTCTTTGTTCCATGACACCATTGGGTGGATTCAAACTGCCAATGTTTAAAATAGTTCAGAGAAAACTGCTTGCATCACTTAAGGACTTTGAATTCTCTGAGATACTATGTATTGTATGTGCCTTCGTCCATTGACTCGCAGTGACACTATATGCAGCAGAATGAAACACTGCCCATTCCTATTCCAACGTCACAATGATCACAATCCTTGAGCCCATTGTTTTAGGGACTGTCAGTCCATATTGTTAAAGATCATCCTTTGGGGGAGGGGGGCTGACCTACTTGCTATGTTACTAAACACAATATCCTTCTTCTGAGACGAGTTCTTCCCATGACATGTCTGAAATACTTGAGACAAAATCTTGCCATTCTCACTTCTAAGGAATTGCCTGGTTGTATACACTTCTTCACAAATGAGTCCATTTTTCTGGCAGTCCATGGTATATTCTATATTCTTTGTCAACACTATAAAGACCTCAACTCTTCAAATCTTTCTTATTCATTGTCCAACTTTCATGTGCATATGAGCCATAGTTTGGTTCAGGAGCATCTTAGTCCTCAAAGCTTTAAAGAATTGTTTTTTGTTTGTTGTTTGTAGATCTACCCATTGACATGCATCGTTTTACTTCTTGACTGCTGCTTCCATGAGCGTTAATTGTGGATCGAAGTAAAATGAACTTCTTGACAATGTCAGTCTTTTCTCCATTAATCGTGATGTTGTTTACTGGTCTAGCTATGAGGGCTTTTGTTTTCTTTTTTCATATATATAAATCATTTTATCGAGGCCTCTTACAGCTCTTATAACAATCCATACATCGACTGGACTACTGATTGCTGTAGTCTTTAATCTCCATCAGTAAGGGCTTCGGCTCTCTTCACTTTCAGCAGGGTTGTGTCATCTACTTACCAAAGGTTGTTAATGAACCTTCCGCCAACCTTGATGCCACCTTCTCCTCCATATAGTTCAGGTCCATGAGTCATTTGCTCAACATATAGATTGCATCATTATAGTAAAAGGCTGCAACCCTAACACACACATTTCCAGATTTTAAACCATGAACTATCTTCTTATTCTGCTCAAAACCATGAACTATCTTCTTATTCTGCTCAAAAACTGCCTCCTGGCCTATGGACAGGCTCGGCGTGAGTGCAAGTAAGTGTTCTGGGATTCTCATGCTTCAGAACGTATCCATAATTTGTTCTACATCGTGCCTCAGGGTCCTCCCTGGGCCTACTCGGGGGCCCACATGGCTTGGGCTCTCTTGCTCTCTTGGTCCCAGGAGTCCCCAGTTCCACACATGTGGGTGCTCCTTTCCACGTGGTTTTTGTGCCCAGTTGTGAACCCCAGCATGGCTTCCGTGTGGCTTGGCATGCTTCCCAGAAATAGAGTGTGCCATTTTGAGACTGTAAAACCTGAAACTTTTCCGCTCCTTTATAAAAACTCACTTGGATTACAAAATGAGCTTCGGCATGATTTCTTTCAGTGTGCAAAGCACAGAACCAAGGTACAACCTACCCACTCCAGAGACCTAACAAAAGGTTCTCTTTACCCACAACTTATATAAGCATTCATCTATATAGTCTTCTGGTACTGTTCTTAAAAATAGGCAATTTTTAAATTATTCTAGATATTTTTCATGTGTCAGGTAAGCATCCAGATTCATTTTTAAGTAGTCAGTTCCTTATCACCTTCTGAAACAACAGCTTTATTACATAATTATTTTATAGCTACATCAGTTTTCAGTTTTATATCTACATCTTATCCTGTTGCCCAAAGATAGGAAACAGGCATGGGCTCAAACTTTCAAAGGATCCATGTAAGAAGAAAACAGTATAAAGTGAATCTTCCCCAGAACTTTTTATTGTGCATTATGTGGGGGTTTACATATCAGATCCTTTTTGTATCCAACAAAGTCAGCATCTTATCAAATCTTCCAAACAGGGTTACCCTGTTCCACTCTGCTTCTGGTAGATCACCTTCTCCTTCACCAAAGGAAGCAACACTCTGCCTGCTAGCTCCTTCCTTCCCCTTCCCTGGTAATCATCAGTTTCCTTTCGGATGAAAACCCTTTTCCCGGGGATTTTTTTTAAATAGCAGTGATCTCACACAATATTTTGTGTTTAATTCCACTCTGCATCAGGTCCTCTAAGTCACTCCATATCATGAGGTGTAGTAATCCATTGTGTATATGTACCATTGCATCATTGATCCATTCTTCTACTAATGCTCATTTAAGTTGTTTCTGTCTTCTAGCTACATTGTGGATAATGCTGGGTGCGCTCGGACTCCCCGGCCAGCTGACTCGCACTTGGCCACCACCTTCAGCACCATCAAGCCGGACAGCGTGCAGCACGACCTGGCGGGCCACATCAGCCGGCGCTCTGAAGTGAGTTAAGGTCTCCGAGGCACACCTGAAGCAGCACGCGTGGCCGCCCGTTCTCCCGGGGAAGTACCTGGCTCTGGGCCAATTGTGGCCATGGTCTGGGAGGGGCCAAAGGTGGTGAAAACGGGCCTGGGTCATGCTGTGGGAGATCAGCCCAGCAGATTCTAAGCCAGCACTATTGGAGGGGACTTCTGTATTCAAGTGGGCAGGAACAGCATTGATGGCAGTGAGTGGGTCAAAAGCGCTCAGAAAGAAATCCGCCTCTTCTTTAAGCAGGAGGGATTGGTGGACCACAAATCTCATGGCTATGACCGGATCCACAAGTCATAGGGGACAAAAATAGCAGCACTGGTGTGCCTGTGCTGGGCACAACTCTTCCTTTCCCGGTTGGCAGCAGTAGGATTGGCGATCCTCTTCCAAAGCACATGGACCAAAAAACTCTTTGGAGACTGACAAAATAATACAGCTTTGTTCTTTATTTCTGTAGGGTATATACCAAGTGGCATTATTGCTGGGTCACGTAGTAATTCCACTCCAAACTGTTTGAAGAAGTGTCACACACCTTCGACGGTGCCTGCCCTGTTTTACAGTCCACCATCAAGGTCTGAGGGTCCGACCGGTCAGCAGCCCTCCCAGCATTGGTTGCTGTCCTTTTTGAACCTTGCTATCAATATTGAGGTTGATGGGTGCACGGCTGAGTTTTTGAGGGAAACTAAACCAGGGGCACTAATATATGTGTAAGAAAGGACTTTCTGCCAAGAAAGAATTTTATATCAAAAAGAGGCCTAAGCTATGGAATGTATATTGGTAAGAGCTCCCAATAAAATTAAATATATATATAAAGAGGCCCTCCCAGGTGAGTGGGTGCAGAATCACGTGGCTCTGAGGTTGACAGGAATGTGATAGGCCAACACAACTCCCGGGGGCCAGTAGGTGGCTCACAGTCAGATGCTCAGTGCAGGTAAACAGGAAGATGAAAGAGGGTTGAGAGAGCAGTGCTCGGTGCCTCTCCTATAAAAACACCACCCCCCCAAGGAGGCATCTGGCTTGACACCACACCTGCCTCCACACAGGTACCAAGCTGACAGAATGTAATGGTCACAGATGGTGTCTCACAGCTGTTTTGATTTGCACCTCTGAAACAGCTGGTGATGTTGAACATTTCTTCATGTGTGCTGCCCTCCCGAGTATCTTTTTTGGTACCCTACCGGTTCATGTCCTCAACCCATCTTTAAATTGGAGTATTCATCCTTTCCTTGTTATACTGCACTTTGCTATAGATTTGTTCCTTGTCTGGAATGTCACTGTGAAAATTTTTCTCAATCTGTGGGTTTTCTTTTTACTCTCTTGGTGAACTCTTTTGATACACATAATGTCCTGTTTTTAAGAGCACCCAATCCTTTACCTGGTCTTCTGTTGTGAATGTTTTCTCATCATATTTGAGAATGTGTTTAGGCCATGAATAGTGATCTTTATAGTTCTAGGTCTTACAATTTAATCCATCTTGGGTTTTTGTCTATGAAGTGAGAGAGGAGTCTTGCTTCATTTTTCTACAAATGGTAAGGTATAACAAAACTTTGCCACCCCTTCAAACACTTCTATGTGCACACACAGTTCAATGGCATTAGTACATTTGCCATGTTGTGTAGCCGCCACCACTATATTTTTCCAAAAGTTTTTCTCACTCCAAACAGAAACACCATACCCTTTAATTCCCCATCCCTCTTCCAGCCCTCCAGCCACTGGCAGCAATAAACTTGAGTCTCTATTGAATTGCCTATTCTAGCTCTATACATGTGATATCATACATTTGTCCTCTTCTTACTGACTTATTTCACTTAGCATATTTTCAACATGTATCTATGCTATAGCATGTATCAGAACTTCATTCTTCTTGCTATATGCATTTTATTTATCCAAAGTGGATACTATTGATGGCCACTACTAATTGACTTTTTAAAAAAAAATCATTTTGAAGATAGGCACAGCGAAGCATACGTCAGTCAACTCAGCAGTTTCTGAGTGTATAATACACTGACACTGATGACATTCTTTGAGTTGTACAACCATTTGCACCCTCCTTTTCTGCGTTGTTTCTCCTCTGGTAGCATATGAGGGGATACCAAAAAAAAAACAAAAAAACACAGAAAGTTCCACTGGGCCAAGCTTCTGTAGTTTTGTGTTTTTCCCTGCTAGGTGAGCACAGAGCAACTTGCTTTGCATTAGTGCACCCAGTGGCGTTGCCTGGGAAGGTTCTCTCTGGTCACAGTGAATGTTTTTTGGTTTTTTTTTTGTAGATATCAAAGTTTATTAGTGGTTACTAGGGTCAGTGTACAGACAGTGTGGGGGTGGAGGGCGGCAGGGATGGAAAAACAACATGGATCATGGAATGGTACTCTTGCAAACATATTCTTTTAATTGCTGTCAATAAGGCTTAAATCTGTAAATAATTGAACGGGCAAAAGTTGTGTGACAGATACACAAGGGGGCTTCAGAAAGTTTGTGGGAGACTTCCATTACTTTAAACTTTATTTGTAGTCATCACTGGGGCTATATCTTGCTGATTTGTTTGCGGGCTTGCTCTTCCACCTGCAGGGCCAGGCGCAGTGCTTTCCTGAAACCCTGGAAGGCTGAGAGGTACTTGGTAAGCTTGGTGAGGGTGGATTCTGCTTTGTTCTCAATGGTCTCCAGGTCATCACCAAGCTCCGTGGTCATCGTGGGAGAGCTTAAGTCAGGTTGGCCCTTGCTTTGAGCTGAAGAGGTACAAGGAGTCTTGGGCAGAAGACACATCTGGGAGCGCCGGCTACAAAGCGT
>NW_022107431.1:101643288-101643772 GCF_000313985.2 Echinops telfairi | reverse complement strand
GCTATATGGCAGTGTTTTATATGGAAAATCATAAAATTAACATCAGCATGAAATGTTGAATATATCCAAATCAGGGAAAACTCAGTCATCAAATTGATTCTGACTCGTAGCAACCATACAAGACAGAGTAGAACTGCCTCTGTGGGTTTCTGAGTTTGTTAAGCTGGGCTGACTAGAGAAACAAATTCAAAGACATTCATAGTGTGTAAGAGAGAGTTTTATATCAAGAGCAATGGTCTATTTAGAAAACATCCCAGCCCCATCCAGATCAAGTCCATAGATCCAATATTAGCCTATATGTCCGATAATAGTCTATAAATTTCACTTCACACAGATCATGCAATGAGATTATGGGCTGCTGGGTGAAAAGTCTTAAAAATCCAGTGGTGGTGGAAGTATCTCTGCACTGGCATGAGTCTCCATGTGGCTCCTCCATCTCTCTGAGTGTGGCTCATCAACAGGAAGGTGAAGCAGAGAGAGAGAG
>NW_022107431.1:101642010-101643188 GCF_000313985.2 Echinops telfairi | reverse complement strand
GGGCTCATACAACTCTTATCACAATCCATACATACATCAATTGTGTAAAGCACATTTGTACATTCGTTGCCCTCATCGTTCTCAAAACATTTGCTCTCCGCTTAAGCCCCTGCTTTGTTGTTTCTTAGGTAGATGGCTGGCCGCTTGTTTATCTTCAATCCTTGACAACCCCAGATGCTATATCTTTTGATAGCTGAGCACCATCAGCTTTCTTCACCACATTTGGTTATGCACCCATTTTGTCTTTAGCGATCATGTTGGGAAAGTGAGCATCACAGAATGCTGGATTATTAGAACAAAGTGTTCTTGCATTGAGGGAGTACTTCAGTCAAGACCCAATATCCATCTGCTTCCTTAATACTTAACATATAAATACAAGTACATAGGTCTTATTTAGATCTCTATAAATGTCCTTTGCCTAGTTTCTTTCCTCTATTTCCTCTTGTCTCACTATCATGTTGGGCATTCATTCAGATTTTAGTAATTCCTCACGGTTACATTGCCCTTGATTAAGTAAGCCCCACAGTGAATTTTTTCATAAAAGCAGTCTCTCTCAAACCTCATCTTTTGTGATGGCTGATTTAAGAAAACAGTGTACAACTGTGAAATTCTTTTCCTGCTAGGGAAAAATGCCACAGAAATTGTAGTAATGTTGAACCCAGCTTACAAGGACAGCACTATGGGAAAAACTCAAGTATATGAGTAGTTTTCTCATTTCAAAAAAGGCGAAATGTGAACTGATGACAAACCTCATTCTGGACATCTGTAAACTTCCTGAACCGGCAAAAATGTCGACTCATAGTGCATTTGGAGCTCCTTCCACCAGGTCAGACTGTTAATCAAGCCGTCTATTTAGAGGTTCTGAAAAATACAGTGTGTAACAACTAAGGCCTGGTTTGTGGCAGACGGGATACTGGTTTTACCACCACAACCACACACCTGCTCACGCAGCTATCTCAGTGTGCCAGTTGTTGGCAAAAACCAGCATGCTTCTCTTGCCCCACACACCTTACTCACCTAACCTCGTTCCAAGTGATTTCTTCTTGTTTCCAAAAAAAGGGACGTGAAAGGACACATGTAGATCCTTGTAATCTGCTCCACCCTATCCAACTCACCCTCCCTCTACCCTCCCAGTATCACCACTCACACCACTGGTCCTGTAGGGCTCATCCGCCCAG
>NW_022107431.1:101624991-101625843 GCF_000313985.2 Echinops telfairi | reverse complement strand
GTCTCCCTTTCTGAACATCCAGACTACCCAATAGAGTCTACACTGGCCACTCTACTGCCTCAGCCCATCTGCACCCTTAACTCTACAAAGTACTGTCTGCCTCCATCTTACTGAACACTTACAGCTGTGGGCCAACTGAGAACTCACTTTATCCACCTTTCCTCCCTCATCTAAGACACCCCTCCAACCTGCTTCCCACGCTGGGGTGTGACGGTGTATGGTGTTGGCTTCAGTTCATCCAGGTTGTTTTAGTCAAGATGTCCAAAGTCAAACTCTCCATGGCTTGAATCCAGACTTCAAGGACAAGTAGCCAGAATTCCAATCTGGTGAGTAAACCAGGTCTCCTTGCCTGCCTTCTCCAGCATTGCTCATCCTATTCTGGGCACTTAATCTGTTTCCTCTGACCTCCCTGGCATAAGGTTTTAAAGTATAGATAGATAAGTCTCCATGGAGACTCCAAACTAATCATACTTCTGCACTAAATCTCTAAAGTCCTCTTTAAAAATTTTTTTAAATTTAATCTGCCTATTGAAGAATAGACAAATCATAAATGACTTCTGTGTTTGTCCAGGTAGACTAGAGAAACAAATTCATAGAGACCCTACTCATATATGTGTAGGAAAGTTTCATATATGAGAGCAGTTGAATATTGAGAAAACATCCCAATCTAGTCCAGATCAAGTCAATAAGTCCAATATTAGCTCATATGTCCAATACCAATCTATAAAGTCCTCTTCAGGCTCACAAAACACATGTAATGATGCCAAATGGAGGAAGATCAAAGGCCAGTGGGTGGGAAATCTTGCAGATCCAGTGGTGTTGTAAGCATTTCAGAACTGGCAGGGGTCTCCA
>NW_022107431.1:101621910-101623015 GCF_000313985.2 Echinops telfairi | reverse complement strand
TGAGGAAGTGAGTGAATGAGACAGTGAGTGGCAGTGAGTGAATGAATGAGTGAGTGAGGCATGGCGTAAATGAGACAGTGAGAGTCAGTGAATGAGACAGTTAGTGTGTGAGAGAGTGAGAGTAAGTCAGTGAGTAAATGAGACAGTGAGTCACTGAGTGAGGCAGTGAATGAGTCAGAGGCAGTGAGTGAATGAGACAGTGAGTGAGACAGAGAGTGAGACAGACGCAGTGAGAGTGTGTGTGTGAGACAGAGAGTAAGTGAGTGACTGGAGGCAGTGAGAGAATGAGACAGTAAATGAGAGAGTGAGACAGAGTGAGAGTAAGTCAGTGAGTAAATGAGTCAGTGAGTGAGGCAGTGAGAGCGTGTGTGAGTGAGTGAGTGTGGCAGTGAGTGAATGAATGAATGAGGCAGTGAGACAGTGAGTGCGTGAATGAGTGTGAGTGAGGCATGGCGTAAATGAGACAGTGAGAGTCAGTGAATGAGACAGTGAGGCAGTGAGACAGAGTGAGTGAATGAGACAGTGAGTGACTGAATGAATGAGTCAGTGAGTGAGTGAGGCATGGCGTGAATGAGACAGTGAGTCAGTGAGTGAGGCATTGAGAGTGATTGAGTCACTGAATGCTGCAGTGAGTGAGTGAGTGTGTGAGAGAGTGAGTCACAGAGAGGCAGTGAGAGTCAGTGAGTGAGACAGAGAGTGAGGCGTGGCACAAATGAGACAGAGTGAGTGAGTGAGGCAGTGAGTGAGGCAGAGAGAGAATGAAGCAGTGAGACAGTGAATGATTGAGGCAGTGAGAGTCAGTGAGTGAGTCCGTGAGTGAATGAGACAGAGAGTGAGTCACTGAATGCTGCAGTGAGAGAGTGTGTGTGAGACAGAGAGTGAGTGAGACAGAGTGTGTGTGAGGCAGTGAGAATGAGTGTGAGTGAGGCATGGCATAAATGAGACAGAGAGTGAGTGTGTGAGAGTCAGTGAGTGAATGAGACAGAGAGTGAGTGTGTGAGAGAGTGAGTCACTGACTGAGAGAGTGAGACAGACAGAGTGAGTAAGTGAGTGAATGAGACAGTGAGAGTGTGTGTGAGGCAGAGAGAGAATGAAGCAGTGAGAG
>NW_022107431.1:101608076-101608792 GCF_000313985.2 Echinops telfairi | reverse complement strand
GGAACGCCGTGTCTAGTGGTGGGGCTGGCCCTATAGTCCTCTTGTGCATTGGCTGCTCTGAGCAGGAATATCGTCCTTGGGGCTTGGTGGGCCAGGATATGCTCCTCTCTCCTCCCCCTTCATTTGCTCCCATTAGATGTGTCCCTCTCCCTGAGCTATAGCTTCAGTGCTGTCCTCTGAAATGAATTTTTCTGGAGGTAGGGCTGTTTTTACCCCTCTGCTTTTCTTCTTTCAATCATTTGTTTTCTTTTTGTTTGGTCTATATCATAGTCGGTTTACCTACTTATGGAAGCTAGGCATGAGAAGCCCAGGAGAAAGCAGCAGGACCAATGGTCCCAGGGGACTTGGTGGGTGAAGACAGCGGGGGGAAGGGTGCAGTGAGCAGGTAGCGCCACAGACAGAGAACAACTAGGGAATTAGACTCAACAACAAGGAGGAGCTAGAGATCCTGGGGTTGTCGGAGCAACAACAAACTAGCCAAGAGGAAGTTCTAAGAAGCAGAAATAAGGGGAAAGTGATGGTGGGGCAGGAGGAAGGTAAAAAGAAGCAGACGAAGGACCTAGAAGGCAAAGCAACGGACAGAGGTATAAGCATAGGTATGTACAAATGCAAATGCATTAATCCACAAAAACAGAGGTATTGGCATTTATACAGCAATACACTGAGGTAGTGGATGGACTTCGGGCCTCGGCTCATAGTGGCCCCACCACCATCAC
>NW_022107431.1:101604085-101605635 GCF_000313985.2 Echinops telfairi | reverse complement strand
TTCTTTGCCCTTCAAGAAAATCTACCAAAATTACCCCCTTGGAGTCCTAAAGAACAGTCGCTATAACCTTCTGAGCTCACCTCTCTATTTTGAATTTAACTGGCCCAGCAGATCCCATTGGAAGCCATTGTTTTACTGGACCTATATTATTACTATTGGACCTCTTAATGCAGGCACCCTAGGTCACCTTGCTGGCAATGGGTTTTTTTCAAAGGAAACTAAAACAAGTGTATCACTGAGAGGATTTGTCCACAGCCATCCACTGAGGGACATGTTTAAATTCATTCTGTTGGTGTGCATCTACCAACTAGAACCCTCGTAGCAGTGATTTTAACTTATCCTAGTAATAGCTTCAATATTTGGCCCAGGGGGATACTACACTACCTGAAGGAAATGATTGATCATTTTAATTTGCATATTGTGTAACTCTAGAGCATGCATAAGAAATCTTCTAAGAAGGGTACGGAAGAAAGTTTATGAATATCTAGCACAGGGAAGTACTCTACCCTTCTCTTTGTTGCATTTGATATTGATTTCCTGGTTATGTTTGTGCATTTGAATGCACAACATTTGAATGTGCTATGGTAGGTCATAAAGATCATTGGAAACTCCTTCTGGGCCAGTCTGGTAACACCTTGAGGATGCCAAAATTGCTGTTTGGACATTTAAAGTAAGTACACAGTTCTTCAGGAAGGGTTAGAGAGATGGAAATGACAGGCAGGAAGGTTAGGGGAAAGGAGTTGTCTCTACCAAATGACTATGCTAAAGGAGAAATAGCTGGCCATGCCACAAAGGGTTTGAAAGAAATCAGGTACACATTAGAAGGCTATAGGGAAGACTCTAAGCTGGGCATGCACAGACTAAAGCCACGTGGGCATGCACACTACAGCACACGCACTGGAAACCAGCAACACTACCACTAAGAATGGACAATACTACCTTCAGCCATCGCCGCCCCCACCCACACCCCCAAATGGAGTAGGAAGGGATAAAAAGCAGAAACAGAGGGCAGGCTCTCTCTTTCGGTTCCATGCCCCCTCCTTTACAGCCGCTTTTCCCGTGGTTGTTCGGTGTTCCCCCAAAAGGGCCATTTCCAGTCTCCGACTCTGAATGTTCCCCTGGACGGTCTTGCACACTTTCAGAGATAGTACTACCTGAGACTTTATTACCTAAAGCTGTTGTTTCCCTCACAAGAGTTAGGAGGACTCAACAAAAGTGCTTCTGCCATGTGAATTCTTCCAGCGCTGAAGCGGGGAAAACCATTCCCCAAACCTAACAGAAACACCACCTTCAAAAGCGTACAGACTGAGATGGAGGGTGTGTCAAGAAACAATAACTCCACATTTCAATATTTTTGTGTCATAAAAATTGCTAGGATTTTGTAGCAGTTTTTTTTTAATATTCTTGTATATAATTCCAAATGTTAGGCATTGAATGTGAACAAACTAATCCACATCACGTAAACTTTTACAGAAATATCTATATGTAAGCATGTAACTTTATTGTATTTTTGCCCTAGGGCTTTTAAACTACTATAAAATCCTATCTAC
>NW_022107431.1:101601591-101602828 GCF_000313985.2 Echinops telfairi | reverse complement strand
GATTCGAGGAAAATGTTCAAAGCCAGCATGTGGGCTCTATTACTGACAATACTGCAAAGAACATCCTGGTAGAATAACCCGAAAGACTCTAAAACTAGATGTTTTCTTGCTTTGTATTTCAGAGATACAGAAATTCAGGAAAACATTATAAAATAACATCTTTTAAAATAATATTCACCAACCTCCCAGGTTCAAAATTGTATTTAATTGTGTCAGTTTGGATTTCTAACTAAGAATAAGACTTGCTAACCATAACTTGTACTCTGCTAAAATGAAAGCATTGGTTTGTTTTGTTTCTTAAATATTAAATCAAGAGGTTTTAAGAATATTTTTTACTGTAAACCGAGTGAAAGTGACAGAGATCTTCCACTCAACCATTCATACTTACCATATACACTCGTGTCTAAGCCAGGCTTTTCAGCAGATTTTTAATGCAGTTTTGTGGTAAAATTAGGTGCCTTGGCTGATATTCAAGTCAGCTTATACTCAAGTATATATGGTATGTTGTTTTGTTTTAGGGTACAAAAGAAACCTGATCTCAAATATAACTTAAAGAGAACACAAAGGAAGACACATACATTATCCGGCTGAGGGAGACCGCCAACAGGAGGTTGAAGTGGCATGCAAAGGGTTCCTTGAGATACCAAGCTTCCACAGAGGCATAGGCAGGCGAAGGAAACTGGCACAAAAGCATGATTGGTGGCAGATCAATATACCACAGTTATAGGTGGGACTACAGAAGCAGAGGTGGGACCACAATTGAGACATGTACATTAGTACATAGAAGAGGTCATAAGATTTGGCCAGGTCCTTCTGACCAAGGCAGTCAGGGTGAAATTGACAGGGAGTGACTCATGACTGGATGACACCCCACTCCACCCCCCCACCTGTCCACTCCCTAATATGGTGACTTACTTCCATCAAGGACACATCTAGGCCAGCCCCTAAGAGAGAGACTATCCTGCACTGGGCTGGCCAGAGACAGGTGGAGGCAATCCACTCTCCAAGGCACTCTGCCCAGGATAAGATTATCTACATCTGTAGTCAATGGTCAGAGAGAGCGCTTTCAATGGAGGCTTCATCTCGGTGGGGACTTTGCAAATGGATTTTGGACTGCCACTGCCATCATAGCCTTTTGCAAACCAGGGTGCTCAGAATTTAAGCTCTAATACAGTTTCACACCATCAATTACAACCCCCACACTGTGGCTTCACTTATCCCACTGCCTGTGTTTTCA
>NW_022107431.1:101597523-101599182 GCF_000313985.2 Echinops telfairi | reverse complement strand
CTCCATCCTTGTTTATTGACCTCCCTCTTATTACAGTGTCTTCTTCTTCACCCAAGTTTCTGCCCTCTACTTAGTAATTCACCTTCCCTTCCCCTCGCCCCCTCCTAAATGTCAGAGAATGTTTCTTTTCAGCACTGAAAACCTTTCCTTGATTGTCTGTTGTAACTGTGCCTCAAGCAAGTCTGTCATGTATCTTTCCAACAGCATGTGTTCAATTCATGTCTCTGTGACATGTCAGTCATTTTCACAGTACTTCAACGTTTTTTATAATGCTATTTGAGTATACTCAAATAGTATGGCCCTTCCAGCCACAATCCCTTACGTCATTCTGAATTTCATATGCCTGTGGCTATAGTCCCATTTTGGAGAACATTGTCTGATAATGGAATAGGACAACCTTAAGAGAGGGTGTGAAATGGACCACACTCTTTGTTTAGTGGTTATTTTAGTTACTATTACTTTTAATGAATGTAAGGACTTGGGTGCTACAGCTGAGGTAAAAAAAAAAGAAAACCTCTTTCTGGAGTGGCCTGGGGAAAGACCTAGCTGATTAAGATTAGTAAGAGGCCAATGCCTACTGAAAACATCTTGCCAGAGGCAACCACGTTATAGTTACATAAATAATATATAGTCCAAGGATGGAGAATAATTATATTTGGGAGAGATTTGATGGCATGATGTAACTCCCACCAAAAAACCTTTCCTTCAGTGGAGAATAATGTTTTGGTGACATTTGATTAAACTACGTAACCCTCACCAAAGACCTTTTTCCCTGCATGGGTCTGCTAAGAAGGTGGATGAAGATACTGATAGGATTCACCTGTGAGTAATTGGGAACAGGATTCCCTACAATGCCATCCAGCTACATAAAAAATAAACCCACTCAGAAGGAGAGGGTATGACCACATCCTGGCAAGAGCCAGGAAAGGAGTGTGTCCTCTGGCCCCAGCACCTGGCTTACCCCTGCCTAATCTTCGGATTTTGGAGTACACAGCGCCACCCACTATGTGAGACATGTCCTCATACGTTCATGAGTTCCGGGGGACCCTATATCAATTCGAAAAACCCAGCGACAGGAGGGGATGTTCTCAAAGGACGGGTTGAAGGAAAACGGAGCCAGACTGTCATCTTACAAGAGTAGAGTTTCAGGGACTTTTCCAATCTCCAGCTCCTAGGAACTAGATTGATACTGATTCTTACAAAAGAAAACAACCAAAACCACACTATTACACACTTAACAGACTATTATAAACATAACCTTCATATGCACTGGAAACCCAAACTAAGTGATTAAAGTGCAACCTTTGGTCTCTTCCTGTCAGTTAGAAAGACAGGTAAAGAAAATTGAGGGCACATGGAAACCGTCCAATGGAATAATGGACCATGCAAACACCAGCCTGCATGATGCCGAGACCAAAATGAAGATGGTGCCAGTTACCTGCTGTGGTAGTTACATAATCTGGTGTCAATTTGAGGATTCAGAGTGAAGGGGTGGAATTTAGTCTGTTAATCGGGCCGCAGCTTGATGACATTTGGAGGCACTAAGGAGATAAATAGCTCGCTGGAGGCAAGACATGCTCACTCCCTGTGAGCCATCCCTATGGAGAAGACACATGGAGAAAGGCTGATGGAGCCATACCTCTGGAGCTGGAGAAGCTA
>NW_022107431.1:101593744-101595171 GCF_000313985.2 Echinops telfairi | reverse complement strand
CTCTATGGGAACGGCTTTAGGGTACAAAAGAGACACCAGTCTCAAATGTAAGTTAAGGAGAACATGTATTTAAGTCTTTAAAAGGACAAAGAAAACACAAAAACGCAGCCACATAGGGATTCGGGAGGGCATTAGCACGAAGTCAAAATGGCGTCCTAGGATTTTCAGTCCGGATGCTAGTTAAACAAGGAATGGAACTCACAAGTTCATGATTAGTAGCAGTTTACTCCATCACAGTTATAGGTGGGGCTACAGAAGCAGGAACCCGATCAGGAATGGGATATTTACATTGTCATATAGACGATCTTACAAGATTGACTCATGACTGTGCAACCCTGCACTGTTCAGGTGCCGTAATGGCATTGTGATTATGCATTGCGCTGATAACCATAAAACCAGCAGTTCGAAACCACCAGCCGCTTCTTACTCCCATAAAGAGTTAGAGTCTAGGAAATTCACAGGGGCAGTTCTACCCTGTTCTATAGGGTCACTATAAATTGGCATTGACTGGATGGCACTGCGTTTGGTTTGGGTTTGATAAGGTTGCTAGTGTGGTAATCTCCATGGACACACCCAACTAAACCCTTAATAGACTGACTGCCCCTCTCCCTGGGTGGGTTGCCAGAGGAGTGGAGGTAATCAAGACTATCTACATCCTTGGTGAGTGATCAGAAAGAATTCAATGGAGGCTTAATCGAGGTGGAGGACCCGGCAAATGGATTTTAGCCTTTTGTAAACCCTATGCTCAGAACTTCTAATACAGAACAGAAGAGCAAACAGCTGGAGGTGGGGCAGGAGGGGGCTCCCAGAGGAAGCAGTGAACAAGGAGCTTGAAAGAGGGAGCCCTGAGGCCAGAGCCCAGCCCGCAAAGTCAGTGAAAGAGCTCAACTCCAACCACCGCGGCCGACCTCGGAAACAGAGCAGCAGGAAGCAAATGGACATATAGTTGAAGTACAAAATGAAATAGGCAGACTTAATGAACAAGCCAGTGAGAAGATTTTGAAAGTGGAACAGAAATGTCACAAACTCCTCCAACCATCCTTTCAGAAGGGGTCAGACTTGATCGCCAAAATCCCAGATTGGAGGGGCGGGGGTGGAGGGTGCACATCTGCCAACCCTGCACAAGTGTCTGCATTGCTTGGGGAAGAGCATGAGGAGGCACTGCATTGTCTGAGTGGAGACAGAGTGGAAGTGACAGAATTTGAAGATAGTAAATCAGACTACAGAATACATTTTTATTTTGATGAAAATCCTTACTTCAAAAATTAATTTCTCTCCAAAGAACTTTATCTGAATGAGCGTGGTGATCCATTTGCAACATCAGCGGAAATCACGTGGGAATCTGGAAAGGGCTTGAGGGAAAGTTCAAACAGAACAAAGCCAGCAGGAGAGCCAGGGAGTCTCCTCACCTGCGTTACCCACCCACC
>NW_022107431.1:101587570-101591691 GCF_000313985.2 Echinops telfairi | reverse complement strand
AAATGAGGACCTAATGCCGGGGGTTTAAGTGGAGAGAAAATGTTTTGAGAATGATGAGGGCAATGAATGTACAAATGGGCTTGTATGGATTGTGATAAGAGTTGTATGAGCCCCTAATAAAGTGATTTAAAAAAAAAAGAAAAGGATTCTGATGCCCTAAAATTATTTCCCAGCCACATCTTTATCTTTGTTATCTCCCTAGAGTGTGGCTGGCAGGAGGATGCTGGTGACTGAATGGCAGAACACTCCCCAATTGTTTAGGATTAATTGACCGGTTGGGCACGTGGCATGGCGGGAAAGCAGGGCAGAATGACAGAGGAATCAATAGCCAAAGGGCTGAGGTCCCTGCTGGAGACTGGGGGAGGGAGACGAAACTAAACCGGTAGGTGGGGGAAGCATCTGCATAAAACTGGTTTGTGGGACCTGCCCTGCCCACCCCTTTTCTCACAGCGGGAAGCCTGCTGGTCCTCCCACGTTCTCCAGGTCTCTGCCCACCATGCTTTCCCCAGCCTCCCCCGCCCGCCCTGCCTGGACTGGCCGGCTATCCACTCAGTTCTCACCCAAAGGTGACTCCCGGAAACCTTTCCGATCTTCCTACCAGTCTCTCAAGCAGTGTCAAGTCGTTCTTGAACTAAATAGCACGTAATGTGATTTCATGGGTTCCTTCTTAGATCTTGGTGATTCCCCGCAGTTGGGAGCCGAGCTCTAGCCCTCTCAGCAGGCACTGCCCTGGAGTTCTGGCCACACCTCAGTGCCAGAGCCCAAGGCCAGGGCAAGTGGCAGCCAGCAGAACAGGAGGCTGTGCCTGCCGAGGCCGCCCAGTAGGAATTCCCTCCACTTCCCCTACTACCCCCCCCTGAGCCTGGGGAAAGCCTTTCTACTCAAGAAATTACAAAGACTTTTAAATGAGAATACCTCACGGGATCCCTGTTGTGGCAGTGGTTTGGGACCAGGCAGGCTCCGTGCAGGGTCAATAGTAGTTCAAGCCCACCAGTGGCTCTTTGCAGACACACACAAAATGAGCCTGAAATCCACTCAGATGGTGGTGGTTATGAGTGAGAGTCTAGGAATGGGAATAAACTTGCTACAGTGCGGGAGTGGGGGGGATATGATACACGAGAGGTTATGATACATGGTGGGGGGCGGGTTACGATGCACGGAGGGAGGGGGTGCGATTGATGGAGCTGATTCCTTACAGGACCATACTGTAAACTGAAAAATCCAAGAGCCAATTGGAGTTCATGAACTATGTTCAAAATCAGCTCTATTTCACTAGACTTAGCCTAACAACTGTTTCATAGAGAAGCCTCGTTTTTCTATACTTTTGCCCTCCTTTTCTCTCCTCCTATTTTTCTCACTTCACTCTCACTGTGAGCCCCTCTCTCTCCATCATAAGGAAATGCTCCTTGCTTGCACTTACCCTACTGGGAGGGTCAAGAGCTTGAAACTCAAAGGGAAAACACTAAATGTTTTACATTTCTGGTGATTACTTCCCAACTTCTATGTAAGAAAGAAGGACAAATACATCTATAATGGCTTTTATTTGCCTTTTTCAAAATCTGAGAGGCATACAAGCTAATACACCTTAATTGTTGAGAAATGTTGAATTAATAACTTAAAGGAAAGTCGGGGGTTCAAACCTACCAGCAGCTTCCCTAAAGATTTGCAGCCTTGCTGGGTCCAAAGAATAGGAATGGACTAGCAGAGAGTGGGTTCAATTTGGGGGTTCAGTTGTTAAGTAGAAATGGATGAATATGAAATAGGGATTGAGGTTAAATAAAGGTAAGAGAAGGATTTCTATCTTTGGGGGTTTTCATTCCTGAGAATGCAGTATGCTTAAAATTTAAATAAACTGAAATACTAAGTAGTAGGTGCTACCTTAAAAGAGTGTATCCCCCATCAGTAGACAATGGGACATGTGCTCACAGAAGGGTGGGTCTCAAGGAAGGAATGAGTTGGCCAGGGTGCAGTATAGACCTACGAAACACACACTATTCCTATAACTCTTTAGTGCTTCCTCCTCCCCACTGTCATGACCCAGTTCTATCTTACAAATCAAGTTAAATCAGAGCCTGTACACTGGTACACATAAGAGCTCTCAAAATACAGAATGTAGGGCAGATAAACCCCTCAGGACCAAGATACCACGAGGGTAAGAGGAAGGGGGGTGAAGAAGGGGAAGAAGGGGACACGGATTGCAGTGACTGATGCATAACCTGCCCCCCACCTCCTCAGAGGGGTGAACAACAGAAACATGGGTGAAGAGAGACAGTGGATGGTATAAAACATGAAAACAAAAGTAATTTATAAACTATCGGGTTCACAAGGATGGAAGGGTTAGGAAGGAAGGGGAAAAGAGCAGCGGAAAAAGAGGGTTCAAGTAGAAAGAAAATGTTCTGAAAATGATGACAACATATGTACAAATGTGCTCGATACAATTGCTGTATGGATTGTTATAAGAGCCCCCAATAAAATGATCTTTTTCTTAAAAAAATTATTCCAATGTATCAACCAGTATTCTCCACTTATTTTCCTCCTCTTCTCTCATATTTGTAACGATGATAGGTCTTCAAAAATATCCTATCCAATGTCATTCCATCCACAATGTGCTCAAAGCATCAGGGGGCCTTGAAGTGAAAGGGGTCCATAGACAAGTCTCTGCCCTGAAAACTGAGAATTGAGACCACCACCACCGCCCCAACCCCCAACAAGCTAACTTGCATGAACTAGACCCCTGGGGATCTGTGCAGTTTCCAGCCTGAAAACCAGGATTGGTTTCCAATAAAGGAGAAGTCACAAAACCTTCTCCTTACATTAAAACAAACAGACCCCTAAACCCACTGCCTAGATGTCTCATTGGTTCCATTTCTGGCTCACAGTGACCCTACATAGTTTCCTCGACTGCGAATCTTTAGGGGAGCAGACAGCCTCATCTTTCTCCTACTTTCTCAATACCAGGGTAAGAAATCTGCAGGGCAGATCAAGCTTTGCTAATAATGGTGGCCTCTTCACACAGGTTTTCTTCCAGAGACTTCAACAGAGAAGGAACTTCATTTATCTATGTATTTCACTCTTTAAAATCAGGACACCAATGGTCTTTAAAATCTTCATTTCTTGAGACTATGGGAAAGGTGAGAGAGATTGAAAACTCAGGCATAGCCACCTAGTCAATTCTAACTCATAGCAACCCTGTAAGGCAGGGTAATTGCCTCTGCGGCTGTAGACATTTGCGGAAGTAGAAAGCCTGTTTTTCACCCTCAGAGCCACACTGGTGGGTTTGAAGGGCTGACTTTGCAGTTGGTAGCCCAACACATAATCCACTACACTACCAGACTGAAGGTTGCTTGGCACATAAAAGCAAAGGTTTTATCCTAAGTCTTAAAATTAGTTCAAATGCAAGCATTAGTACCCAACTTTCACTTTTTGACCTCTAAGCTGCCAAAGTGAAACCCAAGGAGAAAGGAAAGGACGGTAGCCCGGAGCAATGCCCTTGGTCAGGGGGACATGGGGATCAGGCATCTTAGATGAAAGAAAGATGGGGAAAGAAACAGATAGATGAAGGAGGAATGACTCTTTCATCCTCCCCAATTCTTGGCTTGATGGGTCAACAGAAGACCCTTCCTGTCTTTCTCCTAAAGTTCTGCAGAAGTTACGGTTTCCCTCACCTGCTGTAAGAACCAAACCACTGCCAACTAAAAGACCACACCGTGCATGACTCTCTGGATTCAGACACAGCCTTGATGGTATGTCAGTGCATTTCCCATCTCTCTTTTCTCTTTAGCATATGCCAAATAAAACTCTGTTCTCCCCCTTATACTCTCCTGATGCTTTCCCCCCAGGACACTGCCAAAATCTGGGGCAGGAGCCATGCTGAGTGGGCCAGGCCCTTCAAAAGAAGGGTGCTGGAACAATTCTCACACCTAAAGAAGTGAAAATGCCAATGCCTGGCCTCTTGGTTTTAACTTCAAAGAACTGTAACAGGATGCAATAGCAACTTTGTCTGGCCAGTGACCCAAAGACAAGTATAGTGTCTAAAGACTGCAGAAAATGGTTTAGGGCCTCAACTATGGAACAGGGGGGTGGGGGTGGAGGGTGGAGAGCAGAGAGCAAGAAAACAATGC
>NW_022107431.1:101584711-101586339 GCF_000313985.2 Echinops telfairi | reverse complement strand
CACACTCAAGCTATCAAGTCAAGCTTCAAGTCAAGATTTCACACGAGACAGTATGGCTAGTATAAAACACTATTCTTTACCACTCTGGTTATACCATATTCTCTGAATAAAGAAAAAATAACTTTTCTGCATTGCTTGTATTCCAATTGGGTTGTAACCAATTGGGGGTAGAGAGGGAGAATGAGGTACCATGAAAATATCATGTTCACAAATCCCATTAAGAACAAAGATTAAACAAAGACTGGGCATTAATATCACCTAAGTGAAGGATGCTGAACGGTTTGGAAATCTAATGTATAAAACAACAGAAACCCAAAGGCCAGAGGGGTGTTTGAGTAGCAGCTTGAGCAAGACTTCAAGGCAGTTTCTATTAGGCAGAGATCCCATTAACTGGGCCTTTAAGATGTATGAAAATTATGGAGAATTCTTCGTTCCCTTTGCAGGAGGGAAGGGCTATATGAATTACATTTTCAAAAGTTGGCATGGCTGCTAAACAAACAAACAACTGTGGGCTGGCAAAAGAGAAATTAAGTAGCCCAGGCATGAGATGAGAGGCTGGCCTCGGTGCAGGCATGGAAGGTTTCAGACTACTGACATTGTAGTTAAATTGAGTGGGCTTGCTGATGGGTTTCATGTGTGTGGGGAAAGGAATTAAATATGAGTCCTAGCTTTTGCCCAGAGCCCTGGGCCACACGGTGGTGGAGTGGCAAGCAGTTATTTGGTTGAACGTTGCTAGATGCGTGTCCTGCAGAAAACAGCCGAGCTCTCCCATGACTGAGCAATTTCACCAGAGTTCACAGTTACATGAGGTGGCTTCCAAAAGTTCACAGAAAAATGGAAGAGATAATAGACTTTCCCCACCACTTTTGAAGCCCTCTCACATGTGAGCTCTACTCTAAGTGTCTTATGTATAGTTACAGCCAAAGCCTAGTATCCCTACGGGGAGACACAGTTAATCGTCATTTTAGACCAGTGGTTCTCAATCTTCCTAATGGTATGACCCTTTAATACAGTTCCTCATGTGGTGACCCCCCAACCATCCAATTATTTTCGTTGCTACTTCATCACTGTAATTTTGCTACTGTTATGAATCAGGCAACCCTGTGAAAGGGTCGTTTGATCCCCAAAGGGTCTCGACCCACAGGTTGAAAAACGCTATTTTAGAAACTCGTAAAACACAGGAATAAACCATTTGCTTAAGGAGAGAGGGAGAGCTAGAAGTCTCCCCATGTGGGATTTATTATCTGAGTGGTAAGCTCTACCCACTGTCTCTCCTATGTCCAATAACACTTTCTTTTGGGGGCCGTATAGCTCTAAACCTGTAAAGAGTAAATGAAGATCCCAGAGATCATAATTTCAGTGGGTCTGTGAGAGTCTCCCTTTCTTATCTTACTATCCATATAAAGCTGCATTTTCCTCCAATAGTCTACCTCCTAAACAACATTCCCCAGAGGATTAAAAATGCAGAAACAGGTGAGAAGTCAGCTGTCTTCTATTACGACAATACTACACTTAATGGCCTTAATTTGTTTTTGAAGAATATGGTTCTTCATTTTACATTAACTTGTCACAGGCGTATTATTGTAACTAACATATTAGATGAGTTCCAGACAATATAGCTCCCCCCC
>NW_022107431.1:101581666-101583744 GCF_000313985.2 Echinops telfairi | reverse complement strand
TCAGGCATCCGAAAAACCTGCGCTGGGCTCACTCACCAAATATGGTTACCAGCTGCCACGTCGGGACCTGAAACACCTCGGGATCTCTTAAATCGTCGGGAGACTTGATCCACAGTGGGATATCTTTCCGCTCCGGGCGCGCTCCCATCTTGAGTTCCTCGACACCCACAAAGGTAACGCGGAGAAAGCCAGCGCTGACTGCGCCGCCCAGTGCGGCCGCGAAGGGAGGTCTAGCACCTGGGGACCCCACCCCTACCCCGGCGGGCCCCGCCCCCTGCCCGCAGGCCCACTCACCGCCCTTGGTCGCCCGAGCCCACGCCTTGACCCGCGGGCCACTCCCGCCCCGACCGCGCCCGGGGCCGCAGGGCTCAGCGGTCGGGAGCGCACCGGGGATTCCACCTGCACGGACACGGTCCTAGGGTCCGGTGGGCTTGGAGGTGGGTGAAGCAGAAGGGCCGTTGGCTTTTCCGATGCAAACAATTGGTGGAGCCCGAACCCCCCCTCCCCCCGAAGGGCGGAAATCCGGGTTTGAGGCTTTCCGAACGAACCCCCCCAAGAGTTGCCGGATCGAATTTCTGCATCTCAACCAAAAGGAGGGTTTCTTCCTCCTGGATCCTAGGGGACCGAACCCACGGGCTCCACATCGCGGGCGACCTCGGCAAGCCCCGGGGGACTCGCAAGGTATTCCTGACAGTTAACAAAGAGGAATCAAGGTTGGGACACTCACTGTCTGTTCGATTCGTTAAACGAAGGCGCTACAGTGTCCCAGGATTCCCGTTTCTCAAAGACCCTGGGTCTGGCTGGAGCTTTAAAATCGAACCGGATTTGTAGATTCTCGCGGGTCTGACCTGAACACCTTGGCAAAACCAGCCGCCCAGGCTTCTGGCTCGCCTCTCAAAAAAATGCTTTATCCATGCTTGATGCTCTGGGCTCGCCCGATGAGGGTGGGATTTTAAAGGTTCAAGGCTGATTGATACAGATGGTATGTATACCTTCTGGTCACGGTCCATACGCGCCTCAGCCGACTATCCTGACTGCTTAAGGCAGACCTTTCACCTTCAATACAACACTAGTGGATCTTTTGCAACCACTAAGGTAATCGACGAGGAGCTGGGGATCCAGGTTATGATTTACAAGAAGATGGTCTTCTGCACTAGACTTGAGGACACGGTCGTATCATCTATAAAATGCCAGTAGCCCAAAATCATAGATCTGTTTTTAATTAGGCTGCGGAGACAAATGGGGTTGATTCTAATAACCCTGAGCACATTGCATAATAACAATGAGGCAATCTTAACAGGGGTTATATTCATGTTTAGAAGCTTCTAGTGTCCTAGAAAGCACAATTGTGGTTCTCAGGAGAAACATTGCTGAAGTATATACAGTGAAATGTCAGGACATCTACAATCTAGTTACAATTAGTTGGGGGGCGGTTGTCTCAGGGCATCAACTGGTTCATTCGGGTTCATCCTCTGCTGATAATTTGTATTTCCACTCCAGGTATATGGAATCAGTATCTACATTTTAACAAGTCTCAGGTGTACACCCCAGATAAAATCAAGATCCCCACATGTAAGTATAAGAACCACCTGGGAGCTTGTTAAAATGTAGATTGAGTCAGAATAAATGGGCTGGAAATGCAAATTCGCAGCAGGCTCTGTAAAAAGACACAAATGGGGCAAATGTCTACCATGAATCCTAGGTGAAGAGCATACAGGATGTTATTCATTAAACTATTTAGACTTGTCTGATTTGCTTTTTATAAAGACCTTCAATGAATCTAAATCACTCTTGCTTATTCAAAATTGCACCATTTTCATGAAGGATTTTTAGTTTGCATGTGGTTACCTCAAAGTTATTGTAACATTAGGTTAATCGATTTAAATACTGTAGCTCCTGGTTGAATAGACCCACTGGTTTCACAGCAAACATTCATTCATGCATACAAAGCAACCGACATGGTTAAATAAAAACTGCATTAAAAAATACTCAGCCATAGAATAAATTCTGACTCACGTTACCCTATAAGGCAGAGTAGAACTGCCCGTGTAGGTTTCCAAGACTAACTTTTTTTTTTT
>NW_022107431.1:101578786-101580567 GCF_000313985.2 Echinops telfairi | reverse complement strand
CCTACAACTCAGTAAAACTGCCCCTGTGGATTTCCAAGCCTGTAAATCTTTATAGGAGTAGAAAGCCTCTCACCTCTCTCCCACAGGAATGCTTATAGTTTGACCTGCTGACTTGGCAGCTGAAAGCATAACCCACTATACCACCAGGACTCCTATTAGTACAATAGGGACATAAGTGGCTGGCTCACAAAGGAAGACTCAAAATCTCTAATAAGGATCACCACCATGCTTTCTAAAGCACTAGCTCACTTACAGTCACCCACCTTAAGTTATATACAGATTTTGTGTTTGGACCTGTCTCCCCACCTTCCCACCAAAATTCTCAAATTATCTCTGCCTGGATACTAAGTGTCCTGCTTAGGGTGGCAGTTTGCTCTCTACTAACCACAAACCCTGGTGGCATAGTGGTCACCTGTTGGGTTCTGATTAGCAGTTTAAAGCCACCAGCTGCTCTGCACAAGATGGGACTTTTTACTTGGGAAAGTCTCAGAACCACTCGCAGGGGTAGTTCTGCCCTGTCCTATTAAGGGTCGTCATGAATCAGCATCAACTCAAAGACAGTGAGTGTGATTTGGTTTTAAACCACAGCTAAGCCCTGTGGAAGGAAGGTCGGGTGATCTGCTTTCATAACAGTCAAGAAGACTATGAACGCAATCCTACTCTGAAACACATGGGGTCACTAGGAGTCTGGGCATAATTCCAAAGGTTTTGACCTCCCAACCTCCACTGCTGGCCGGCTGCTGGCAAGAAGCACCTGCATTGCCCCCAGATGGAAGCTTTAGACAAGTAGGTAAGGGCCCAGAGACACCCAGAATTTGCCAGCCGGGGCTGCCTAGATCTAGCCACATAAGCTTGGAGTCTGACAGTCAGCTATATCTGAACCTGGATCAGAAGGGTTTATTCCAGCCTACTCTCGAGTATTTTGTCATATTATGGACCCAAGGAGGTGCCCGAGCCCCTTACAAGCATCACACCCCTCCAACCCAAACCCGATCCGGCTGCCCTCAGCATTGGGCCCAATGTATCCTGCGGGAGATACTGAGTTTTCGGGAGTTGAAGGAAATGATCTCTCCCTGGCCCCAGCGCAGGTACCCATAGCCACCCCATCTTCTGGCACCTTCGATGGATAGATAATCGTACACCTTTGAGATCTAAGCCTTTCTGTGGTTATTTGCAAGGTAGGCTGTAGAACTAGCCCAGCAATGGCAGAGCCCTGAAGAGCTGCGTGGAGTCCCAGTCATGGCCCTGTGGCTTCACTTAAGAAGTCTCCACACAGTTCTGGTGAAATTGCTTTATTGCAACCGTTTAAAGGTCAATCACGATCCTCACTTTGGCCCTTCTTCACTGGGCGCACTTCCAGAGTGCTCATGGCTCGCTCGAGTCTCCGCACGCCTGTAAAGAGAAGCACATGCGAGTGGCCAGGGCCGAGAGAACTCAGTCCTCGAACCCGTGGCCTCTCCCAGGTGAAAGGTGACTGCCGACAGGTTCTCGAGACCCGGGACACGCGCTGCGCTGACACTTCATGCTTAGAGCCGACGCCCTCTGCCCCCATCTGCTGCTACCTTCGCCCACGCCCAGCCGCCGGCGCCAAGCCTCACCTTGAGCTTGGTATTGGCGGCGACTGCTGGCCATGGCCCTCAGCAGCCACTCTGCCCGCTTCTGGTACCACGGGCGCCCGATGATGGTGATCTCGGCGTCGCCCTGCGGGTTGTCCACTCTCACGTCCACAAGCGCCTCATTCACCTGCTCGAAGAGCTTTAGGAGACACATGCGCCGTCCTG
>NW_022107431.1:101577059-101578283 GCF_000313985.2 Echinops telfairi | reverse complement strand
AGCGCTATTTCTGGCTTTGGGACCTGACTCCACCCCTTCCCGAAGGCCAAGCCTATCCCTACAGCCAACCCCAAAGCTCAGCGAGGACCCGAGAGCAGGCTCGATCCAGCGCCGCCTCCCTCGCCCAACCCAACCTCTGCTCCGCAATCGAATTGGCAAAGGGCTGCCACCTGTCGGGGATTTTTGGTTTGGGGTTGTTGTTTTGTTTTTCTTCGAACATTGGGGTTGGAACAACTGGACATCCAGAAGTCAAAAAATAAAGCGCGACCTATATAGCTTATACCTTAAACTCAAAACTTGTTACTGAGTCGATAGAACGGAGTGACCCTTAAGGGACAAAGTAGAACTCCCCTGTGGGTTTCCGAGGCTGTAAATTATTAACAGAGTAAGAAGTCTTATCTTTCAGGGAACTTAGAACGGCTCCTGTGCTTAAATGTAAAATAGAACTTTCGGGGTTGGGGGTTTGTGTGGGCGGAGTCTTCGGATTTTAAGGCTAGGCAATGAGTCATATTTGACACCAAAAGCATAATCCATCAAGAGGGGAAGATGGTTGCTTGGACCTCAACAAAAGTAAAACAAAACAAAACAAACAAACATCACTTTGTGAAAGACTTGGTTGAAATGGTGAAGAACAAGCTACAGAGGGGCGAGATATACAAGGGGGATTTCAAAGAGGTGGAATTGAAACTTTCCACAAACCTTTGGAAGCTGCTTAGTGTGTAAGCCACATATCTAACAAAGGAGTAGTGACAGATAATAAAGAGAAGGCCCCAACAGGGAGCCGGGGCAATATGTCCATATCAGTAAGTCTAGGGGCAGACCCGGCTAGAGTAAGACGATCCTCTGAGATATTTTCCAATAGGTATGATCCTACCTACCAATTCACATTTCCCTTAATTACAAAAGTTTTTGTGTAGCTTTTGTTATTATTCCACGATATTAAAGTTTATTAGCTGTTATATTAGGCTTCCAGTTATACACTGGATAAATGATAAATCTACTGGATTTTTTGGCTCATTAGCCATATTTGAAAGCATTTTCCAGAGAAATAATTAGATATAAAAGAGACCAACACTGTTTTCATTATTCTGGCTATTTCCTGACCTGTTTCTTTTTTATTCTACTGGTTTTTTTTCTTCTTAATCATTTTACTGGGGGATCTACAACTCGTATCACAATCCATCCATACATCCATTGTATGTCAAGCACATTTGTATATTTGTT
>NW_022107431.1:101573544-101574543 GCF_000313985.2 Echinops telfairi | reverse complement strand
CCACCTGTGAGAAGGAGGCAGATGTGGCAATCTGCTTTCTTAAAGACTGCAAACCCTCAAAACCCTGGGGAGGTAGTTCTAGTCTGTTCTATGGCATGACTATGGTTCAATATCAGCAGTGAGTGTGTTTGGTTTTTGTTTTCAGGTACAACAGGTTTGAGGGGCTGCAGTTTAATGGGATCCCCAGGTGATTCTGATCTCCAAAGCTCCTAGATAAAATGTAGATTTGATTCTGTAAGTCAGGGATGGAAACACCCCCCACCCCCACAATATCTGCAATTCGCAGCAGGGGCCCAATTAGAGTGAACTTGTTTGAAGCTGGTCTAATACCTTCCCTATTTCTCCATCTCAGGTGCGCCTTCACCTTCAAGACAAACAAACCCAAAGCCATTGCCATTAAGTAGCAACCCTACAGCAGCCTGACATGTAGCCCTCTACCCACCTTCCCCCACCTTCAGAGGTATACAATCCCTTTCCTTCTTATCGCTCTGATTATTTTCCCCATACTGATCTACAAATTAAATGCAAATTCTAACAAAATGCCAATCTGGGGAGCAAGGTTATGGTAAGGAAAAATGTTTGGGACATAGTGAAAATGGACACAATATTGTGAATGAAATTTAATGTCACGAAATTACACACTTAAAATGATTTAAATGGCACATTTTGTGTTACATATATCTTACGACAAAAGTTTTAAAAATGTTTTTCAATGTCAACATGCCTTCTTTGTAGGTATAAATGACTTTAAAACGCATATGGAAAAGGAAACGAATCAGAATAATTGGTCTGCTTGCATTTTAATGAGCTTACTATTCTAGTTCAGGCTTTGTGGAATTGGTGTAGGGATAGGAATGGGTAGAATCGAACAGAGAAACTAGAAATGGTTCCACACAAAGGTGTCCACCTGATTTTATTTCCACCTGATTTTTGACTAGGGTATAAAAAACAATTCAATAAAAGAAAGATAACCTTTCAAAAACTAGTGCATCCATATAC
>NW_022107431.1:101570618-101572093 GCF_000313985.2 Echinops telfairi | reverse complement strand
ATCCTTGGGAGAAAAACGAGGCTTTCCACTTTCATATTTACAGGCTTGGAAAGCCCAATGGCAGTGAAGTTTTGTTTGATAATCATCACAGAGCAAAGCCCAGGTGGTTTCCAACAGTCAGTCTTTCTTTCAGTTCACAGCTGAGTACTTAACAGTGGCACCTCCAGGGCTCCATCATTAACCATTACAGATGCAGATTCAAACTAGAATAAGATATGATTTCACACCTATCATAGTAGCTGAGGAACCTGGTGGCATAATAGTTATGAGCTTGACTCCTAACCTCTAGGTCAGCAGTTCAAAACCACCAGCTGCTCTGCAGGAGAAAGGAAAGACTTTCTAGTCCCATGAAGAGTTACAGTTTGAAAACCCACAGGGTCAGTGGTACCCCACCCTGAAGGTTAGAATTGACTCAATGGCAACAAGGATTTTTTTTTGGTTGAAAATTATGATAGCTAAAATGAAGAACAGTGACAACATCCAAGCTGGTGAGAAACTACATCACTCATTGTATAGTGCTGGTGGGAGTATGAAATGGTACAGCCATTCTGGGAAATTATTAAATGTTGAATTACCATGTGCCCTTGCAATTACTTTCTTAGATACATACCTAAGAGAAATGAAAAAACACACCGGTGAATGAATATGCTTTCAAAACCCTGTACAACTGTTCAGCAGGTTTATTTGGAATAGCTAGAAACTAGACACCAGGTGCTCTACAGGTGACCAGTTCAACCATGGTGCACAACTAAGGAAACTCCTCAGCAATAAAAAGAAGCAAACTATTGGGAGGAGCAACAACCTACTTGGATCTACAGACTGACCCTCACTACCATGGAGGTGATTGGACCCAGAATGACTCTGGGGCAGGGGCCCCACTGATCCTGTGGCCCCTGCTGCTTGTTGTTAACAAAAGCTAGGCAGTTAAGAGACTTAAGGAGAAGATTTTAATGCAAAATACTCAATTAACATTGCACGCTCCAACAGAAGAGAGCATCAGGTCCGGCTTAATGCCATTCCCATTCAAGTCCACAAGGTTTTACTATGGGGCCATCCTGAGTCTGAATCTACTCCACTGCAACAAACAATAAGTCTTATCTAAAGGTGACCACTAGCTTTCCTACCCCAGCCCCTTATCGCCCAACCATTTGTCTTTCTTTTCCTGGAAAGCCTTATGCCTTTCTAAATTGAGTGTATCTCTGATAAACAGTAAATGATTGAATATTTTAATCCGCCTCTATGTGCCTTTGATGGCATTTGGGGTGGGGTAGTGGTTACAAGTTGGGTTGCTTAACCACAAGGACAGCAGTTCGAAACCACTTGCTGCTCTGCAGGTGAAAGATGAGGCTTTCTACTCCCCTCAGGAGTTACAGTCTCAGAATCACAAGGGCGATTCTGCACGCTTCTACAGGGTCGCGATGGGTCAGAATTGACTTGGTGGCACTGAGTTTGTTTGATTTGAGAGTCACAGTGGC
>NW_022107431.1:101563761-101565448 GCF_000313985.2 Echinops telfairi | reverse complement strand
TTTTATTATTTTTTTTTCCTTTTCCCACCTCCTTTTTAGCTGGCTACCATATATATCCCTGGATTTGGTCTGGCGCTTGCCATACTACCTGGTCCTCACCCCAAGAATGTATGTATTCAATGACTTTTTCCCTATGCCCCTTTTGCATTTTTTTTTTAAGCTTACCTCAGCAGACTCATGTTGTACTTGTCCTTTTGTGCTTGGCTTACTTTGCTTAGCATGATTTCCTCCACTTCTTCCTATGCAGCAATGTGTTTTATATGTTCATTACTGCTTTTTAGCGATGCATAGTACTCCATTGTATGTATGTACCACAGCTTTTTAATCCACTCGTCAGTCGATGCAAATTTGGGTTGTTTCCAACTCCTTTCAATGACTTTGATTTCTAAGCATTTCTATTTAAGAAAATTTCAACTATACACATACACACAAACACACACAAATGCCCTCAGAAAAGCACATAAAGTACAACTTTACCAACTTTCAAGCCGAGCATACTTTTCCTTGGGGTAAAAAGCACTAAAAATAGCAATTAAAATATTTGGAGGTATTTTTAGTAGAGAATTTTAAGTCAGGATGGAGGATCTTAGGGTCAAGGCATCAACAGCCAGGCTAGTATTTCCCTCCATTATAAAACAGAAACCATAAAATCATTGGGCTTAGGTAAAATTGTAATGTACCTTGGCCCCATGCCACTTGTCAGAAACCTATGAGATTATGCTCAACTCTGAATTTCCCATTTGCAAGGCAACCCAATTTTTCTACTTTGGTTTATAACTCGATTTTAAAGATCTAGAATTTTCTTTCTTTTTTTCTTAAGATCTAGAATTTTCATTCAAATTATTTGAGGTAGTTTTTAGAACAGCTTTGGGTCATTTTTGTGTTTGAATATCTGAAAATAGTTTTTAAAAGATTAAAGAATTAATCCTAATTCAGTGCATGCAATAAAAGTTAGTGTGAAAAGTTGACAAGAAACATTTGAATATTGTTATATTCCATTTAACTTCCAAATAAACTTTAAAGTCATTTTTATTTTGAATTTCCTTGTTAGAAGGGTCCCCCTGTAATCTCAATTTAGTCTTACTTTGGAATTCAGGATCTCCAGTTATAAATGTAGTCATTCATTTCTACCAGTCTTTTTTTTTTAGGATCACTTTATTGGGGCTCTTTTTTCCCCTCAAATTTTGGGAGTTTATTAGGGAGGTTAATGGATCACCACAATTAGGAAGAGAACACATTATAGAGACACAGTCCTTTTCTCAGCCATGCTAGCACAAATCCCTTTCTGTGAGCCTCAGCCTCTTAACCACACGGTCCCTGGGCCGCTCCTCTGCTGCAAAGCGTCTTACAAAGCTCCTTTGGTGCTGATACATGATCCTGCCCAAGGCACCCAGCTTTACTTGTTCCATGGGCTGGGAGGTTCCAGCAAGGCTCTCTACTTTGTCTCATGGTCTCTGTGCTGAGGGCGCTGTTGTCTCTGGCACTTCAGGTAGGGCTCTCCCATGTGCTCCTCTGGTGGCTCTCCTTTCTTGATGACCACAGGATTCCCTTTCCTGCTTCGAGATGGCTCACATTTACACCTGTCTGGCCAGATCAATATCAGGTCGGCTCCTAACAGCGAGTAACTTTGAAAATCCCCCACTCACATGCCGTGTGGAGCTGACCAGAGCTGGCTGAAGCAACTAGC
>NW_022107431.1:101554365-101563079 GCF_000313985.2 Echinops telfairi | reverse complement strand
GAGCCCTTCCTGTCCTGTGTCGAGGCCACACTAGGGATGGCTTTCTGCTCCATTTGGGACCCTGTGACCTAGGAACTACCTCCATTTATTCTAGTTTCCTCTAACACGGGGGACACCTTGTCTTGGGGTGCGACTCCCTCGGCCCGGACGTTGTGGACTGTGGGACTTCGCCCAGGCTGGGGTTTTTTTTTCCTCCCTAATAAAGCCTGTTTGCTCAAATTCGACTAATTTGGTCTCTGGCACCTCTCGACCACCTTACAATACCCAGAGGAATAGCAAAATTGACCAATCTCCAAGCTAGAGTCTTCTACACTTAATTTCCATACTCTCTGTCCAGTCATTTGGTGGGAGTCACAAAGACTATGATTAGAAGAGCAGTATCAAGAGCCATACTTTATCACACCAACACACCGCCATTGAGTCATTTCTAACTATGGAGCAGAGTAGAACTGCTGATTGGGGACTCTTACAGCTCTTACAACAATGCATACATCAATTGTATCAAGCATATTTGTACATATGTTGCCATCATTATTTTGTAAACATTTACTTTCTGTTTGAGCCCTTGGTGTCAGCTCCTCTTTTTACCCTCCTGCTACCTCTCCCACCCTCATGACCCCTTGATAAATTATTATTTTCATATCTTACACTGTCCACAAGTCTTAAGGATGGTTTTCCCAGGAATAGTATTTAACTTAATTGGTCCAGCGTTGTAAGATGAAACTCACAGTTGCCAAGTTCCCTATGAACCACCTCCTCACCCAGGACTTTATCCACTGGTGGGCAGACAGTAAATACAGTTGGCTCCTGCATATACAGTTCTGCTGAAAAAGACCCATTCTGTGAGATTTGAGAAGCATAATCACAGAACACAGAGAATGAAGCATAATCAGATCTGTAATCTCCAAACTAAATTGATCTTTGTATCCAGAAGGAGCTTGTCTTCACATGTATACTTGTGCCTTCATAAAATTTTAAAGAGACAATTATCACCATCTCTCACAATAGGGGGTGCTGTCATTCCCTAATTCAATTGTTTTCAATAAATTCTGAGTTTTCCTCTTTGTCAGGTAACAAAAGTAGTTCCTAAGACACTAAAACAATTTGTGCTAATGTATTCTTTTCACTTAGCGGTGACATATGTAACATTCTGTACTATTATTTATAGAATGAGCAAACATGAGATTTTAAAAATGTTTTCATAAATAGCAAAAAGGAAATGAAGACCAAAATGCTTTTGCCACCAATTAGTTGATCAAATAAAAATAATTTTCAACTAGCTGTGAAATGTGTCAAAATGTTATTAGTTATTACAAATCAAATAAAAAGAACATAGTTTATGGAAAGGCAGGGTTCATTGAGGATTATCATAGAATTTCCTTCCCTCATTTTATTATTCAAGCATTTGCATGGCAGCCCCTATGAAAGCTACAGGGGATAACTGGTTTGGGGATAACAGGAAGTCCTGCCTGTGGACCAGAGGTGGGACTAAACTTAGAGCTGATCAACAAATTGACCAATGTAAAGGGTTGATTCCTTTCACCAACACAACAGATTCAGGCCTATGGTCCATTTGTACTTCATGCTTCTCGTTCTGCAGCTTGATAAGAGAGTATCTGTGGCTTTTAAATTTTATCTAGCACACCCATCGCCTATAGACAGGAAAAACTTCCCCCTTCATCCTCACCTTGCCCCTACAACGATGGTGTAGTTACCATAGTTACCACTGGGCTGAGAACCGCATGGTGGCCATTTGTATACCACTAGCAGCTACTTGGCAGAAAGTAGCTACATTGTGTTCATGTGGAACTTGTACATGGGCCAAGAGGCACTAAATAGTTAACTCACAGGGATCACCACAGGTCAGCGCTGACTCCATGGCAGGGAGTTTGGGTTTTCATCCCCATCCCTGACAGATGGACTGTTTCTTTCCATGTCTCAAGCTTGTTCCAGATGTTTTCTTCATAGGGACAGTTTCTGTTATTAAGAGCAGAGAAAAGTCAACTGCTTCATTTTTCATAGCTTCTCTTAAACCTCTAGTTTGGGAGATAGGGAATGCTGAGATGACATCCCTTTCAGCAAATCCTGCTGCCTGGACCGGTACAGTGAACGGGCAGGTACAAATGTGGAAATAGGGGCCAAATTTTGTCTTCACCAGATTATGTTGGGAAGGAAAGCTTACTGACCAGTCACCCCTTACACTGTGTTTCAGGGTTTCACCATTTGTCCCTGGGCTGGTCTTTCCAGCCATTTTTCGGTCTGCTGCAATAGGAGGGAACAGTGGAGGGGGTTGCCAGCAGACCAGGCTCTGCAGGAAGGCACAGGAGGGGAGGCTGGGATCCTGTGCGCTTTGAGTGAGCTCACTTCTGTTGCCCTACAGTGCTGCGCGAGACCTTGCTTTCAAGTGACCTGCCCAGGCAAAGGGTTGAGAAGAGGTGCAAAGAAGTCGAGTGTTAATACCCCAGTTCACGGCGCTTTCTACGGGTGGGATATACTGGTGAGGCCTTGGGGAATCCAGTTGTGGGTTTTGGGGTGTTTTTTTCATTTCTCTCGTCGAAATTAATTTTCTTGCTGAGAATCTCAAACTGGACCCAGTGCCTCTTGCGGCCCACGGACCAGCCGGCCAGTGCTCCAGACTGGGGTCCTGTTACCCGTGCCTGTGGCGGCTGGAAGGTGTGCAGGGGCCAGCGCCGGTGAGCGGGGCGAGCCCAGCCCTGGATGCCAAGGCCATGGTGGCCGGGCTCTGAGACACCACGGTGTCTTCGGCAGCTTCAGAGCTGTGTACTGCGAGAGCCATTGCGCAGGGTGTAGCAGGTGTCCGTTCCCACCTCGAATACAACTTAAAGAGAACATTAAGTAAGTCTTAAAAGAGAGACAACCTCAGGCTTCCGGCTTCCCTCCATTGATCATGATGTTATCTACTGGCCCAACTGTGAAAAGTTTGGTTTTCTTCACTTTGAGTTGCAATCCAGATTGAAGGCTGCAGTCCTTGGTTTTTATTACCAGCGTTTCAAGTTCTCCTCGATATCAGCATGCAAGGTCATGTCAAGTGCACATCACAGGTTGTTAATAAGCCTTCCTCCAATCCCAATGTTTACTTTTTGTTCATACAATCCAGCTTCTCAGATTATTTGTTCAGCATACAGGTTCAGTAAGTATGGTGAAAGGATAAACCTTTCCTGATTTTAACTTGTGTTGTAGTACACCCTTGTTCCCTTCCAATGGCTGCCTCTTGGTCCCTGTACAAGTTCCATAGGAACACAATGAAGTGTTGTACAATTCCCATTTTTCTCAATGCCTCCCATTGTTGGTTATGATCCACATAGTCAGATGCCTCTGTATGGTCAATAAAACACAAGTAAACATTTCTCTGAGGTTCTCTACTGAGAGTCAAGATCTTTCTGACATCAGCAATGTCCCTTGTCCCATGTCGTCGTCTTAATCTGGCTCCAATTTCTGGCAACACCCTGTCAATACACTGCTGCTGCAAATGTTGTTGAATGATCTCCAACAAAAGTTTACTTGCAAAAAAAAAAAAAAGTTTACTTGCATGTGATATAAAGGATATTGTTTGATAATTTCCACATTTCATTGGACTGCTTTTCCTTGAGATTACTCATAGTACAAAATATGGATCTGTTCCTGTCAGCTGTCCATTTAGATGTATGCCAGATATCTTGGCACTGAAAATCTTATGGAAAGCAGCAGAACATTGCCAGGTATAGTGAAAGCCTTATGAGTGGCACTGGAACCTGGGAAAATATAGTGTTGGAAGACAAACCCTTTGAGCAGGAAGGCACTCAAAATACATCTAAGGAAGAGTTGCCGTCTCAAAGCAGAGTTAGTCATAATGGCATTGATGGAGTAAAGCATCCAGCACCTTCATTTTCTGGGGGGGTACAACTCAAAAGGAAAAGAAACAGCGGCAAGCATCTATTAACAGTTTGGAACATGGGTGTACAGAGTACATCTAGAAGTCATCAAAAATGAAATGGAATGCATAAAGATCAATATCCTAGGCATTAGTGAGCTAAAATGGACTGATATTGGCTATGTTAAATAAGACAATCATACGGTTTACCATTCCAGGAATGACAAATTCAAGAGGAATGGTGTTGTATTCGTCTTTAAAAGACATTTCAAGATCTCTCTTGAATATAATGCTGTCTGTGATAGGATAATATCTATACATATACAAGGAAGTCCTATTAATACAACTATATTCAAATGTACACACCAACCACTAAAGCTAGTGATGGAGAAACCGTAAAGCTCTACCAATTTCTTGAGTCTGAAATGAATCAATTATGCTATCATGATGCGTTGATAATTACTAGAAGATAAAAATTTTCCCTGACAAAAAGGAAGAAATAGTAGTTGGAAAATATGGCCTTGGTGATAGAAATGAAAGTGGAGATCACATGATAGAATTTTTCAAGGTCAACACTCTGATTTCAAATATCTTTTGTTCAACAACATAAATGGTCATCACACACGTTGACTTTGCCAAGTGGAATATACAAGAATCAAGCTGACTATATCAGTGGGAATAGACGATGGAGAAGCTCAATATCAACAGCCAAAATGAAGTTGAGGACAGACTGTAGAATAAACTATCAATTGCTAATATGTAAATTCAAGTTGAAGTTGAAGAAAAGTAAAACAAGTCTACGAAAGCCAAAATAGGATCTGCTTTTGAGCAAGTTAATTAAATAGAAGAAAAGATGGAGTCAGAGTTAAACAGACAATTCCAAAGGGCAGCTTTAGAAGATTAAATAGAGTATGCAACATACTCAGCATATCTCAAGCTGAAAGAAATAAAGAAAAGATTCAATGCAATATTGATAGATTCTATAGGTAACATATCAAAAATGCAGGAAGTATCAAAAGTATCAAAAGATGGAAGGAATTCACAGTCACACTATCAACAGAACTGGTCAACATTCAACCATTTCAAGAGGTAAAATATGATCAAGAACTAAGGGTATTGGCTTTGCCTTTACCTTCCTGCTGGCTGAGTCTGGTTGCTGCCAGAGCCCTGGAGATGTTACCAGTGCCATTGGGTCCACATGGATTTGCACCCACCAACCTGTGATATTCCTGCATTCTACATCATTGCTTGTGGCTGTGTGAGTCTGAAGAGGGACTTGTGGACTAGTATTCGACTTATGGACTCGAGTTGGACTGGGTTTGGATGTTTTCTTGATATATAACTACTTATTAATATAGTTATTTTTTATGCATTAAAAAAAAGAATGAATGAACCAAGGGTACTGGCATAGTCCAAGCTGCATTGAAGGCATTGGCAAAAAAAACAAGGCTCCAGGAATTGATGGAATACTGGTAGAAATGCTTGCAACAAGCTGATGAAGCCCTGGAATCACTCACTGGCGGTCCATGGTATCTCAGTATTTTTTACCAACATCATAATTCAAATGTATTAATTCTTTTTTCGTCTTCCTTATTTATTATCCAACTTTCACATGCATACGAGGCCATTTAATATACCATGGGTTGGGTCAGATGTCCTCAAAGTGACACCTATGATCTTTAACACCTCAAAGAGACCTGTGGGGCAGATTTTCCCAATGCAATTCGTTTTCTTTCTTGGCTGCTATTTCCATGAGCATTGATTGTGAGTCCAAGTAAAGGGAAACCCTTGAGAACGTCAATCCTTTCCCCATACATCACGATGCTGGTAACATTATGTTTTACATTGGGTTGCAATCCATAATGAAGGCTGAAGTCTTTGCTCCTCATATCAGCACGGGCTTCAAGTCTTCCTGGATTTCAGCCAGCAAGACAGAGTCACCTGCATATCAAAGGTTCTTAATAAACTTTCCTTCCATTCTGATGCCTCCTTCCTCTCCATAGATCCCAGCATCTTGGATTAACTGTTCGGCATACAGATTGAATAAGTATGTTGAAAAGATACAGCCCTTGTAATCAGTCCTTGCAATCAGTAACCAATTACAAGGATCTACATGTGACCTCCTCCCTGGGGGATGGAAAACAGAAAAGTGGGTGAAGGGAGACATCGGACAGGGCAAGATATGACAAAATAATAATTTATAAATTATCAAGGGTTCATGAGGGAGGAAGGAGTGGGGAGGGAGGGGGGAAATGAGGAGATGATGCCATGGGCTTAAGTGGAGAGCAAATGTTTTAAGAATGACGAGGGCAATGAATGTACAAATGTGCTTTACATAATTGATGCATGTATGGGTTGTGATAAAAGTTGTATGAGCCCTAATAAAAATATTTTTTTAAAAGATACAACCCTAACACACACCTGTCCTTACTATAACAACAACAACAACAAAATTCAGTGTCAACTCATAGTGATCCTATTGGAAGAAGAAAAGCCCATCTTTCTCCTGAGGAACTCCTGGTGGCTTCGAACTGCTGACCTTGAAGTTAGCAGCCAATGTAAGTGATCAGGGCTACTTCCTGATTATAAGTCACGCAGCATTCCCTTGTGCTGTTGGGACAGCTGTCTCTTGGTTTATGTATAGGTTTCATGTTAGCACAATGAAGTGTTCTGGAAGTCCCATTCTTCTCAAGGCTATCCATCATTTGTTATGATCCACTCAATCAAATGCCTTCGCATAGTTAAATACAGCTAAATATCCTTCTAGTATTCTCTGCTTTCAGTCGAGAGCTATATGGCATCAGCAATGATATTCCTCGTCCCAGGTCCTCTTCTGAATCTGGCTTGAATTTCTGGCACCTCCATGTGGATATACTGCTACAGTGGTTTTTAAATGATCTTAACATTTACTTACATGTGATACTAATGGTTTTGGTCAATCATTTGCACATGCTGTGAGTCAATTTGTGTGTGTGTGTGGAATGGGTATAAATATGGGTTGTCCAGGTAGCTGCCATCTAAATTACTTGGCAGAGACTAATGAGAGCTTCCAGTGCTCCATCATCTCGTTGAAACATTCCAATTGATACTCTGTCAGTTCCTGAACTTCTTTCAATATGACATTCTTAATCATGTGCTACCTTTTGAAGTGGTTGGAAGTTGACAAATTCTTTTAGGTAGAGTGACGGCATCATCTTTTGATGCTTCCTGCACCATTCAATATTGTGAATCTTCTATACGGTAGCCCTTGTTGGTGTTGTTTTTCCGTTCTTTCAACTTAAGATACACTGAGCATGTTTTTCCTTTTAGCTTTCTGTATGGCCAGATCAATACCAGGCCGGCTTCTAGCAGCAAGTGACCTTGAATCTTCCCCACCCATGCAGAGCTGACCAGAGCTGGCTGAAGCAACTGGCTGCAAGTGGCCTTGAATCTCCCACACACCTGCGGAGCTGACCAGAGCTGGCTAGCAGCTTTGCAAGTTTTTTTTTCTTTCTTTTACTCTCGGCCCATTTTGCTCAGTGCCCCCTTTGTTCTCGGCCCACCGCTCTGCACCCAGAATGAATATACCCAGAACCAGGAAGACACCTTACATTCCAGAAACCCAGACATACCTGTATCTCCCAATCCCTGACTACCTTATATGAACTCAAGACAACCCAGTCACATGTTCCCCGGCTATATAAACACCACTCCTGTAGTCTGGAGTGCGACTCCCTCTGCCCGGACACTGCAGACCGTGGGACTTCACTCAGGCTGGGTTTTTCTCCCCAGTAAAGCCTATTTGCTCTAATTTGACTGATTTGGTCTCTGGAGCCTCTCAACTACCTTACACTTTCTAATTCCAGCTATTTGCATATTCCAGTTTAATACTGTATCTTCTTGAGCTGTCCTTTCAAATGTTCTGTTCAAACCCTTGTACTTCATCTTTTCTTTCATTTACTTTAGTACTCGAAATTCAAGAGCAATTTCAGATTCTCTTCTGAAATCCACTTTGGTCTTTTCTTTCTTTCCTGGGCTGGCTAGGGGAGTTTAAATCTGCTTCCAAGCACAACTGCACAAGTCTAAACCTTTTGACATTTCTGCTTTGTGGTCAGAAAGAACTCAGCAAAAGCTGAATTTATATCTGCACAGTCGGCAGTTCGAAACCACCAGCATTTCCGCTGGAGAAAGACTGGGCTTTCTACTCCCGTAAAGTTGCCGTCTTGGAAACTCACAAGGGGTCGCCATGAGTCCACGGTGATGCCATGGCAGTGGGTTTTTGAGCATAGTCTACATGGAGCCCTAAGGTGTAACGGTTACATACTGGGCTTGCTAACCTCGAAGTCAGGAGCTGAAAACCACCAGCTGCTAGCGGGCAGAGGGATGAGGTTTTCTACTCTGTGAAGACTTACAGGACAGCATAGACAGTGCTACCCTGCTCTTACAGGGTCTCTGAGTCAGAAGGGACTCAGCATCTTCACTGAGATGTTTTGTTTTGTTGCGGGGCGCCGCTTTACTTCCCGGAATCCACATATCGGTAGCTGTGCACATGAGTACAGTGGTAATGTCCGTGGTCTACAGACCTGGAGCTTCGAACCTGGAGCTCAGCATCTGACACCGAGAGCTGGGGAAGGGGCGAGCTCAGACGCCAAAGCCTTTCCAGTTGCACAGCGCCTGGCCACTCGAGGGCTCCGATAGATGTCACTGCCCCCAGGCCTGGGCTGAGCTCACGAGAACCCCAGGTGAATGAACCTGAGAGTGGCTCGGAGGGGCCCCAACCTCTGGCCGCCTCTTGAGAAAGCACCGGGATCCAGTGCCCTTGCCCAGCTTAGAGAAGAAGCCTAGCTTCAGGGACTGGAGACAA
>NW_022107431.1:101546100-101554265 GCF_000313985.2 Echinops telfairi | reverse complement strand
GTGCAGGTACCACAGGGCATCTCGAGGGGCGGGAGATGGGGAGCCGGGGGAGGGGTGTTCCTTTTTGCAAGGGCCTCTGGGATGTCAAACATCTGCTGGGATTCCGTGGTAGGCTCTACACTGGGAACAGCTATCCACCTCCATCCCTGCAGCCTTACTCCTGTAGCCCCTCAGATTTGCTCTCCTTCCATGCTATGAGAAGGTTCCTAAGGGGACCCTGCACCCAGCAGCAGGCTGTGGATGCTGTGCAGGTCAAAATTAATAAATTAATAAATGTTGGTGGTAGTCCATGCTCCGGAGCAGGAGCCATGCAGAAGTAGTCAAAGTGTTCTTTATAGGTCCTGAGTAACAAATGATGGATTTTTTCCCTCTTTCATTTCCTGTTTGCAAAAACGAAATTAATTAGTTCTAATAAAGAATTGAATCTGAACCCCACCCCACCCCACCCCCAAAAAAAAGAAAAACAGACAAACTCACTGCTATCAAGTCAATGCTGACTCATAGCCCCTATAAAGACTGGGTAGAACTGCTGATATTGAGAGGTTTCTCAGGTGGGTAACACCTCGGTTCTTGGCTCCCCAGGAGAAAGAATTCACACCGAAGCCTGTTTTGTAATCCAAGTGGGTTTTTATGAAGGAGTGAACAAGTTTCCAGTTTAAGTCTCTAAAGAGTAGCATGCCAAGCTGCTCAAAAGCCGCGCCAGGGAGCTACCAGAAGTTTAAGCTGGACTCAGAAGAGGACGTGGAACCTGGAATAGCATTGCTGATGTCAGATGGATCTGGGCCCAAAGCACAGAATGCCAGAAAGATATTTACTTGTGTTTCATTGACTACGCAAAGGCATTAGACGGTGTAGACCATAATAAACTGTAGATAACTTTACAATCAGTCAAGGTGTGCATTAGGGTTGTATCCTGTCTCGCCAGTCTTATTCAATCCGTATGCTGAGCAAATCATCAGAGGACCTGGGTTATATGAAGAAGAATCTTTAATATGCAGATGACACAACTTTGCTTGCTGACAACGAGGAGGAATTGAAGCACTTGCTGATGAGGATCAAGGACAGTAGCCTTCAATATAGATTACAACCCAATGTAAGGAAGACCAAAATACTCACAACTGGACCAAAGGGTAAATGGAGAAAAGGTTGAAGTTGTTGAGGATTTTGTCCACAATCAATGCTTATTTTTGGAAGCAGCAGTCAAGAGATCAAGACATATTGCATTAGGTAAATCTGTTGCACAAGCCCTCTTTAGAGTATTGAAATGCAAAGATGATACTTTGAGGACTAAGTTAGTCCTGACCCAAGCCCTGGTATTTGCCATTACTTCATTTGTATGTGCAAGTTGGACATTGAATAAGAAAGACCAAAGGAGAATCAATGCATTTGAATTATGGTGCTAGAGAATACTGAAAGTACCATGAACTGCTAAAAGGACAAATAAATCTGTTTTGGAAGAAATGCAGTCAGAGGACTCCTTAGAGGCCAGGATTATGAGACTTCATCTCATGTACTTTGGACATGTTGTCAGGAAAGCCCAGTTCTTGGAGAAGGACATCATTCTTGGTAAAGCGGGAGGGAAGAGGAAAAAGGAAGCTCTCAGTGAGATGAACAGTGGCTACATCAGTGGGCTCAGGCACAGGAAAACACGTGAGGGTGGTGCAGGACTATGCAGTGTTTCGTTCCGTCATGCACGGGGTCGCTGTGGTTCAGAGCTAACTCAACGGCACCTACAACATCATCAGTCAGGAATCAAAGACAAAGACCAGAGTACCTGAGTGAGGATCTTTATCATAACTACTTCATTGTGCCCAGCTCATAATAGATGTATGCTAAATACAATGGTTCATGTTTCAGGCAAATTTCTTGCTAATGGTAGCCATGGTATTATGTATAAAGTAAAATGGCTTCTAAAAGTAATTTGGCCCAATTTTTCTATTTCTAATGAGGGGATCTCAATTGTTTTCCTAAAACACTCCCACTATTCTGGGGTCTCCACTATAATTCTGGCTTTATCAACATCTGTAAAAGAATAATCCACTTCCAATAGAACAGCGGTTCTCAACCTGTGGGTGGCAACCCCTTTGGTGAGTTAAATGACCTTTTCACAAGGGTCGCCTGATTCATAACAGAAACAAAATTATAGTTATGAAGTAGCAATGAAAATAATCTTATGGTTGGGAGGTCACCAAAACATGAGGAACTATATGAAAGGGTCGTGGTATTAGGAAGGTTGAGAACCACCTCAATAGAAGATCCATTATAGGTTAAAAATGCCCTTAACATCTTCTGGTAGCTTCCTTTAAAATTATTAGATCCCTTTAGCTCCTCCCAAAAATCAACTTCCAAATTTCTGATCAATTCAGTATATGAAGGGCTTCATATAGCTATGTATATATGTAAAGATATATGGTAAATATATACAGATAGGTATATTTATCGAGGTATGGATATATAAATAAATGCAATAAGTAAGCAGACAGACTATGGGGCTCTACTTAAATCCTACCTCAGTTCACGAACAGTTTGTTCTAATAATGTGGCAATGTATGATACTTATCTTCCCAACAAGATCACAGAAGACAAAATGTGTGCATAAACAAATATGGTGAAGAAAACTGATGGTGCCCCACTATTAGAAGATATACTACATTAGACAGGGTTCTCTAGTTAGACAAAACCAGGCCACTTATGATTTTATATAGATATAGATATGGATATGGATATACACAACATAAAAAATAAAACAGCTAATTTGTCCACAGAGCATTACAAATGGTTCAGTTTTACTTACTTCCATGAGACAGCTAATACACTGGCAGTCCTTCAACTCACGAGGGCTGCTGGGTGCAAGTCAAGGAAGCAGACAGCTGAGTCTTTTGTAGAGCAATACAGGGAGTCCAGCCACAGGCAGCAAACAGCAGGACAGGTCACCAACAGTCAGCCAGATGACTGGGTCTGACAGTTCCCAGCTCAAGTGATGTATACACCAGCAGTGTAGTGAAGCAAGTCTTGAAGGAACCTCAAACCATAACGACACTGTCCATGGGTAGGATGTCCCACAGGCAGTGTAGTTCACACATTGAGGCAGAAAACTAGCTAAGGCAGCCGCACACTGGTCTGATCATCAGGGAGCAAGAGGCAGAAAGGCAAGGCTTGCAGAACCATTTATCTCTTTGCCTTTCAATTAAAGTGCAATCTTATTACCCCACATGTTTTTTGGGCAGGTTGGCAAATAATACTGTCTATCACATGTAGTATCTGAGATCTTAAAAACTTGAAGTTAAACAAGCAACCATCTAGCAGGGAAGCAACAAAGGCCACCTGGAAAAAACACACCAACTTGTGTGATCCTAAGGTGTCGAGGGGAATAGGTATAAGAAGTTCAAAAACTAGTTCTCTAACTGATGTGAAAGAACATAGGCAAGGTGGAGACCCAAAGTCCACCTGTAAAATGATGGTACATTTTCTCAGAGAAGGGCCATTGTCCCGTATGGGAGGGACAATATATCCAGGGTGCAGTAGAGCACTGATGAAGCTCACAACTATCCTCTCATTCTTTAAAATTACCTCCTCCCACTTTTTCGGCCTTGATTTTACCTCATTAATTTTGCTAGACCTGTGTTTATACATTGGAATAATCAAGATCTCTTGATGTACGAAATTCAAGATAGATAAACCCCTCAGAAAAAGGGGAGGAATGACTCCCTGAGAATATGTGGAGAGGGTGGGGGAAGCGAGAAGGGGGAACTGATGGCAATGATGACTGTATAACTCCACTTGAAGGGAACAAACATCAGAATTTTAGGTGATTGGATAAATTGGATGGTAGACGTGATGGCAAACAAGCCAACAAACCAATAATAACAATAATGTATAATATATTGAAGGATCAGCAGGATGGCAGGATAGGGGAGGGAAGGGATAAAGGGTACCTGATATCAAGGAGTTCAAGAAGAAAAGAAAAATGTATTGAAAATGATGGTGGCAGCAATTGTATAATTAATGCTTGATCTAATGGAACTATGGATTGTAATAATATATATAAGAGCTCCCGATAAAATGTTTAAAAAATTTTCATAGAAAAATGAAATGAAAAGATCATGGAAATTTTACACAACTAAAGTAAACGAGGGGTTCTCAAAATGAGTCTCAGCAGCCCTGGTATCACCTGTGATCTTTTGGGAAATGCAAATTCATGGGACTCACCCACTGCACTGAGCCAAATTTTCTGCAGAAAGAATCTATGGAATTAAGTTTTAACAAGCCGTCAAGGTGATTAATATCCTTGAAAGCTGGAAAACTGCCGGAATCCAAACAAATCAGACACTTTCAGGTTTTCTGCTCTTGTATCTTTGTCCCCCGAGTTTTAGAATCTGATCCTGACCCTACAAAAGGTTTATTTTAAAATAGTAGAAACTGAAAACCCCCAAACATTACCTCTCAGTATTCTAACCCCTGAAAAGAATGAAACAACAACCAACCTTTCATATATATGCCTTGTTAGCAGAAATTTTATTATCATTCAACCAAAAATGGAAGGAAATCCATTTCTTCATTAGAAGAGCTCTACAAATACAGTTGCACTAAAACCACCAAACTGTTATGCATCAAGACGAAAGAGAATGGCACACAGAATGACTGTTTCTCCTCCACTGTAGGAGCAGAAATAGGACTGTGCTCATCATATTCCTGAGGATACTTATAATCTTTAGCAATGGGATGCCAGGGAGCCTGAGAACCTGAAGCACTCAGATTCTGATTAACTGAAACACAGACTTTCAAAAACTTCTCAAGTCATGCCATCTTCTCACCTGGAGGAAAATCAATTGCTATCAACCACCAGTAAAAGAAAAAAATGCTTGCTGTTTTAAACTACTCAGTGATAAACTGGAATAGCAGGCGGTGTTGTCAATATTTCTCAGGGTTGACATGTGGGCAGCAGGAGAGTAAGCTGAGTGTAAAATGGGTTTGAACTGGTGACCCTGCAGTTAGCAGCCCAATTTGTAATTCACTATGCTACCGTTTTGTGCAAGAACTTTTTAGAGTATTGAAAAGCAAGGATGTTACTTTGAGGACTAAGGTGTGCCTGATCCAAGCTATGGTATTTTCAATCGCCTCATCTGATTATGAAAGTTGGACACTGAATAAGGAAGACTGAGAAGAACTGATGAACTGATGCTGGAGAGGAATATTGAAAGTACCCATGGACTGCTAAAAGGGCAAACACATCTGTCCTGGAAGAAGTACAACCAGTGGGCTCCTTAGAGTCAGGGATTATGAGACTTCATCTCATGTACTTTGGACATGTACTCAGTCAGGATAGACCAGTCCCTGAAGAAGGACATCATGCTTGGTAAAGTAGAGGGGCAGTGAAAAGGATGAAGGCCCTGGACAAGATGAATTGATACTTTAATTGCAACAATGGGCTGAAGCGTTTAGGATAGTGTAAAACTGGGCAGTATTCCATTCTGTTGTGCATTGGGTTGCTATGGGTCAAAACAGACTCAATGGCAAATAACAACTCTATTTTGATTTTTAACATATCATCTACTATGCCAAAAATGACTAATTGTAGAGGAATGAGATCACATTGGTTGTCAAAAAGGATATTTCAAGATCTATCCTGAATTACGCCATCAATGAGATGATAATATCCTTGGGAATATAAAAAAGACCAGTTATGTAATTATTATTCAAATTAAGCACCGATCATTAATGCAAAGATAAGAAAATGGAAGTTTTTACTAATGCTACAGCCTGAAATTTATAACATATGTATTAATAATTACTGGTGATGGGAATGCAGAAGTTAGAAACAAAGAAAAAGGATTCATAGTTGGGAAAAATAGCTTTAGAGATATAAATGACACCTTAGATTATATGACATAATTTTTTTGCATAGTAACAAAAATTTTGAAGCGATATTACATTTACTTCAATTGCAGGAAAAACATTTGACAAAATTCAACATCTACTCTTTTTTGCAAATTTTTAAACAATTATTGAAATTGTGAAAATTATTTAACGTGAATTTTTTTTAATTAAAAGATCATTTTATTGGACTCTGGGAAGATGGCGACTGAGTAACACATACCAGAGGGATTCCGAAGAAATCGGCCCAGGAGAGTCCCTAAGAGGGAAATTCAACACTGCTGGATCGCAGGAGGAGCATCATAAAGATAAGTAGGCACAGACCCACAAGGTTTTGAGGGACTGGGGGCTTTTGGCTTACCACAGTGGAGGCTGGCTAGGACTTGACCTTAACCCTGACACTGTCTCTGCCGGAGCTGGGACCATTTGGAGCTGGCACAGGGGCTTTAACTCAACACAGCCACAGCTTGCCACTGCACTGGGGCAGGGATTAAAACTTTGCAGCCCATGGGCAGGAATCTGGGCTCAGCTACATTGTCACTTTTGTTTCCCTCTCTTCTCTGTATGCCCCCACAGTCTCTAAGGGCTTACTTTTTTTTTTCTTTTTCTCCTCTCTGTCTCTTCCCTGTTCTCTCACACTCCACTGCGGACCTCCAGACCACTCCCTTAGCCTAGGGCATTTACACCTGCCCCTACCAAGTTAGGTAGGCTCCACTTGCAGCTTAGCCCAATAGCCCAAGGCTGGGGAAAGCCCAGCAGACCTCACCAGGGGATACTCCAGCCCAACTTCTTACTGGGGAATTCCTCCCTCTGTGGCTAGGGAAGCTCTTATTTTTCCTCCATTGTCCACATGACAGAGGGAACTTCCTCCAGCCCCTTAGTGCCTCACATTGCCAACATTCCAAGCTGCTGCAGGAACCTCTGCCCAACATCCACAGTGATCTACCTGGCCAAGGCAATTCCGCTCACCATTTGTGGTGTTCTACACCAAAGCAGGCAACCCACCAGCCTTCTGGGGCACTTCCCTGAAGGGAAGCCACAGGAGGATAAAGTGGTAGGCTAATTCAATAGTGAAATTAGCTGTAGGCAGTTTGAAGAAGAATTTCTACAAGTCTCCCAGAGAAAGCCAATGCTCTTGGACTCTGGAAAATGGCACCTGGCTCCTCTAAAACAACGCAATGCAAAGAGCCATCAGCTACAATGACCTCAATGAAAAAACAGGAGAAACAAAAGGCAATGGCAAAAGATGTCCTGAACATAACGACATGCATAGAAGAAGCAGACATTGAGCCGTAACAGAAAGAAATTTTCAGAATGTCACTTGGAGTCATACAGGATATGAGGGAAACAATGCAGAAAAAGGATGAAATAATAGAGGAGATAAAGTCCTTACACCAAAGGGAAATAAAAGAGCTTAGGGAGGAGATAACAAAAACCAGTAGCAGACTCACGGACTTCGAGAATCGACAGGAGGAAGCAAAGGCCTTATTACTAAAATCTACAATACTCTGCTAGCTTCCAAAAAGAAAAAAACTAATTGCATTCTGAAGAGGTGGGCAAAGGACATGAACAGAAGTTTCACAAGGGCAGAAATCAGAATGGCCAATAAACATATGAGGAAATGTTCCCGATCTTTAGTCATAAGAGAAATGCAAATTAAAACAACAATGAAGTACCACCTAACACCCTCAAAGGTAGCCCAATTCAAAAAAATCAGAAAGCAACAAGTGTTAGAGGGGCTATGGGGAGACAGGAACTCTCATCCACTGCTGGTGGACCTGTAAGTATGTACAGCCACTATGAAAATCGATCTGGCGATATCTAAAACAGATGGAAATCAAACTGCCATAGGACCCAGTAATCCTCCTGCTGGGCAAATATCCAGAAGAGGCAAGAAACACCATGGCCAGACATCTGTGCTCCAATGTTCATTGCGGCACAATTCACAATTGCAAGGAGTTGAAAACAACACAAATTTCCATCAACTGATGAGTGGATTAAAAAGCTGTAGTACATACATACAATGGAGTACTATGCATCACTAAAAAGCAGTGAGGAACGTATGAAACACATCGCTACGTGGGAAGAACTGGAAGAAATCATGCTAAGCGAAGTAAGCCAAGCACAAAAGGCCAAGTACAACATGAGTCCGCTGTGGTAAGCTTTTAAAAAAAATACACATGGGAGAGGGGGAGGTTGGGGTAAAGGTAGTGGTGTTAACAAACCCAGGGACAAGGGAAAAACAGTGATCCAAATTGGTGGTGAGGAGGGTGTAGGAGGCCTGGTAGGGC
>NW_022107431.1:101540290-101545796 GCF_000313985.2 Echinops telfairi | reverse complement strand
CACAATCTCTGAAGACAAATGGGTGCATAAGCAAATGTGCTGAAGAAAGCTGATGGTGCCCGGCTATTGAAAGATATAGCTTCTATGGTTTTAAAGACTTAAAGATAAACAAGTGGCCATCTAGCTCAGAAGCAACAAAGCCTACATGGAAGAATCACACCAGCCTGTGAGATCATGAGGTGTCGAAGGGAGCAGGTATCAGGCATAATCAGAACAAAAAATCATATCATTGTGAATGAGGGGGGAAGTGTGGAGTGGAGACCCAAAGCCCTTTTGTAGGACCGTGGACATCCCCTTAAACAGAAGGGTCTCGGGGAGGAGATGAGCCATTCAGGGTGCGATGTAGCAATGATGAAACATACAACTTTCCTCTCGTTCCTAAATACTTCCTTCCCACCCACTCTCATGATCCCAATTCCACCTTACAAATCTGGCTAAACACTAGTACAGATAGGAACTGGAAACACATGGAATCCAGGGCAGATGATCCCTTCAGGACCAGTGGCGTGAGTGACAATACTGGAAGGTGGAGGGAGGGTGGGATGGAAAGGGAGAACTAATTACAAGGATCTGTATATAATCTCCTCCCTGGAGGATGGAAAACAGAAAAGTAGGTGAAGGGAGACTTCAGACAGTGTAAGATATGACAAAATAATAATTTATAAATTATCAAGGGTTCATCAGGGAGCAGGGAGTGGTGAGAGACAGGAAATAATGAGGAGCTGATGGCAGGGGCTTGGGTGGAGAGCAAATGTTTTGGGAATGATGACAGCAATGTATGTACACATATGCTTTACACTATTGATGTATGTATAGATTACGATAAGAGTTAAATGAGCCCCTAATAAAATGATTTTTTTTTAAGTTAGTGAAAAATGGGGGGAAAAATACAAAAGGGGCATAGGGAAAAAACTACTGTATACAAACATTCCTCGGGTGAGTTCCAGGTAGTATGGCAGGGGCCAGACCAAATCCAGGGATACATGTGGTAGACAATTAAAAAGGATGGGGGGGAATAAAAAATATATAAAGAAATGGGTAGCGGCGCACAGGGTACTAACCCACCCAAGGGGAGCGTATTGTTTATATCTCCACAGGGAAAGAGAGACCAGACTTCAACCCAGTGCTCCAAGATGTGAATTCAACATGGTGGCATGGAATAGGGAACCAGTGGAGAAGTCTGGGGGGCCAGCCCCATTCCCAACTATATGGACACCTGCCCCTCCCCCCAGAATAATTTATTTCAGAGGGCAGCACTGAAGCTGCAGCTTAGGGAGAGGGACATGTCTGATGAGAGCACGCCAGAGCAAATGAAGAGGGAGGAAGAGAGCGTGGAGCACATCCTGGCCCACCAAGCCTTGAGGACGATATTCCCGCTCAGAGCAGCCAATCCACAGAGAAGACCATATGGTCGGCCCCACTATGAGACTTGACATACCTAACTGACCCATAGCCCTACAGAGGACAACACTGGAGACAGTGTGGGAATTTTGCAGGATCTGATCCCACCACACCGAGGCAAAACACTAAGAGTGTGCAACAGAACAGCACAGGAACAGAGCAACGAAGTCCCCAGGGAAGACCAAAAATGGACTTTGAGACCAGGGCTTGGCGCTGCATCAGACTCTACCGGAAAGCACTCGTAAAGGCCAACAAACAATCCTTGATCTAACTACAAATTTTCTTTCTTGGTGTTGTGTTTCGTTTTGTTTTTTATCATTGGATTGTTGCTGTTGTTTTGTTTTATTTTGTTGTTTGGTTTTACTCTGTCTTGTTTTTGTGCAAGTTATTATCTCCGCAGGTCTGTCTAAGTAAAATAGGCTGGATGAACAATCTGGAGAAAACAACAGGACTGACAGTTCTGGGAGGACATGGGAGAGGGGAAGGATGGGGGCGGGAGGGAAGGAAGTGGTGTTAACAAACCCACGGATAAGGGAACAACAAGTGATCCAAATCAGTGGTGAGGAGGGTGTAAGAGGTCTGGTAGGGCATGACTAAGGGTAATGTAACCAAGAGGAATTACTGAAATCCAAATGAAAGCTAAACATGCTAGTGGGACAAAAGGAAAGTCAAAGGAAATAGAGGAAAGAGCTAGGAGGTAAAGGGCATTTATAGAGGTCTAAATAAAGGCATGTATATATCAAATATATTTATACATGAGGATGTGGAAATAGATCCATGTGCATATTGTATAGGTTCACTATTAAGGTACAGATGGACATTGTGAATCCACTCAAGTACTCCCTCAATGCAAGAATACTTTGTTCTATTAAACTGGCATTTCATGATGCTCTCTTTCCCGACATGGTCGCTGAAGACAAAGCAGGTGCATAAGCAAATCAAAAGATATAGCATCTGGGGTCTCAAAGTGCTGAAGGTAAACAAGCGGCCATCTAACTCAAAAGCAACAAAGCCCACATGGAAGAAGCACACCAGCCTGTATGATCACAAGGTGTCGAAGGGATGAGGTATCAGGCATCAAAGAACAAAAAATCGTTATCAATGTGAATGAAGGGGAGGGCAGAGTGGGGACCTAAAGCCCATCTGTAGGCAACTGGACATCGCCTCACAGAAGGCTCAAGGGGAAAAGACAAGCCAGTTCCGGTGCAGTGTAGCAACAATGAAACATACCACTTTCCTCTAGTTCCTAAATGCTCCCTGCCCACCCCTCCCTCCTATCATGATCCCAATTCTACCTTACAAATCTGGCTAGACCAGAGGATGTATACTGATACAAATAGGAACTGGAAACACAGGGAATCCAGGATGGATGATCCCTTCAGGACCAGTGGTGAGAGTAATGATACCAGGTGGGTGGAAGGAGGGTATGGTAGAATGGGGGAACTGATTACAGGGATCTACATATAACCTCCTCCCTGGGGGACAGACAATAGAAAAGTGGGTGAAGGGAGAAGTCAGACAGTGTATGATATGACAAAATAATAATTTATAAATTATCAAGGGTTCACGAGGGCGGGGGAAGTAGGGAGGGATGGGGGAAATGAGGAGCTGATGCCAGGGACTTATGTGGAGAGCAAATGTTTTGAGAATGATGAGAGTAACAAATGTACAAATGTGCTTTATACAATTAATGTATGTATGGATTGTTATGAGTTGTATGAGCCCCCAATAAACAATTTTTTAAAAATCCCAGCCCAGTCCAGATCAAGCCCTTAAGTCTGATATTAGCCCATATGTCTGATATCAGTCTGTAAATTCTTCTTTAGACTCATGCAACACATGCAATGACACTGAATGCAGGAAGATCACAGGCCAGTGGGTGGACAGTATTGTGGATCCAGTGGTAGTGGAAGCATCTTAGTGCTAGCAGGGGTCTACAAGTGGCTTCTCCAGCTCCAAGGTTCTGGCTGCAATAAGCATAGCTCCATGTGGCTTGTCAACAGGAATGTCTTGCAGGGAGAGAATATATCTGGCCTCCAGTGAGCTATATATCTGGCCTCTATTGAGCTATTTATCTCCTTAGCACTGCCAAATGAAGTCATCAACCTGCAACCTGATTGATAGGCTAAACTCGACCTCCTCATTCTTAATAGTGTCAAGTTGACACCAGATTATGTAATTACCACACTATCGGACAGATAATTTGTAAACTTGATTATGGTGGGTCTAACAATGGTATAATATGATACAGTCAGTTGACCCACCTCTTGACCCAAACTGAATTTGCTCTAGGCTCATGTATTGTTCCACAACAAAAATGTCTTCTCTTTTAAAATACTGTTTCCCCGAAAGTAAAACATCCCCCGAAAATAAGACTTACTTTCAGTTTTGCCTCTCGCTGAAATATAAGGCATCCCCCGAAAATAAGACCTCCCCGAACATAAGGCCTCCCCGATAATAAGGCCCCCTGAAGCTACCGTAACTCTGGACTCTGGACTGTGGCAGTGGGAGCTGCCGCACAGGTCACTGTTGGCCGCAGCGCAGCCGGATCAGACAGGAAGTGAGAGTAAATGTACCTTAGATTATGAGTAAATGTACCATAGATTGTTGTTCATAGAAATAATGGTAGTAACAAGAAATTCTTGACACCAGACAGTTTGTCTGGTTATGCTGGTTTGTGATGACAACTACTACCGTACCATATACAGATAATAAATTTCCTTCTTTGTTGTTCAACAATCAATGTGTACCATATTCTTCTTCACAGAAAAATAAGATATGCCCTAGCGCATCTTTAGGAGCAAAAATTAACATAAGACACTGTGTTATTTTCATGGAAACAGGGTATTGATGGTGTTATTTTCTTTCTTACTATTTATTTTTATCTTTATATTATTATTTTCTTCTTGCTGTTTTGTTTTTTATCTGTGAATATTATATCAAGAAAACTAATTTTTTAAAAAGAAACTAAACTTGACCAATGGTTACTATAGGTCAAAGAGGAAGGGTTTTTGCTTAGGGGGCACTGAGTTTATGTTAATGGTGGTGGAATAATTTGGAAAAAGATATCAGTGATGATTGTAACACGACAAGTATTATCAAAGGCACCAAATTATACATGTAGAAATTGTTGAAATGGAAAACAACAACAACAACAACAAAAGAAAATTTAAAAATCCAAATTACAGCAGGACATCTCCCAGCTATCATGCCCGGTCCTCCAGGGAGCCTGGCTGCAATGTTGAGAGTGTGCTGCAGGCATTTATTTCATTAGCTGTAAAACTACAACACACAGGCCACGGTGGTTTTTAAAACTGTGGATCTGGAATAAGCTTTGGGTATCAGGCCCAACATTTGAAAAACTTGAGTCCTTTTAATAATCTCAAAGTGCTGCTTAGGTAGCAAGGACCCCTGGTCCTGCAGTGGTTAAATACTGGGCTGCTAACCAGAAGGCCGGCTCCTCAATGGTAGACAGACATGGCAGTATGCTTTTGTCAAGGTTTACAGTCCTTGGAAAACCATTGAGTGTGCTCTTTGCAGTGCCGCTAAATTGGTATCAATTAGATAGCAATGGGTTTACTAATACAGCAAAAGTAAACGCTATTTCAAAAGTGAATTGCATTAAGGCTTGCCCAGGAAATTAATTGTCCATTCAACCATTCATACACATTTTTTTTTTGCTTCAACTCATTCATTGTAATCTTCACAGTATCTCATCACTTATCCCATGGACCTGTGTTTGCTTCATTTCTCCTTTCACAGCTCTTTGCCCTTGGTTAATTGTTGCTCTTCTAATCTCAAAAGGTTTATAGCTCAATGGAAAGCTTACTTCCCTTGTGTTTCCCTTTAGACCTGCTTATTGTTTGCCTAAAAATTAAGCCAATGAGATAGTGCATTTCCAGACCTGGAGGGTGGCTATAGGGCATAGTCCCAGAGGTTCCGCTAGCTTCAATCCGACCAGCAGGCCTGGCCTTTTTAATGATTTTGAATTCTTTTTATTTATTATTTTTTAAATCATTTTCTTAGGGGCTCATACAACTCTTATCACAATCCATACATACATCAAGTGTGTAAAGCACATTTGTACATTCATTGCCCTCATCAT
>NW_022107431.1:101532505-101538754 GCF_000313985.2 Echinops telfairi | reverse complement strand
GTGTTTCCAACTGAGGAACAGCCTGGTGGGCACGGTGATCGGTGAGAGCGCACGGAGGATGGGTGGGGCCGGGGGCGGGGCCTGGTCCGGACATCTCCGCCCCACGGCCCTCGCCTCCAATCAGCTCCCACTTAACGAGCAGGCGGTCGCCCCCTCGTGTTGCCGAGACCTGGTGCTAAAAGGAGGTCACTCGATGCACCTTTTAGTAGTTTTCAAATGTGTTGTTTTGGGAACTCAGTTAGTTAGAGGATTTACAGTCCGAGGGCTGTGTAAAATATGGCAGGTATGGCACGTGCCCTGGGTGCCACCTGAAAGGGGGGGAGGCGCAAAGCAGTTTCTGTGAATCACCTCAGAGTTCATGGTCAGCTGGGAGAGCTCATTCAGCAAATTACAACTACTACTGGGCGTATTTGTGAGCCTCTGTGGTCAAGGCAGTCTGTGTGACCTTGCTCTGTTAAGTGCAGAAAGAAGAAATTGTTAAAAAATGACTCCTCGTTTTAGACCAATTTTCATCGCCGATAGCAAGGGAGGTGCACTTGGCATTTTCTTGTAGTGCCGTGTGTGTTAAGTAAAAGATGAGCAAGCTTGACTTGTATTTTTCAGTGGATGTTATAGTAAAGTTCTCTAAAAGATCAGATGTCTATACATCTGTGTTTATAATGCCTTCCTTCAGACTGTTGAAACAGATCCACATTTTGACAGTTTACCCTAAAATGAGCCACAGGACTGTGCTAAAGTTAATCTCTGCTTGAGCACTATTTAGCAACATAAAGAAGGTATAGAATATTATTATAGGACTGTGTAAGCATTAGCCATATCTTGTATTTTATTTCTTTATCTTTATATTTGGTACCTTACCTTCTGGAAATTGGGATGCTTTTCCTTAGTACAACTTATATCTCACAGGGTTTGTTTGTTTTGTTTTAGGAAAAGTAGTTAAAATGAAGACTTGATCCTTTAGTTGAGATTAAAACTGAAATGATAATAATACTTTCCCTTTGGTCCACAAACTTTACCTTAAATTTTTTTTTAAAAGCTATTGTTTGGGAAATGAACAGATGTTGTAGGCTAATTGCTAGGCCCGCCAGAAATTAATTGGCCCCTCTGGAGGCTCCAGCTCAAGGATGTGAATAATGCCAACAAGTCTGCAGTGAACACCTTCAGCCCTTAGGCCAGGTCTGCAGACACTTGGGAGAGCACTTGTGAAGGGCTACTGATCACCCCCTTGACTTAAAGCTGGATCCCATTAATGTTTGCATGGGCTGATATAAAACAGCCTTCTCTTTCTGTAATGTCACCAAGATTGGGATTAGAAAGCTCCTGCTTTCAGTTTCCAAATGGAATGTGCTTATTGGACCCTGAGAGCCTTTGGGCAATTTAGGGGAAAATAAGAAAAGCTTTTTAAAGAGAGTCGATAAATCCCCTTTGTTGGTTTCAATTTATGGCCACATATTCCTTTGTTTTTAAAAACAGGTCGTGGTGGGTCAAAAATAAGAGACATCCAAAATTCAACAAACACTAAAATACAGGTAAGTGATGTATGTGCCACATAATCCTTCTTAAACCCTAAAAGAGCCTGGTTTATTTCTCACCACGAATTAGACTCAGTCAGCAGCTAAGAGCTACTTCTCTGCTAGCATACTGTGGTAAATTAGGTAAATGGCCAAGCCTGCTGCAGACTGCCATTCTTACCAAGAAATCATCTAAGCTGTGGCCCATTCAGGTCTAGGTTCTGTGAGTCTTAGAGGGAAAAAATTTTTCAAGATAATCTCCATGTACAAAGGACACCTGTGAGGGTAACGAATGTACAAATGTGCTTTATACAATTGATGTAAGTATGGATTGTGATAAGAGTTGTATGAGCCCCCAATAAAATGATTTTTTTTAAAAGGACACCTGTCTGGATTTCTTTCAAACATTGACTTATTCCTGTCCTCGCAATCTTAGTGATCGTCCATATCATTCACCAAACTACAAAGCCAAACATCTTATCCTACAACTATGATCTCCATCTCGCTAAACTCATTGTGACTCAGAGTGCCACTCTCACTAGATCTTTTTATTTCTTGTACTTCTCCAGAGGACTGTTGTAATTTAAGGTAGCCTCGCCTGACTCTCTCACTTCTAGTCTTTGAATCCTCGCTGTTCTCCACAGTGACCAAAGCACCTTCTCTGAACAGACAGATCATGTGTCTGTTCCTCTTCTGCATAAAAACCTATTGATATAATGTGCTTGACACAATAGACGGATGTATGGATTGTGATAAAGAGTTGTATGAAGCCCCAATAAAATTATTTTAAAAAAAACAAAAACAACTTCTTGATATATCAGACTCTTCAGAAGTCAAGATTCCTTAAAGCAATTCCCTATTCTAGCAAATTTGCCAACCTCTCCCCCTTCCTCTTCTTACAGCCCCTGGCCCCATTTCTTCTGGAAGACAATTTACTGCTTCCTCACCCTCTTTCAGGTCAGCTTCCGTCATACTTCCTTAGGAAAATCTAGAACCTCCTCCTCCCCTTCTCAGTTAGGTGTCCCATCCTCTCAGCACCTCATGGTTTTACCATTTCAGCACTTGCACATTGTTGTCTCTGTGAACACTCCCGCCCAATGATAAGCTTTGTTTGAATAACCCGCCCAATATAACTCCTGATTTCTAGTTTCTAGCTAAACATTATTGAATGAGTGAGAATATCGGAGATTATGCACATTTTAAAATGTTACATTTAGTTTCCATTTTCAAAGGGTGATTATGTCAGCCTTGTTGTAGGCTTAACTTCAACTTGTATGAGTATATTAAAACCTCAAATGAAAACTTTTATTTGTAGAGCCTGGCAGTTCAATAAACTCTGGCTTACAGAGCACATAGGTTAATTAATTTCATCCCTACTGTAATTCTGCATAATTAGCCAAACATTCATTATTACCATTGTATAGATGGGTCAAGTCGGATTCAAAGTTATTGATACCACATTTCAGATTTTTTTAAATCATTTTATTAGGGGCTCATACAACTCTCATCACAATCCATACATACATCAATTGTGTAAAGCGCATTTGTACATTCATTGCCCTCATCATTCTCACCACAGTTCAGATTAAGACCTTAGTTGTCTATCATTATTTCTTTACCTCCTAGCTTGTACAGTCATTGCAAATTTTACAGATTGCCCTGCTCCTCCATCCAACCAGAGGCTACATCCTAGAGCAAATATAAATAGCATGTACCTCAAAGATTAGAAATTCAGTCATTGACATCACAATGCATTGTTACTTGATACTTTTATACCGTTTGAAGTGTAGTGATTGCTAGCAGAGAAAGGTAGGGGGGAAATAAGGGAAAAAAAGGCAAAGGGCTTTGGTCTCACTCATTTCCTTTTTCATATCTAGATAATGAAAGGGTATCAGGAGGCCGAAGTCAAAATTTTTGGAAGCAAGGTAAGGCAGACAAAAGCAAAAGCAGTGATAGATACTCTTGTTAAAAGACAAGAAGAAAACTACAGTTCAGATTCCAGAGATGGTAAGTAATTGTCACCTACTGAAACCCTTTTAGAATGTTAAGTTTTCTTTAAATGCTAGGAGCCTCTAATAGTTGAGTCCTTTCTAGATACAAAGCCTTAGCTTTTCATCAATGAATCTGGACTGTTACATATTTGTATTAATATAAATCCTTTTTCTGTGAAAGCCCAGAATACTCCAAAAATGACTTGAAATCTCTGTGATTAAGCATAGTAGCTTTACTTTTAGCTACAAAGAGCTGGGGGGAAAAACTAACTTTTGTGTATACCTCATATTCATGTATTAATCTGGTAAGCATAGTTCTGCCTTTGTGAATGACTATTACTGAAAGTTTTGCCCTATCACCCACCCCCTTTGGGTAAATAGTGTCCACTCCCTTATGAGTTTAATTTGTATAAATTAATAATTTGTGTATTGCGGTCTGAAGCCAGCCAATACTTGTATAATTTCCTTTTCCAACATTGTTTTAAATTCTATTCCATTGGCTAAATTAATGACATTATCAGCAGAATTACTTTACACTCTAAGAGGATGATTGATAATGTTCTATAACATAAAATGATAATAAGGTCTCTAAAGTGAACCCGAAGTGTCAACTAAGCCCATGGAAAATGGGCATACAGTACATGGCATACATGGAGAATGTATGTCAGCTTGCCCTATCCAAGTCCAAAGTAAATAATCAAATCCAAAGGAGGGAATGGAATCAGAGCATAAATTGTGAAAACCCAGTTTTCAGAAGGCTAGGTATGACCATGGAAGCCCAAAATCATTGGCAGGGTCCCCACAAGGATTATGCCTCTATTGAATCCCACTGACCATAGACCAGGTCATCAGAAGTGAATAGCCTTGCTATCATGCAGCATGCATTGGAAAGCGGATTGTTGCGAATGCAGTTAGGTTGAAAACACCTTTTAACCCATTTAAAATTTATTTTAGTTTTTAATGTTTTTTGCTTTCTTTTCTATTGAAGTTTTTCTCTGTTTTACCTTGTTGTTGTTGCTTTGTGTGTTTTTTGCATTTTTTTCGGTCTATGAAACCAGGATAGGTAAATCTATAGAGACAGTAGCTGGATTAAGGTTCCTTTCAGGTGTGGCAGGGGAGGTTGGGGGGAAACGGGGAGCTAATAACAATGAGAATACAAGAAAGAAAAAATGTTCTAAAATTGACTATGGTGACAATTGTACAACTCTTATTAATATGGTTGAACTATTGAACTGTATGATATGTGAATTATATTCCAATACAATGGTTAAATAAATATACCTCAGTATTAATTGTAGGTCAAGAATTAATCCTGACATCTGATTTTTGGTCTCTTCACTACATGGACTTTGAAAAATACATACCATATATACTCGAGTATAAACTGACCCGAATATTAGCCAAGACACCTAATTTTACCACAAAAACTGCATAAAAATATGCTGAAAAACTTGACTTATACACGAGTATATACAGTAGTTACTTGTTATTTTAAAATTTTCCAATCTAGTTGGAGTTAAAAATCCAGGGGGAAAAGCCATCACTGAACGACATCCAGAAGCATCCTGGAAGTAAAAGAACAGAAACTTGGGTTCAGTTTTCGAAGTTGCCACTCAGTGTTTCCCGGGATGGAACTTAAACCTTTCCTAGGTTCCATTTCCTCATCTGTTAACCCAGGATGACAGCTGCCTCCTAGGACTATGATAAAGATCAAGCAGTGCAGGAGATGTGTTTCAGCACACACTGAGCTCTCATTCTATTTTCCCACTCATCTATAAATTTAAAAACCACAACAACTTCCTGTTGCATGAATGTGATGTAGATAAATGATAAAACCACATGGGAATCAGCCCGGCATGATAGTACAAACAAACTCCTATGTTATATTTCAGGCAGTATTGTCAGAAAATAGTAACATAATTTGGGGGATTATGTACTGGCCAGATTTGTGTATGAGATTATGTAATTCAGTAAATATCTTACCACATCTCGTTGCATTTTAACCTTTAGCTGGAAGAAGTGTAAGCACAGATGACCATGTTGACACAGAAGATGAGATAGACTGGGACCAAATTCGAGAAGATGCTTTGAAATGGAAAAAGCAGAAGTGGGCAGGTTAGTGTTGTATCATAACATCTCCATGTGTGGTTGGTGGTTTCATTGAACTGAAGTACTGATATCCTATAAAATGGCTGTGCCTTTTAGTTTTAGTGATAAAGCCTTTATGGAAAATGAAGACAGTGAAATTAACATGCTTCATAATAAGTCCCTTGGTCATGATAGTTTCTATATCTGGTTATTTAAGCTATAAATGAAAATTTTAAATGTTAATCTCATTTATTCCTTCTTATATTTGAGGTCACTCTCTTTGAAAGGGTAAGAACATTAAGCCCAAGGAAAATGGAAGGAAAATAAGTACACTCACCAGAAGTTAATTTTTTGTTGTGATTGACCAAAAATTGGTCTTTGAGTGCTCTGGTTGACAGGGCTCAAACAAAAATTGGAAATAATAAATGATGAGAAATAAATTAGCATAAAAGTTCCTCGAAGAGAGAATGTTTGTTTGTGTTTTAATTTTAAATGACATGTCTCACTTGGAATATTACATGTAGGGTATAAGGTTTACAGTAAATTTTGACACTAGCTGGGAATTGCACCCGATCTGATCCCGCCACACTGAGGCAAAGCACTGGGGGAGTGCAGCAAGATCCCCTGGGAATGATGAGGGTGGACTTTGGGGACAGGGC
>NW_022107431.1:101523386-101531059 GCF_000313985.2 Echinops telfairi | reverse complement strand
ATGCGCTTTACACAATTGATGAATGTATGGATTGTGATAAGAGTTGTATGAGCCCCTAATAAAATGATTTAAAAAAAAATTTTTTTTTTGACACTAGCTCATTTAGCATGGCGGCATAGTCTACTTTTTTTTTTAACTTTTTAAACTTTTTTTTAACTTCACCTGGTCAGCCATCTACGCAGAGCGATCATGTCCAAGGGACCCGTTGTAGGCATTGATCTTGGCACCACCTACTCCTGCATGGGTGTTTCCCAACATGGAAAAGTGGAAATAATTGCAAATGATCAGGGCAACCGGACCACCCGGCTATGTTTCCTTCATGGACACGGAACGATTGATTGGCGATGCACCAAAGAACCAAGTTGCCATGAATCCCACAAACATGGTTTTTGATGCCAAACGTCTGATTGGATGAAGATTTGATGATGCAGTTGTCCAGTCTGATATGAAACATTGGCCCTTCCTGGTGGTGAATGGTGCAGGCAGGCCCAAAGTCCAAGTAGAATACAAGGGAGAAACACAAAGCTTTTATCCAGAGGAGGTCTCCTCTATGGTCTGACAAAGATGAAGGAAATTGCAGAAGCCTATCTTGGAAAGACCATCACCAATGCTGTTGTCACTGTACCCGCCTATTTTAATGACTCTCAGCGCCAGGCTACCAAAGATGTGGAGACCATTGCTGGCCTCGATGTACTTAGAATCATCAATGAGCCAACTGCTGCTGCAATTGCCTGTGGCTTGGACAAAAAACGTTGGTGCTGAGAGAAATGTGCTGATCTTTGACTTGGGAGGTGGCACGTTTGATGTGTCCATCCTCACTATTGAAGATGGCATCTTTGACGTAAAATCGACAGCTGGAGACACTCACTTGGGTGGTGAAGATTTTGACAACCGAATGGTCAATCATTGCTGAGTTCAAGTGCAAGCACAAAAAAGACATCAGTGAGAATAAGAGAGCTGTCCGTCACCTGCGCACTGCTTGTGAATGTGCAAAGAGCACTCTCTCTTCCAGCACCCAGGCCAGTATTGAAATTGATTCTCCAAATGAAGGCATCGACTTCTATACCTCTATCACCCGTGCCCGATTTGAAGAACTGAATGCTGACTTGTTCCAAGGCACCCTGGACCCTGTGGAGAAAGCCCTTAGAGATGCCAAGCTTGACAAATCACAGATCCATGACATTGTGCTGGTGGGTGGTTCTACCCGTGTTCCTACTAGTCAGAAACTTCTTCAGGATTTCTTCAATGGAAAGGAACTGAACAAGAGCATCAACCCTGATGAGGCTGTGGCTCATGGTGCAGCTGTTCAGGCAGCCACCTTATCTGGAGACAAATCTGAAAATGTTCAGGACCTGCTACTCTTGGATGTCACTCCACTTTCCCTGGGTATTGAAACAGCTGGTGGAGTCATGACTGTTCTTATCAAGCGCAATACTACCATTCCCACCAAGCAGACACAGACCTTCACAACCTACTCTGATCACCAGCCTGGTGTACTCACTCAGGTTTATGAAGGTGAACGTGCAATGACCAAGGATAACAGCCTGCTTGGGAAATTTGAGCTCACCGGCATACCTCCTGCACCACGTGGTGTTCCTCAGATTGAAGTCACTTTTGGTATTGATGCCAATGGCATTCTCAATGTATCTGCTGTGGATAAGAGTACTGGAAAAGAAAACAAGATTACCATCACCAATGATAAGGGTCATCTGAGTAAAGAACATATTGAACGGGTGGTCCAGGAAGCCGAAAAGTACAAAGCTGAAGGTGAGAAGCAGCGGGATAAGGTGTCCTCTAAGAATTCACTTGAATCTTACGCATTAACATGAAAGCAACTGTTGAGGATGAAAAGCTGCAAGGGAAGATAAATGATGAAGACAAACAGAAGATTCTTGACAAGTGTAATGAACTTATCAACTGGCTGGATAAGAATCAGACTGCAGAGAAAGAGGAATTTGAACATCAGCAGAAAGAGCTGGACAAGCTGTACCACCGTTGAAGAGGTTGATTAACCGAGTAATGAGAATAGAAACTGCATTGTTCCACATTTAAAAATTGAAGGACCCAAATTTGTAGCACATTGACCTAGCAGTAAAGAGTTAAAGCTGCTATATTAAATTTCTGGGCATTCTCAGTACTTGAACAATACAGTATGCATAGGGAAAGACATCAAGTCAGCATTGCACTTAATTAGTACTGTTACTCTAAGTGGAAAATGCAATGCCTTGAAAATAAAGCTGTATTTAAATTGGCAAAAAAAAATTTTGACACTAATTTTGGCTATCGGAACAAGGCAGCGATAGAGCATCTTCCATTTTAAACTCATGAAAAAGTTAGCACTAACAAGAAACCAAGTACTCAACATGACTAGTGTCACTGTCTTGACCCCCGCTGCATGCTGCTCCCAGTGCCACCTTGGCATTACAGGTGTTGGACATGGTGGGCCGGGGGGCCAGGGAAACGAGTTCTGATAGGTGTTTTAAAAGAAAAGGGAAAACAGAAGAAGTAGCTTCAGCATATAGAATAAGAATATACAATTATTCTCTAAAATGGAATGAATTTTAAAGAAAAGATAAATAATGTTAGTGTTCGAGATATCATTTATCAGTTATTGAGGTTCTATTATTTTGTAATGTATGCTTTCTTTTAATTTGAACACCATTTTAAAGATTTCTCTTTTGGGGGGAAATGTAATTAAAAAGAATGTCAAAAGGAGATTGTTTGGAGATAAGCACACTGTTGGCAAAATGTAAACGGTCCATCGTAAGCTATAGGAATATAGGATAAGCTTAGAATATATATATTTTAGTTTGACAATGATAACTTAGAATAAGTGTTAATGAGATACAATAATCATATTTTATCAGAGTTGATTTGTAATATTTCTCTCTCTCCAAGACTTGCCTCCAATTAAGAAAAACTTTTATGTAGAATCAGCAGAAACAAGCTCAATGTCACAAGTGCAAATAGACACTTGGAGGTGGGTAGTTTTGTTTTTATTATCTCTTTAAGTAAACTGCTTATATAATTATGTTATTAATATGAAATTAACTCTTCCTTCAGGAAAACATTGGAAATAACTGCCTTTGGAGATTTTACTTTTCAGATTTACCTAAATAAAAACTTCCTACATTAATGGTTGCACCATTAAATTAATGTAATTGATGCCACAAATTGTTCAGTTGAAAAACATGAAATTGGTAAATGTTGAGTTACATATTTATTTACAACAATTAAAACAACTTGATTTCTATCAGGCACCAAAGACCCAGAACAAAAAATCATATCAATGTGAATGAGGTGGAGTGCAGAGTGGAGACCCAAAGCCAATCTGTAGACAATTGGACATCCCCTTACAAAAAGGTCACAAGGAAGAGATGAGCCAGTCAGGGTGCAGTATAGCACCGATGAAACATACAACTTTCTTCTAGTTCTTTAGTGCTTCCTCCCCCCACTATCATGATCCCAATTCTACCTTACAAGTCCGGTTAGAGCAGAGCATTTACACTGGTACAGACACGAGCTGAAAACACAGGGAATCCAGGACAGATAAACCCCTCAGGTCCAATAATGAGAATAGAGATACCAAGAGGGAAGGGGAAAGTGGGAGGAGAAAGGGGGAACCGATCACAATGATCTACATATAACTCTCCCAGAGGGACAGACAACAGTAAAGTGGATGCAGGGAGACATTGGCAAGTGACAGATTTTATTCTGTCAAGTGAGAATAATTTCCACTTTGTAGAATTGTTGAGGAGTAATTAAGCAAATGTGTGAACTCCAATACAGACTCTGAGACAGTATAATCCCTCAAGGGTTACTGAAATCTGACTTTGAATTATGAAGCTATTTCCAGGCTCCATTCTCTATAATCTGTCACCCATGAAACTTCCATTGCTCCATTCATACTATGCAAGTTTTATTTCCCTCCTTCACCTCTGCAACTATTCTCAGATAAAAGAAAGAAATATGTTTCTAGTTGTTAGTTACTACATTTTACTGTCATTTTCCATGACCCTCTATTTTAATCAGTCACAATGATATTGCCTGAACGAATTTTTAGGGAAAGTTCCTGTCTAGGGGAGTACAATGACTGCAGTCACTGACTCTTTGCTCTTTCTTTTATTTTTTAAAGGAGAGAAAATTTTAATGTAATGTGTGATGACTTGAAGAATGGTGAAAAACGTCCTATCCCTAATCCTACCTGTAAATTTGAGGATGCTTTTAAAAGTTACCCTGAAGTGATGGAAAACATAAAAAGGGCAGGCTTTCAAAGTCCAACACCAATTCAGGTATGTGTTCCTAATTCTAATATTTCACTGAGAGTGCTCTCCCTTATGGCCACTCAGAAGCTGTTATCATTGAGCAAATTCTAATCCTGTGGGTTTCAGTGCAGAACTGCATGCACCACAGGGTTTATTGAACTCTGATGGTCACAGAAGCAACCACTAGCGATTTCTTTGCTGGTGCTTCTGTGTGGATTTGAGCTCCCAACCTTTAGGTTAGCTGTTGAGCACAAACTATTTGTGCCACCCACGGATACGATCCGTAGACGTTTGTTGAAAGAATTCTTGGCTTAGGAGAGGAGAGACACTTGGCAAAAAGAGATGTGCGTTTTGTTTTAATGTCTATTATTCTGTTTCAGTCCCAGGCGTGGCCAATAGTTCTTCAAGGAATAGATCTAATAGGAGTAGCCCAAACTGGGACCGGGAAGACGTTGTCCTATTTAATGCCTGGATTTATTCATCTTGACTCTCAACCAGTGTAAGATTCCTATGATTGGGTTCTCCTTTAGTGGTTGAATGGGTATACTATTGTATGCTGCATGCCATTGACACAGTTCAGACTCATAGTGAACCGATATACAACAGAACAAAAAACCCTCCAGTCTTGTCCCATCCTCACAGTGTTTCATTGGTTTGAACCCACTGTTGCAGCTCCTGGGTTATTCTATTCATTGAGTCTTCTTTTTGCCGATTTTCTACTTTGCCAAACATGATGTCCTTCTCTAGGAACTGGTCCCTCCTGATAATAGTCCAAAGTCCACGAGTCAAAGCCTCACCATTCTCATTTGTAAGGAACTTTCTTGCTATACTTCTATCGAGGCAAACATGTTCCTCTTTCTGCCAGTCCCTGGTACCTGAACATCGATTGTTGGTCCAGGTAAAATGAAATCCTTGACAACTTCCCTTTTTTCTCTGTTTATCATTATCTTGTTTATTTGTCCAATTGTGAGGATTTTTGCTTTCTCGTTGAGGTATAATCTATAACCAAGCCTGTGGTCTTTGGTCTTAATCATGACGTTTCACAAGCAAGATTATGCCACCTACTTATAGAAAACGATTAATGAGATTTGCTCCAATCCTGATGCGCCTTCTTCATAGAGCCCCGCTTTTCAGATTATGTGCTCAACATACAGACTGAAAGTTACGCTGAAAGAATACAATCTTGGCATGTGCCTTCCCTGATTTTAACCACTCAGTCGTATGCTCTTGTTCTACTGGAAGGACTAAAAAGAACCTCATGCCATCCTGTCAGTTCAGACTTATAGTGACCCCAGAGGGCAGAATAGGTATGCCCCAAAATAGGTATGCCCCAAAATGTCTATATGGTGGTAAACCTTTAAGGGAGTAGAAAGCCTTATCTTTTTCCGATGGAGGGTTGGTGGTTATGAACCACTGTCTTTGTGGTTAGCAGCACACCATACAATCCACAACAGCACCAGGCTCACAGAGGTGTCCCACATGAGCACAGTTAAGTGTTCTGGAATGTCCAGTTTTTTATAATGTTTGATTCACAGTTTGTTATGACTCACATAGTCACATACCTTTGCATAGTCAGTAAGACACAGGTAAACATCTTTCTGGTATTTTCCATCTGATGTTAGCAATGATGTCTTCTATGTCCTCTTCTGAATTGTTTGAATTTCTAGCAGACACCATTTCTGAATTATTGTCAGCAGAATTGTGCTTGCATGTGATATTAATGATATTCAATGATTTTTGCATTCTGCCACCTTTCTATGGAATGGAAAAAAGTATGGATCTCTTCCAGCCTTTTGGCCTGGTGTCTCTAGCACTGCACTGGCTTGTTGGTGTATTCTATTGCTATTCCATGAATTTCTGGAGCTTCGCTTTTGCCAGTGCCCTCAGTGTAGCTTAGATGTCTTCCTTCAGTACCATCAGTTCCTGATCATATGCCACCTCTTGAAATGGTTAAATTGTGACTAATTCTTTTTGGTACAGTGACTGTATATTCTTTCCACCTTATTTGTATGCTTCCAGTGTCACTGAGTATTGTAATGGGAAGCTTGAATCTTTCCTTCAGTTCTTTCAGCTTGAGAAATGCTGAGTGTATGTTCTTCCCTCTTTGTTTTCTAAGGCCAAGTCTTTTCATTTCATGAAAATACTTTACCGCCTTGAGCAACCCTTTCTTTTTTTTATGAAATCATTTTATTGGGGGCTCATACAACTCTTAGCACAATCCATACATACATCCATTGTGTCAATGGATTTGTACATTTGTACAAGAGCAGCCCTTTCAAATAGCCTGTTCAGCTCTTTAACGTCATCATTTTTTTCCAGTTGCTTTAGAGTAAGTTCAAGAGTAAGTTTTAGAATCTCTTCTGACCTCTATGATAGTCTTTCGTGTGTGTGAGAGAGAGAACTGGGTCAAGGGTTACAGTGTAAATCTGTTTTCTATCCAGCAATTCATACACGTTTTGTTGCATGTCGTCGATTGCCATTCGTACAATATAAGATTCCACTTCTTCCACACAGCTCTAACATTCTGTCATTTCTTGGAGCCTTGTTCTTCATTAATGCCTTCAGTGCACTTTGACTTCTTCATTCAGTACCATCAGGTCTTGAGCTATATGCTGTCTCTTGAAACGGCTGAACACTGACCAGTTCTTTTTGGTACCAATCTATTCCCTCTGTCTTTTCTTGCATCCTGAGTAATTTGATATTTTACCCACAGTATTCTTCAGGACTTGTACCTGAGGCTTGAATTTTTTCTTCAGTTCTTTCAGCTTGAGAAATATGCAGCATACTCTTCTCTTCGAGTTTCTAACTCCATGTCTCTGCATATGTCATTTTAACACATTGTCTTCTCCAGATGCCCATTGAAATTTTCTGTTCAGCTCTTGACTTCATCTTTGCTTCCATTTGCTTTAGCTCCTATATGTTCAAGAGCAAGTTTCAAATCAATCTCTTGGTTTTTATTTCTCAGAGTCTCTTCTGCCATTTATTTTGATCTTTTTGAAAAATCATTTTATTGGGGGCTCGGACAACTCTTATCACAATCCATACATACATCCGTTGTGTCAAGCACACTTGTACATTTGTTACCATCATCATTCTCAAAACACTTGCTCTCCACTGGAACCCTTCGTATCAGCTCCGCATTTCCCCCCTCCCTCCCCGTTCCCCCCTCCCTCATGAACCCTTGGTAATTTATAAATTATTATTATTATGTCATATCTTTTTTTTTTAAATAATCATTTTATTAGGGGCTCATACAACTCATCACAATCTCTACATACGTCATCTGTGTCCAGCACTTTAGTATATATGTTGACTTCATCATTCTTTTTTTTTTTTCTTTTTTAACATTTTATTAGGGGCTCATACAACTCTTATCACAATCCATACACACATCAATTGTGTAAAGTG
>NW_022107431.1:101491868-101518130 GCF_000313985.2 Echinops telfairi | reverse complement strand
CTCCCCCTCTCCCATGTCCCCCCGGAACTGTCAGTCCCGTTGTTTTCTCCTCCAGATTGTTCATCCAGCCTGTCCTATCCAAAGTGGGCTTTTTCATAGATAGATATTATCCTATCACTGATGCCATTATAGTTCAGGATAGATCTTGAAGTGTTCATTTAATGATGACTATGATGCAAGTGCTTTCTGCTTCTTGTTTCTGGCATAATAAACCATATGATGTCCAGGTCAACTGGCCAGTACTATTCCATTTCCACTCATTAATGCTTCGGATATATATATATATATTTGTTTCATTTCATTTTTGACAACTAATAATTTTCTTAGCTTCATACTTTATGTATTTTACACTCTGATTATTAGTGGATGTTTGAAGCTATTTCTTCTCATTTTGAGTCACAACATCAGCAAATGAAGGCCCCAATTGTACTATCAGCATCATTTAGGTTGAACCTACTTTGAGGTTGTAGCAACTCTTCTCCAGTTATATTTTGAGTGCCTTCCAACTGAGGAAGCCCTTACGGCATAGTGGTTACGCATAGTGGTTACACAGCTTGGGCTGTGAAGCTCAAGCTCAGCAGTTCGAAACCACCAGCTGCTCCGAGGGAGGAAGATGAGGCCTTCTACTTCCATAACAGTTTTGGAAACCTACAGGGACAGTGCTACTCTGACCTGTAGGGTCACCAGGAGCTGTAATTGACTTCATGGCAGTGAGTTTGGTTTGGTTGGTTCCAATATGAGGGACTCATCTCTGGTACTATAGCAGAACATGTTCAGGTGCTAGTCTTAAGCCTTTCAGTGGTTCATCTTCCACAAGTGGTTCACTTGTTCCTCCTTCCTAATCTGAGTCTGAAAGCTCTGTTGAAGCCTGTTCACCGTGAGTGACCCTGCTGGTGTTTGAAGAATCAGTCACATAGCTTCCAGCATCACAACAACACACAGCACAACAAACTGACATGATATATAGATAGACACCAGAAATGTAATTTAAGTTTTCTTTCATCTGTTACATTGGTCAGAAAGAAATGGGTCAATGCTACACAGCAATAAAAAAATGATGATGAATGTATGAAATGTCTTATAATGTGGATGAATCGGAAGGACATTATGCTGAGTGAGAGCTGTTGATCAAAAAAGACAAATACTGTGTGATCTCACTTTTTCAAAAAGACAAATAGATAATCATATAGAAATGAGCAATCCTTGGGTAGTACCACTCTTTGGGAAGAGAAGGAGGGGAAATCTCTCGCTAGACAATGACACTATTTTTGTCACTGAGAAAGGCACTAGCAAGTATTATTGAAGTGTGCAAAGCTTGCCAGATGTTAAAGATGATACTAAAAAGTAAATAAGATTAAGGGACATTATTTGTACATGTTAAGGTATATACATATTTGTGTGTACTGTTAATATAATAAAAATAAGATGATAACAGGAACAGGAAAAATCATGATGTAAAGTCCTGAATAATGGGGAGATTCAGAAGAGGCCAAATAAGCCCTTTCAGGATGCGGGATGATGTAGGAGGTTGGATTATTGCTAGGACTGTTAAGGTAGTATGACAGGCTGCCATCTTTGAGTGAAGCAACACTCTTTTCAATGTTTATCCACTAGAGCAGTGTTTCTCAACCTTCCTAATGCCGCAACCCCTTCATACAGTTCCACATGTTGTGGTGACCCCCAACCATAAAACTATTTTCATTGCTACTTCGTAACTGTAATTTTGCTACTGTTATGAATCAGGTGACCCCTGTGAAAGGGTCGTTCGACCTCCAAAGGGGTCTCAACCCACAAGTTGAGAACCGCTGCTTTAGAGATTTGGTTGCTCTGCACATGCGCCCCTTGTTTCCTAAGAGGGAAATCGAGTTTCTAGCACGGTGTTGACACTTAATGTTCAGAACCAGTTTGAAACTATGCTTTGAACTGAAACCACTACCAGAGGTCACCTTTCAGCTAAATGGCAGATTCATGTAATAACCCAGAACTCCAAGCTCACTGCCACTGAGTCAATTTTGACTATAGTGACCCTATAGGACAGGATAGAACTGCCCCTTTGGATTTCCGAAACTTTAAATCTTTACACGATTAGACAGCCTCTTCTTTCTCTCAGAAAGCAGCTGGTGGGGGGTTTGAACTGCTGACCTTATGGTTAGCCGCTCAGTGCCAAAGCCTGGCAGCAACCAGAGCAACCTTTAATAAAAAGATTCATAAAATAATATCACCTGTGACATTGTTGTTGTTTTTAATTATTTATGAGACTAAATAGTCAACATTCACCCTAAAGCAAAAATGAGGAGGTCCAGGAGGGTTGTGGACTAGGGTAATGAAAATGTACAACCAGAATGGAAAACCGTTAGAATTTTTACACAATGTGGGAGTGCAACCAGTGTCACTGAAAAACATGTATCAGATGAGAACCTAATTTGCTGAGTACTTTTCACCCAAAACACAATAAAATATGTTTTATTACATCGTATACTAAATGAAACCAAGCATTCACTTAGCTAAAGTAGTGGAAAATGCTGCCTTGAGCTTTACACCCTTTAAGGAACTATCTACCTGCAACAAGATGGGAGTATTACCCCTGTGGCCGAGATCACGTGTGCTAATGGGGGAGGGAAAGCCCAGACGAGCACAGGGACAACGGTCACACAGCTCCACGAACGTCACTGGTGCCACTACCCGGCACGTGGCCTGCTTTGCTGCGTCTGTTCTTTGTCTTCTTTTCTGCTGTGTTTAGTCTTGACAGCAACAAAGCTATTTTTTTTTAAATCCATTTCTCAAACAGATAAAAGCAATTGGTCAGGAGGACACAAGAAAATGGACGGGCACATGTGCCATATTGGTGAAAGTCTACATAGACCCCTGTGAGGGGTCACAATAGGAGGTCCAGACCACGCATGAGACTCAAACGCATAAAAAGACGAGGGTTACTGGTCTGTTAGACATGGCCGGAGCGCTTATACATCCTTCAAGCCACTCACTTCTTGGGCTCTGCTTTCAGCCAGACGATCGGCCTACGAGGGGATGAATACCACCAGAGAGGTTTGAGCTCCTTAGAACAGGGGTTAGCAAACTTTTGAGATGGAAGAGCCCACCCTGGCCCTCATAACAATTTAAACATGTTTCCAGAGCCATACATATACAAGGGGGTGCCCCCCCAAAACTGGATTTTCCCCCCCAAAGCTACATATTTAAGTACATTTTTACAAAACAACCTTATAACCTTCAAAGTAATCTCCATTACACTTAATATACATTTGCCAAATCAGAAATTCCATTTTTGGAAACATTTTTCAAACTCATCTGTTTGGATGGCTGACTGCACCTCCCTCAGTATTTTTTGGTTTTGTTTTTAATCGTTTTATTAGTCCCTCTGTTTTTTTATTCGTCTCTTCTATGTTGCCAAATCACTGTCCTTTCATGCCCTTCTGCATTCACAGAAGTAAAAATAAGTTAAAAAAAAAAAAAGAAATAAAAATAAGTTATACGGAGCAAGGTCAGGTGTGTGAGGCAAGAGAGACATGCTGGTTTTTGCCAAAAACTGGTGCACTGAGATGGCTGCGTGAACAGGTACATTGTGGAGGCAAAACAGTCCCCCAGCTGCCACAAATCAAACCTTTTTTGTCACACACTGTTAGACACAATCTTTTCAGAACCTCTAAATAGAAAGCTTGATTAACAGTTTGACCTGTTGGAAGGAACTCCACATGCACTATAAGTCAACATTTTCTTTTTCTTTTTTTTGAGTCAATATTTTCGATCATTCGGGAAGAGAGAAGTTGACAGATATCCAGAATGAGGATTGTCATCAATTGACATTTCACCATTTTTGGAACAAGAAAACCACTCGTACATTTGAGCTTTTCCCATAACCCTGTCCTTGTAAGCTGTGTTCAATATCATAACAGTTTCTGCGGCATTTCCCAGCTGCACGCCATTCTCTTAAAATCAGCCATCACAGAAAACGAGGTTCAAGTGAAACTGTTTTCACGAAAAAATTCACTGTGACCAGCGAGACCCTTCCCAGGTGACAGCAATGATGCACTAACTCAAAGCAAATTGCTCCATGCTCTCCTTGGGAAAAATGCAAAAGCTCCACTCTGCCAAGTGCAATTCCAGGGTTTTTATGGGTACCCTCTTATGATTTTTACAAACAAATGAAATCCTGATTTTAATAATATCCTTTCAATGTTTTCACATTTACTTCAGAGCCACATGTATGTACAAAAATGCTGCCTATGACTCTTGAACCAGTTTGCGGACCCTTGTCTGAGAACAGTCAATAGGAGCTCAAAGGGGCAGCACTTCCCCAGGGAGAAAGCTGAGAAGGCCAGGGATAGAAAAGAACGCAGGAAAATGGGAAATGAGGAAGTAGAAGGAGCGCTGTTACATTGTAGGGGTTTCACCAGGGACACAAAAGGAAAACGATTTAGTTCTGTGAACTTTCATCCAAATCACTAATAAAATTAAAAACGAAGTACAAATTGACAGAAATGCTCTAGCGGCAGGAACAGGCAATACCCACTGAAAGCTTTGAGAGTGGGAACAAAGGGAAGTACAAACGATGTTAGTTGTACATCCAATGGGCCATATTCTCTAAGAGAATGCTCCCCACCAGAAAATAAAGGCCATGTTCATTGAAACTTATTTGGACATGAAGGAGCCCTGGGGACAGAGAGTCGTTAAGTGCTCAGCTGCTAACCCAAAGGTCAGCAATTTGAACTTGTGGCCACTCCAGGGGACAAAGGTGTGGAAGCCTGCTTCCAGAAACACACACAGTCTTGGAAGCTCTGGGAAGCAGTTCTGTGTCCTACAAGCATGCTGCAAATCAGAATTGACTTGATGGCAGTGGGTTTAGTTTTTTAAATCAAGTAATCTCAATTAAATCTTTGAAAATAGCTAAAACATTTTAAGGGGAAGCTTATTGACATTTCTTAATATCAACTACTTAAAATATTTTCTTTTTAGGCATGGTGTATCAGTAATTCGTAAACCAAAGTCTATGTATATTTAGGTAACATTTTGTTATACACCTTACAAGAGGTGTAAAGATGACTGACATTGCTACAAATGTTAAAAGAACTGAACCCATGTGTTTCTGAGGCAGAGGATTTTATATTAATTACTTTGTTTTCTCTCCAAAGAGCTAGAGATAAAAGATTTGGACCTGGCATGCTAGTCCTTACGCCTACTAGAGAATTAGCTGTTCAGGTGGAAGCTGAATGTTCTAAGTATTCATATAAAGGTCTGAAAAGGTAAGCAAGTTCCTTGGCCATTCCTGAACCCATGTTAGATTGTTTTCATCTTTGTAGCTTAATGAATTCTAAAATTCACTGCCATTGAGTCGATTGCTACTCATAGCGATCCCGAGCAGAATTGTCCCTTAAGCTTTCCAAGACTTTAAATCTTTACAGGATCAGATAGCCTCATTTTGCTCACATGGAGTTGCTGGTGGGTTTGAACTGCTGCAGCTGTGGTTAGCAGGTCTGTGTTAGCCCACTATACCACCGGGGCTCCTTGTCCTTTCATACATCCTCCTTCTTTAGAGACTCTGGTTGGCTCAGTGTGGGTCAGATATTTCTCTGTAATCAGGTAATAATGATAGAAAATTTCTCTCTTTGTGGCCCAACCCTGAAGTTGATGGTAACAGATAATTATCAGAAAGGGCCCCGTAGGACCAGAGGTGTCACTTCTCCTCTTTAAGGTTTCTCTTCTGTTGCCCTTTATAGGATTGTATACCCAAAGTGCCTACGCTGGTTGGGATGCTGGGTTGTGAGGGGCTATTTGCATGCATGTGAACTTTGGATATTTTTGTTATTGTCATTAAGTGTATGTATATATGGTGGTGGAGATAGAGATGGACAAATCCAAGACCTTACAAAAGGTGTGGATATCATTATTGCCACTCCTGGACGATTGAATGATCTGCAAATGAATAAGTTCGTCAACCTGAAAAGCGTAACCTATTTGGTAATTATGGGTAGTGGGGCGTGGGGTGCTGGGAGGGAGAAGACCGAGAGTATTAGTATAGCTTTTACTTCTTTAGAATGCCTGTTTGGGGCTCTGGTAATAGTTCCCACTCCCCCTAGCAAGTTAAAATAGGATTTAGAAATATAGTTTACATTTATTTTAGACATTTTGGAAAATGTAGCAAGCACCAAAAATTAAAATCCATTTCAATCATTTGATCATTTTTTTATTAAATAGATTTGTTAACAATAAAGAACACTTTTAAATAAAAATCAACCTATGCTACTTAGAACTATAGATGGCTTAGTTGACTTCTCAAGTTTTTAAAAAATGGAACTTTTCATCAAGAATGGACCTACTGATGAAGTGCTCGTAAGTGTGGGCTTTGGAACTAAAGCAGCTCAGACGCTAACTCTGCTGGTTGCCACCTGTGTGAGCATGAGCATTGGGAAGTTCATTTAATTTCTGCAGCATAGCTAATGGGGAATAAGAAAGCCTGTGTGAACTGTTGTATTCAGAAAGAGAAAACATAATGTAGCCACCTTCTTAATTTTTAATGTAGGTTTTAGATGAAGCAGACAAGATGCTGGACATGGGATTTGAACCCCAGATAATGAAGATTTTATTAGATGTGCGTCCAGACAGGCAGACTATTATGACAAGGTAAGCACAAACGTAATTTTAACTCAGGGCCATTGAATCAATGCTGACTCATAGTGACCCCCTGTGAGTTTCTGAGCCTGTAACTGTTTACAGGAGTAGAAAGTCCAATCTTTCTTGAGTGAAACTGCTGGTGGTTTTCAATTGGGGCCCTTGCACATCGCAGCCCAACTCGTAACCACTATACCACCAGGACTCTAAATACCTAATTATTGTCTGTGAAATAGAAACCAGGGCATGAGCCAATCACAAAAGGACAAATAACGTATGAGACCACAACTATATAAATAAACACCAAGATAAACGTAGACTTCTGCTCTCCTCTTCTACTCTTCTAGTCCAATCTCACAGGGAAGGAGTAACATGCTACTTGGAGCTCATGACCTACATACCGCCCCCTTACTTGTACATCTCAAAACCACTCTAACAGAAGGCCTCTTCTCAACTGGGTCAGGTTCCCATGATGCAAAGAGAACGGAAAGACCAATCAGTTACTGCCATATAACGTGGTCTACCATCATCTCAAATTAACAGTTACTCTTACAAGAGTGGTTAGTGAGCCTTACTGGAAACCCAAGTCAAGAGGTGATAGGGCGAAGGGCACATCAGTCTTAGAGAAGGTGTCTATGCTTAGGTTGATGGGTAAATGGGGCGAGGCAGTATGCCATTGGGGAAAACACTCAACATTAAGTATATAGACACCAAGGGGGAATAAGCTTGGTATTATGTATATAATCGAGCACTTTTGACCTAGTTTGTATTCAACATTTGGTGATCCAGGTTGTTTATTATAGACAACCAGGACTTCAGGCTCTGTCCTTTTGAGGTACACAACATCTCTCATAGACTAGACCAGAGGATCTGATTTTGAACTCCAACACAGTGAATTAGACTTTATCTTTTTTTTTTCCTTAGACTTTCTCTAAAACACACTGGCAGCAGAAGGCTACAGATGACAGTGAAAGCCCAAACCCCATTTACAGGGTCCCCTATCTGGGTTAAAGCTTTAATGAATCCCTTCTATGGACCAGAGATGGGAAAGTCCTTGTCATCAGACAGAATACATCGCAGGGCGGATTACTGCAGTTATGTTTAGGTCCAAATGTGACACCTTATCTTTGATCTCTGTGGTAGTCTGGCTTGACTAGAGAAACAAATCGTGTGTAAGAGATATAAAGCTCTCTTACACACGAGTGTAGAGCAATTGTATATTGAGAAAATATCCCAGCTCAGTCCAGATCAAGTCCATAAGTCCGATATTAACCCATATGTCTGGTACTAGTCCATAAATTCCTGTTTAGACTCACACAACACAAGCAGTGATGCTGAATGCAGGAAGATCACAGGCTAGTGGTGGGTCCAGTGGCAGTGGATGTATCTCAGCCCTGGTGTGGGTCTCCACGTGGCTCCTCCAGCTCCAGGGCTCTGGCTGCCATCAGTATGGCTCCATGTAGCTTGTTAACAGGAATGTCAAGCATAGAGTGTGTGTGTGTCCTGCCCCAGGGATGAACACAGGAGTTCCCAGAATCATCAGGAGAAGGCCAAGCCCACACAGAGGCTTCATTGGATATTACCTGATTGACAGGCTAGACTCCACCCCTTCACTCAAGTTGATAGGCGATTATGTAACTGCCACAATCTCCCTCTTGACCGAATATATAATTGCTCCAGTTTTTAATATTTTCTGCTTTGTTATCAATTGAGGGTTTACTTTGTCTCATTGTGCCATTGTTGTTGGGTTGTTTGTATCCTGTCTTGATTTTGTATGATTTTCTGCAGATGAAAATATGCAGATGTAGGTAAACCTGTAGAGCAGCAGTTCGCAACCTGTGGGTCGCGACCCCTTTGGGGGTTGAATGACCCTTTCACAGGGGTTGCCCGATTCATAGCAGTTGTAAAATTACAGTTATGAAGTAGCAACAAAAATAATTTTATGGGTGGGGGAGTCAGCACAACATGAGGAACTGTATTAAAGGGTCGCAGCATTTGGAAGGTTGAGAACCACTGCTATAGAGACAACAACTAGATTAATAGATTCAAAGGACTGTGCCAAGATAGTCTGGCAGGAATTGGGGAGCTTACGAGACAAGGAAGAAAAATGCCCTGTAATTGATGGTGATAATGGCTGCACCACTGCTATGCATGTGATTGAAGTACTGAAATGTATCCCATGTGAATAGTATGACTGTGAAATTGTTACAAAGAAACTAATTTTTAAAAATCAATGGAATACAATTCTATTCTTCTTGGTTGCTTTCTGATGTTTTCAAGTGTTGGTTGAAAGTATTTGAGATCCTTAGTGAAAGCTAACTTGTCATCACTTGGTTTAGTATCTGAGTGTGGTAGTATGACAATAATTGCTCTATTCTTGACTAATGGGTTTCCTAAATTACAGAAAAAATTCTTTTCTTTTTTATTATTATAAATAAATCATTTTATTGGGGGCTATTACAGCTCTTATAACGGTCCATACATCATTTGTATCAAGCACATTTGGGCATATGTTGCCTTCCTCATTTTCAAAATATTTTCCTTCTGTTTGAGCCCTTGATATCAACACCTCTTTTTTTCTCCTCCCACCCTCATGGACTCCTGATAAATTATAAATTATTATTATTATTTTCATATCTTACACCGCCTGCTATCTCCCTTTGTCCACGTTATTGTTGTTTGTCCCCTTGGGGAGGGGGAGATACAATTCTTATAGAAGCACCTAAAGGAATTCCTTACGGGGAGATTGTGTGTCATGGAAGAGTCTAACATTGAAATCAGTGAGGATCACCTTTACTTGGACACATTTGAGTACTGCATACGTTTTTGCCCAAGATAAAACTGAGGAAGCAATGATTGTTGTTTGGATGCTGACGGATCCTTAAAGACTGACTTTCTCCTGAACCTACACCCTTGTGTTTGTCAGCATTAGAAACAATAGTGATAAGCAAACTGCCTGCCCTGGAGTCAGTTCTGACTCAGAGCAACCCTACAGGACAGGGTAGAATTGCCCCTGTGAGTTTCCCAGACTGTAACTCTTTATGGGAGTGGAAAGCTTTGTCGTCCACAGAGCCCCTGGTGGTTTCAAACTGCCGACTATGCAATTGTGGAAATATACCAAGTTCCCACACCTGGAGTTCTAAATAGTCTTTCAAGAACAGTGAAGTTAAATTACAAAGGCATTTTTATCAACTTTATTATGCTGTATAAGTTTGAAGAAACATTTTTTCTGTCTATGAATTTGCACAGATTTTTAATCACATCTGAAGGATATTTAATTGACAATTGACATACACGTGATTTTGTCTGTTGTATGAAGCTTGGTAAGTTAGGAGTCAGAGAGAAAACAAATCTAACACTAGAATTCCTTCTACTATCTCTCCATATATTATATGATTCCTTCATCTATTGTTTATTCAACCTCTGTCTACTTATTTAAAACATTTCATCCAGTAGCTTCATTGTACTTGAACAATTCTTGGTGGAATTTAAATTGTATGTAACATCTACCTACTGAAAAGATAAGAAGTACTACGACTTGTCTTTCATGAATGATTGGTTTGTAGAACACAGAAGGAACCTTTGAGTGAACATGGTTCATGTGCAATACATTTTTAATGTGTGTGCATCTTGCTTGCTTTCCAGTGCAACCTGGCCACCTGGTGTCCGTCGACTTGCAGAGTCTTATTTGAGAGACCCCATGATTGTATACGTTGGCACCTTGGATCTAGTTGTAAGTTTATTTGTTTGGTTTTCAAAAACACTCCTTAAGGACATTTTAAACACCACCGGTTTTGACATGTGTGCTGTGGCCACTCACCAATTTTAAAACAAATCCTAGGTGCATGTAATTCTATCTAAAAGATGGTGTGTATAACCACAGTACTATTAACTATTAACTCACCTTAAAACATTTAGTATGCTTTAGTAACATCAAATGTCCAATCAGTGTTCATATTTTTCTAATACAGTAGCTCTGCATCAGTCGAAGGGAATTCTGCATATTTGCTTGTTATGTCTCTTACTCTCTAATCTGCAGATCTCCCACGTTGTGTGTGCGTGTCTGTTGACTGGGGTTGAATCTGTTGTTGTCTATACAGTTATCCTGGATTTTGCTGATGCCCATACGGCTTTTGAGTATGCTTTTTATTCCTAAATTTTCTGTAAATGGTAATTAGATATAGAAACTTGATTAAATCCTGGGTTTTAATTTGTTTTCTTTTTACAAAAATTCTCCATGGGTAATGATGTTTCCTTGTTTTGCATCATTTCAAAAGGAATATAAGTCCGACCTTCTCTGTGATGGTAAAATCTTAACATCAGTGGGTTCGGATGTTTCCAGTCTACCCTCTATATGTTAAGTCCTGAGGGCCTTTGACCTAATGGGGATCATTGTCTAACTCCATGATATTATTGATTGCAGTTGTGGTCAGCTGCTATTGAGTTGATCCCACTCATAGCAGCTCTGTGTACAACAGAAGGAAACCCTGTACCGGTCCTGTGCCAGCCTCAAAACAGTTGTTATGTTGAAGCCTATCGTTGCAGCCACCGTGTCATCTATTTCCTTGTGGGTCTTCCTATTTTGTGCGGACCTTCTACTTTACCAGATACTTAATTGACTCAATAGCAGTGAGTGTGGCCACTTCACCCGGTATGATGTCCTTCTCCAGGTGTGCTCTCTCCTCATAGCATGTCTCACGGATATGAGATGAAGTCTGACCATCCGCATTTCTAAGGAGCATTCTGGTTGTACTTCTTTCAAGTCAAAAATTCATATGTACTAGTTCTTTTTGTGGTGTTCCTTAGTTATCGTCCTCGTTCACATGTATACGAGGCAGTGAACATATGATGACTTGGGTCAGGCACACCTTGGTCCTCAAAGGGACAGCTTTGCTTTTTAACACTTTAAAGGGGTTTCTCCAATGTAATTTGATTTCCTGACTACCACTGCCTTGAGGATTGAGTGTGGATCCTAGTAAAATGAAATCCGCGACTAAAGTTTTTCACTGGGGGTTTCAAGATTTCATCAGGGGTTGCCAAATAAAATCCGTCCTCTAATTCTTCCTGCCAAGTATAATCCTTTCCTCTTACACTATTATAGAAGTACTATTTTATCTAAAGAGACAACATTTTATTTCTTTATGATTTAAAGAATGGTACCAATGTTATGTAATTAAATTGCTAAAATAATAATTGTGTTGAGACTGTATCATGAACTGATTGTCTTCTTTCGTTGGAAGGACAATATCCCAAACTCAAGATTATAGTTTTGATAAGCCTGGCTGTATCCTGTGGTTATTATCTTTTTCTGTAGTAGCCAGTTTCTTTCAAGACCTCTGCCTTTTGACCTGTTAAGTTTATTAAAACCTTCTCCAGTGATAGAAATAAGAGGTAATCTGGGGCTGGGGCTGGTATATGTGATTCCTGCCTCAATAGTAATGTATCCTAATTTTTTAATCTCTTAGGCTGTAAGTACTGTGAAGCAAAATATAATTGTTACCACAGAGGAAGAAAAGCGCAGTCATATTCAGATTTTCCTAGAGAGCATGTCTCCCAAGGACAAAGTCATTGTGTTTGTCAGCAGAAAGGCAGTGTAGGTATTTTTCCTTTGATTCTGTTACAATCATTAATCAAATTGAATTTGTTTGGGATGACTTATGTCTGTATACTGATTATAACTCGATATACAAATGGTGATGGGTGTGTCTGTTGCAGCATTTGTAATTCAGACTCTTGGCACTAGAACTAAAACTAGTGAGTCAGTGATGGCCCTTGAACAGCACGTAGGTCACTGGCTTTCTTTTGCTTCAGTGCTGATCACTTATCAAGTGACCTGATCCTCCACCGCCTGTCAGTCGAGTCTCTTCATGGCAACAGGGAACAGAGCGATCGAGAGAAAGCGCTGGAGAACTTTAAAACAGGTGCGTTTGTGTAATCACTGTCCATTGCAGCTTACAAATCTGTCCAGTACCTGGACTTGGCCAAGGGACAAATCCATTTCTAAGATCTGTCCTCAGCTTTGCAGATCCCCGAGTTAGAGCTCTGTTTATGAGACTCAAACTAGCCACGCTCACAAAAGACACGTGTTCACAGGAGGACCACGGTCTTTTCAGGGAGGAGCCCTCTAGTCCTTTACCTGGGAAGCATATCCCTTTGTGATGCGATACCTGGGAGATGAGAGTACTCCAAAACCTGCTTGGTAAGCAAGGAAGCTGAGAGAAGGCAATCTACTGCTCAAGGAATGTTTCCTCCAGGAATTACCCCTTCACTGCAGCAGTAACCAGGGCCACCCTCACCTCAGTGTTTTGATTGAAGCATATCATAGATGCTGACTGTATCTTTTTTATGTTTTTATTAAGGTAAAACTGACAGATACACAACTATACATATTTAAAATACACAGTTTGGGTTTGACATGTCCATGCATCTATGAAACTCACTACAATCAAGATAGTCATTTCTATCACCCTAAAAATGTCCTGGTGTTTTAGTTCTTTATTTAAGCATTATTAATATTTTTGAATGATATAACAAGGCCTATCTAAAGCACAACATTTATTTTAAAATATGTCTCTGGGTGGTGTTATAAATTAGAAAATGTACGTGTATATTTTTCTTTTTTTAAGAACTCAGTTTTGATTTTATAACCCGAATGTGCTTGTGAATTCAATTGTTGGTTTCGTAATGTGTCCTTGAGAATTAGGTTGTTTTCACGTCATAAGGAATTAATGTCATAAGGATTCATCATGATGGGGTTTTGTATGTGTTTATTAACCTTAGCATCTAGATCTCGTGCTAGAGCTTAAATTCTGAGCACCCGGTGTGCAGCAGGCTGTGGGTGACAGTCCCGGTGTTTTCTTCTATCCCTCATTCTCCCCACCGCCCACTGGCAGCCCTGGTTCTATAGTTTCTCACTTGCTTTTACTTTAATTTCTACCTTTAGCTACTCTTTATTTATTTATTTATTTATTTTTATAATAAATTTATTGGGGGCTCGTACAACTCATCACAATCCATATATCCATCCATTGTCAAGCACATTTGTACATTTGCTGTCATCATTTTTTTTAATTTAATCATTTTATTGGGGGCTCGTACAACTCATCACAATCCATACATCCATCCATTGTGTCGAGCACATTTGTACATTGGTTGCCATCATCATTCTCAAAACATTTGCTTTCTACTTGAGCCCTTGGTATCAGCTCCTCATTTTTTTCCCACCATCCACAACCCCATCCCTCATGAACCCTTGATAATTTATAAATTATTATTATTTTGTCATATCTTGCACTGCCCAACATCTCCCTTCACCCACTCTTCTGTTCTCCATCCCCCAGGGAGGAAGTTATATGTAGATTCTTGTTATTGGTTCCCCCTTTCTACCCCACCTTCTTCCACCCTCTTGGTATTGCCACTCTCCGCACTGGTCCTGAAGGGATCATCTGTCCTGGATTCCCTGTGTTTCCAGTTCTAGCTGTGCCAGTGTGCATCCTCTGGTCTAGCCAGATTTGTAAGATAGGATTGGGATCATGATTGGGGGGGTGGGGGAGGAAGCATTTAGGAACTAGAGGAAAGTTGTGTGTTTCATCGTTGCTACACTGCACCCTGACTGGCTTGTTGCCTCCCCGATACCCCTCTGTATACTCTTTGTTTTTTATCCCATCTTTCTCATATGACTTTTTCTTTTTGTACCTTCTTTGGATTGAGTGTTTTTGTGATTCCATTTCCTCTTATTATCTTATTAGTGATACTTTGCTTTTTTCCTTAATGGTGGTTTTGATGTCTGTGGTATATATCTTTAACTTATCACAGTCTACTTTAATATTTATTATTGATTTTCAACATTTTGATTATGATATACCCACGTGTTTTTTTCTGCATAGAGTTTACTGAAGTCCTTGGAACTATAAAACTGTAATTTGTATCATATTTGGAAAAGTGTTGGTCCTTGTTTCTCCCAATCTTTCTCCTGTTCCCTCGCTCTGGGAGGAACTCTCCTCATTGCATATTTACTGGGCTGCTTGGTGTTGTCTGACAGCTCACTGGTGTTCGGTTTATTATTTTCAGTCCTTTTTCTTTTACTTTTTAGTTTTTTTATTGGTCTGCTTCAAATTCGAATAATGATCTTTTTCTTCTGCATAATCTCTTCATCTCACCCGTTGTATTTTTCATCCTAAACATTGTTTGTTGTAATTTCCAGAAGTTTGACTTCTGTCTTGTCTCTCATGCTTTTTCTCCCTCTTTGAGCATATGGAATATAGCTATGGTATCTGCCCTGGTGGCACTGCGGATTACATGTTAGGCTGCTAACCCGGAGGTCGGTTGTTTAAACCCACCAGCCTTTCTGTGGGAGAAAGATGAGGCTGTGTACCCTGGTAAAGAGTTGCAGTCTCAGTAACTGGATTAGTGGTTCCTTGGGGTGTGGCAGGGAGGTTGGGGGTAAATGCGGAACTAATAGCAGTGAGTACAAGAATGAAGAAAACCTTCTAAAACTGATGGTGGTGGTGATTGTACAACTCTTCTTGATGTGATTGAACAATTGGATTGTAAGATACGTGAATTATATGCCAGTAAAACTGTTGGGGGGGAAATAATTGCAGTCTCAGAGAGAATGTGGGGGGATTAGGGAGTCAATATATGTGAGCACAAGAAGGAAGAAAAGGTTCGAAAGGCGATGATGGCGGTGATGGTACAGCCCTTCTTGATGCGACTGCACTATTGGGTTGTATGTTAACTGTGGCTCAGTACAAATGTTTAAAATGTTCAGCAGTGCACGGAACAGCTCTCCTGTGCCCTGAAGGGTTGCCATGGGTCAGACTCTATTTGATGACGTTGAGTTTAGATATTGGGTTTTTATTATTGGTGTAATTTCTGATTTTTTTTCCTCTTAGTTACAAATCATATTTTTGTTTCCTTTTTTTCTTTTTGGTGGTTTGCATGCCCCCACATGTGAATTTTATCTGTGTGTGCCAGAATTTTTCATATTTCCTTACGACTTTGGGGGGCTTCGTTTGGATTACTTGAAAACAGCACTCATGATGACTCTTATTTTCTCACAATAGAGAGCATCCAAATAATCCCAGATCTCCAGATAAAATGTGAATGTCCCGGACGGCTCTGGCATTCTGCTCTTTCCTAACTGACTCACGGTCCCTAGGGTGTTTTTTCATTTTGAGTAACTGGTCCCCCTTCCACTTTCTTCTCCAAAACCATGTTGAGCCAGGACTATTCTAGTCTTTTAAATAGTAGCTTTTTAGCATTAAGTTATATATTAGTTCTTGAAATTTTTGAGGTTTGGGGGCCATTTGCTAAATTACAATATCTGTTGTGTCATAAATGACCAGTAGTTTAGGGGGAAAAGGACACTAAGTATTCCTTTCCCATATTTGGTATCTTAGTGAGCATGTTAATCTAAGCAATAAGGTTTCATCTGATTAAAGAAGGGTAAATCTATTTTTCATAGCTGTTTTAGGTTGGTTTATACTAGAATATATCTATCAGCACTTGGCTTTTCTCTTTAGGTAAAGTGAGAATACTGATTGCTACTGACTTAGCCTCTCGAGGGCTTGATGTCCATGACGTCACCCATGTCTATAATTATGATTTTCCTCGGAACATTGAAGAATATATCCACAGAGTAGGGCGCACTGGAAGAGCAGGGTGAGTAAGCACAGTCTACCCTTAACAGTGGACTTCCAATCCTTCCCATTACTTACCTTACACACTGCCCTGGCTGGGGAAACCCATGTTGTTCTCTTGTTCTGGGAATTGTCTACTTCTCTCCAGAGCCTCTGTGAGCTGCTCGATCCCTGTCCAACTGCTCTGCTTGATTCAGCCAGATTCCTCCACGATTAGCTTCACGGAGGAGATTCTGAGTCCACTCATTACTTCAATCCCATTGTGTCAGCATATTGAGCTGCCCCCACAGCTGTCCTGAACATTGTGAACAACTTCTCTGAGTTAGCACGCATCCGAGAGAGGACTGTCCTTTCCCCCCTGCTGTTTTATACAGTTCCACAACATTTGCTTTCCAAATGGGTTTATGTGACCTTCATTCTTAATACATAATAAATATTTGGATTTGTGTGAGCGAGTTGAACTTTTTGCTGCTGCTGTGTTGCTCACTAAATCATAAGGCCAGAGGTAAGACAGACGGGTGACATGCATTGTTTTCTTTGCTCCCACCTCAAGGAGAAGCGGTGTGTCAATTACTCTCATCACCAGGAATGACTGGAGGGTTGCCACTGAGTTGATTAATATTCTGGAACGAGCAAACCAGGTGAGGCTGCGGCACTCTCACTTCTGCAATGGCTCATCGACTTGCTTCTGCCGGTGACGGGGCCGTCACCGCAGAAAAGCTCCCTGCCCTCACGGCGCGAGCGTCCTGCCTCTCGGGAAAGACTGATCCCGAACAGTGACACGTGCTGTGAGGGCCGTGGCCTGGCAAGGGTGAGGAGCTGTCGGAGCCTATTGCTAGACAGTTGAATCTGAGCAAATACCTTGCTGGGGGAGGCCTAGGTGAAGTGGAGGTAGGAGCCCTGGAAGGTGGGGAGAACACAGCAGGCAGAGGGAACCAGCAGGCCCAAGCAGGGAGACTGCGCGTACCGGGCACTGGCAGCAACTGCAGAGCTGGACAAGCAAGAGCGTAACGTAGTGATTGGTGCTTTTAAGATCGGTCTGATTTTTTTTAAGATCATTTTATCGGGGGCTCTTACAGTTCTTAATAACAATCCATACACCAATTGTATCAAGCATACTTGTATATATGTTGCCATCATTCATTTTCTAAATATTTACTTTGTACTTGAGCCCTCGGTATCAGCCCTTTTTCCCTCCCTTTCCTGCCCTCCTGAACCCTTGATAAAGTATAATTATCATTTTCATATCTTACACCCACACTTCTTTTGTTTGGCCCGAGGTGGTGGAGGGGCGTGTGGCAGGTGGTGTTATGTGTAGATCATTGGGATTGATTCTCCCTTCCTGTCCCCATGATTTTATAACCTGAAGATGGATTCAAGAATTAACACGCAAGGCAACAAGTTTCACTCTCTCTGACAGACATAAAACGTCATCGGGTAGTTATATAGCTTTCTCGGGCTGAAGGAATTTGGAGGCACATTAACTTACTGTGTAATGATGGTAAAAGAAAATACTCAGAATCTTTATCAACACATTTAATGATTTCAGAATGTTCCAGAGGATCTTGTGTCAATGGCTGAGCGATATAAGGCAAATAAACAGAAAAAGGAAATGGAAAAAAAATTAGGAAGACCTCCAGGAAAACCCCAGAAGTTTTATTATTAATGTGGTACCATTGAAAAGTGGCACCAGACCACTAGAGGTAAAACTTAAATAACTAGCTCAGAGACTCAAGTGTCTGCTTTCTCTCCATTTTATTTATTTATTTATTTATTCGCTCTCACCGTTTTGTTGATCTGCTTCATTCCATCAATCTGGGAATTGTTTCTCAACAAATGTTCTTCTTAAAATATCTTATTTAGGTTTAAGAGTTATTTAGTTTAGTATAAATTTAGAGTTGAGAGTAAACTCAAATTGTACCAAAAATTAGAGTCGGGAGAGGTATAATTGGTATAACCTCTTTAGAAAATAATTAGATAACCTATTGCACGTACATCTAATCTTTTATCAGGAATTGCTCTGCTAGGAATATTGCACATACAGATTTGTAAGGGCAATTTTTGTAGCAGCAAAAGACAACCACCTAAATGTCCCGCAGGTGAAAACAGTGAGTAAAGGGGCTAATTTAACGAAAGGTGTGAAATCCTTACCCACGAAACAAACAACCCCGATGACCAGAGACTGCAAAGTTACTGATAATTTGGATAAATCAGTGACAACTTGGTGGTGAGAGCACATCCGAGGCAGAGACAGGGTAGAAAGCTGGAAGACTCCGCTGTGACTTAAAGTCCTGGGAAAATGACTTCATAAGTGTAATGGGGTGGGGGGGGGAGTCAGAACCAATTGTTTTTCTATTACTTCTTAAGAGAAAAATGAGTTCAGTTCTCCAACGTTTCAGTGTTTGCAGAGGAATGTGGAACAAGCTTGGTGTTATCACTGTAGTGAACTAGAAGCTCCCAGGAAGGCTCAGTTCTACCCTGGCCAGGACTGAGCCGCAGGCAGAGGCTGATTTGAAAAGCGTCCAAGAATAGCTGAAATCCAATGGATCTAGCAATTATTCCACTCATAGCAATAGTACCCGAACATGTTAGTTATAGATGTAAACCACGACCTCGTGACCCAGTGTGGGCAACACTGAGGACGCCATTTCAAGCCACACTTGATCACCGAGCTACTGAATTGTAAGATGGGCTTATAGCTCAATAACATTACACAGTAAATCATACTAGTGTTTGACTGAAATGCTGAATTAAGTTGAAAAGGGGAAAAAAGGATTTGACTAGAATTTAAAAATAGTACTTGAACTTAAATACATAAAAGAAATAAGACTAGTCAGCTGAAGAGAATTGGTATGTTGTGAGATTTGACAAGATTAATCACATAATGCCTCTTGAGATAAGAGAAAATATTAATAGGAAAGTTCCTGGTCTGCTTTGTATGTATTTAGTACATACATATGAATATGTGCAAATTAGGCTCCTTAATTTTAAAAATCTAACAGCAGTTGTGTCTATATCTAATATTTACCCTTTGAAAGTTTTACTTAAAAATCAAAAAATGACAGAAACTGAAATATACATTTTGTCCTACTTATTTTTCAGGATTCAAGATTTTTATAAGATAATTTGTTATTTAAGTCATGGACATATTGGCAACATGCTGGCAGTATGAAGAGATTTGACTGATTCTTAAAATAATAGTGTTTAAAATGTAGAATTCAATATTTTATACTTTCTTTAATAAAATCAAAAGTGTTTAGAGTGAAACATTTTTTAATGGATGTATAACAAAGTGTTTATTTCATTTCAACCTTTTTACGGAGAAAACCCAAAAAGTAAAATAGTCTCCTGTAATACTGTATTGTTCTTGTTCAGATGTTGTTGGGGAAGTGAGATAGTTACTGTTACCAAATAAATACTCGTTTCTATGATAAACAAGTCTTTTTGTGTTTCTGTATGACCCTTTAATTTTTTTATCATTTTAGTGGGGGCTTATACAGCTCTCATCATAACCCATCCATACATCCGTTGTGTCAAGCACATTTATACACATTGCCATCACCATTTTCAAAACATTTTCTTTCTACTTGAACCCTTGATATCCTTATCCCCCCCACCCCACCCTCCTGTTTTCTAAATCATTGTATTTTCTTAAATGATTACACTTCATCTACTTATGTCAAAGAAACTTTGAAACAGTAAAATATTTATTTTTCAGGCTCAAAATAAACAAAAGCTGCTTTTCTTTCAACTTGTAGCTAGAGTTACATGCGAAAATAAATCCTAGGAACACAAACCATCTTGACCATGAAAGCTTGGTCACATTCACCCTCATCTTTCCCTGAATGCTCATGGAAAAATTGAATTAAAAGATAATGGAATTTTTCCACAAACTTTTTGAAGTCCCTCTTTTTATGATGTCTACTTACATTTTTTCAGAATTGCCTCTGTGTGTTTATGGGTATGTGTAGTAAGTTTAGTCCCTCACCACCTCACCTGACATTGCGCATTCGTGCAGTAATAGCTTCCTGTCATTAGCAACAAGGAGATTAAAACTAGAACCCAGCAGAGAGGAAATAAAGGTAAAACCACACAAGGATTAGAAAACATTTCACGGAAAACCCAAAGCTGCTCCTTTTCAGTAAGACCAGATAGAAAGGTTTCTGTGAGGTCAGATGGGAGGAGTGGTGGAGGAATAGCTCCCCATGCCTTGGGAGTACTGAGACAGCCCAGAGAGTCATGTGTAAGTAAGCTTGTCACAAATCCTGTCAGCCAATCTGAAAATTCACAGAACTGACCACGTTAGCTTTGCCTAAATTGCTAAAATCAACTCAGGCAGTCACAAGGAACGCAATATACTGAGAGCAGTATATAATACAGTATATACTGGGGGCAGTATATAATACAACATACTCATTAATGGACTGTTGTTATAAAGCTTCAGTCAACAGTAGACTATCCGTAGTTAAGCGTTAGTGGAGCCAAGTTACACGGCTCTAGTGAACTAATGGACAACAAAAACATCAACGAAACGGCTCCACCACCCCGAGCCCAGAAGAGAGCAGCGTTTCCCTAATCTAAGCACCCGGGAGTTGCAAAAGCAGACACCTGCGCTTTGCCCTGGATTAGGCGCTGGAGTCGAATTTTCTCTGCCAGGGGGGTGCCAAGTGGTTCTTTTTCAGAAAAGGCACAGTAGACGATACAGTATTATAGGTTTGGAAGCCTATGAACTAGATGGTGTCTGGTGACCACCACCAACTGCTCTCAAAAGGATCACATGGAAGGCCCTGGATTCAGTGAAAATATGTGGAACAGAACTTCATAAAAGAGAGCAGGCTTACTGGCCAGATAGACTAGTGGGAAATCCAATACTAAGACCCTGAACCTTCTGGTCTGGAACTGATTAGGAAAATCAACCAGTGAGAGAAGGGCAGCGTTTACTGAAAGGCAGAGTTCTGAGTGTTAGCAAAGATGGGGGGATGGAAGCAGGAAGCACAGGAGGAAATGGGATTGAGGGCATTGCAGCGACAGGAATCTGAATGTGTAGGAAGTGTTGAATGTAAAACTATGGCTTGCTCTGCAAACCTTCACTTACTTCACAATAAAATGTTTTGGTTTTTCTTAAGTTATATGTATCTTTTTTATTGTGTGTGGGGTTAACACCCCAACTCCCTTGTTATTCAGTGATCAAACCACACCCTTAGTGTTTATATGAATTTTCGGAAAAGTTACCAAAAAACAATTAAGATAAAATAAATGATGTACTTTAACTCTGGTGATGTAGTGGTTACATATTAGGCTGCCAATGGTTACAAATGGTCTGCAGTTCAAAACCACCAGCCACTTCTTGGGAGAATGACAAGGTTTTCTACCTTGTCTTCTCCCGTGAAGAGTCAGTCTCAGAAACCCACAGGGGCAGTTCTACCCTCACCTACAGGGTCGCTAGAATTGGCAGTGAGTTGAGTTTATCCTGTATCTTTATAAAACTGCATTCTGGGAGCAGAGACAGCTTAGAACTTATTTTCTTCCTTACTCTTTTATATATCAAAGCATTTAGAACAGAACATTGCTTCCAAATATATTTGTTCAACAGAGTCTGCTACTATCATTGTTCCTTGCAACCGTCTGAGTGTTAGGCGCCATCAAGTTGGTTCCAACTCATAGACAACAGAATGAACCACCACCCAGTCCTGCCCCATTCTCACAATTCTTGTTTGAGCTTTCTTGCAGCCACTATGGACACCCACCATGTCCAGGGCCTTCCTCTTTTTTTGCTGCCCCTCCATTTTGCCAAGCATGTGTCCTTCTCCAGGGACTGGTCCCTCCTGATAACATGTCCAAATTATGTGAGGTGCAGTCTTGCCATCCTTGTCTCTGAGGAGCATTCTGGCTGTACTTCTTCCAGGACAAAGGTGCTTGTTGTTTGGTAGTCCCTGGTACTTTCAATAATCTCCGCCAGCACCATGATTCAAATGTATGGCTTTTCCCCCAACCTTCCTTATTCAATGTCTAACTTTCACACATATATGAGGCAACTGAAAATACGATGGCTTGGGTCAGGCACACCTTAGTCCTTAAAGTAACATCCTTGCTTTTCAGCACTTCAAAGAGGTCTTGGGCAGCAGGTTTACCAATGCAATGGTAGGAAGTGTAGATGAGTTTAATTAAACAAATCCATATTGGTCCTTTTCAAATTCCAATCTGGTACAATTTTTGGATTTTACATACTGCTTGGACTTCTCGAAGGAGTCTTGGCTGTGAAGCCAATAAGCGTTGGTTTGCTAACTTTAAGGTTGGTGGTTCGAACTCATCAGCGGCTCTGCGGAAGAAAGACAGGCTGTCTGCTCTGTAAAGATGTTGTCTCAGAAACCTGAAGGAGCAGTTGTACTCTGTCCAATAGGGTCACTGAATTAGGATTGACTTCATGGCAGCGGATTTGGAGTCTGGTTTTTTGTCGTTGGGGTTTTTTGACGGTTCATAGTTGATGCAATTTGTGAACAAATGCTAACCTGAAGGTTGATGATCTGAACCTACCCAGCAGGTCTGCTGCAGAAAGGCCTGGGGCACTTGAACTGCTTCAGGAAAGGTGAGAGGGGAGATAGCCTTGGACGCAGTTCTGCTCTGTAACACGTCTGCAGGCGTCAGGATTGACTCACAGCAACGAGTTTTAGCTTCTCATTCGTTGATGAATCTCTTTCTCAGGTAATCAACATATTAAGACAAATAGAGAATAATAATTTATATTCCTATCAGTCCATCATTGCAGTGACAATTTAAAACATTTTAATTATTAAAAGTCACTCTATAGCTAAAATCCTTTTTAAAGTTATAATTTCAATATTCCCCAAAAACTGGAAATCCGTTGTCTCTTTCATATTCAATTTGCCTTAGCAGAAATTCTTTATTTGCTTTTTCAATTTTGTCTGGCGAGAAGAGATTGAACCCAGGAATGAAGTAATGGGTCAGGTGCTCTGTCTGGAGGCACTGAAGGAAGTGTGACACACAGTTCTCAAAGCACTGCTCCAGGTCCTTGAAGCGCCACTGGCTGTCACAGGGGTCCTGGGCACAAATGTGAAAGAAGGCCGTTTTCACGTGGTAAGAACAGAATTTGTCCAGTTCTCTTCGGTTTTCAAACTTTTTTTTCAGCTGTTGTAAAAGATACTTCATTAGTTTTAAACACTCTTTCCTGTTGAATAAAACAAAAACAAAACTGAATTTATTTTTACTTATTTTAAACCAAAATATTTAAGCATCTTACAGGGGGAAAAAACATATTAAAACACTAAAGATATACAAATAAATATAAAGTCACCCTAAACCTCTTTTTTTTTTAAATACATGCTTTCAAGTTTCAAAATCCACAACAAAAAAAATCTTGTGTTCCCAGCTTCAGGAAGTCTCCTAAGTGCCTGTACTCTGATGTGAGGTTGTCAGTAATAACTAGGTGATTTCCTCATTTTGTAATCAAATGTAATAAAAATTTAGAAGAATCCTTTAAAAAAAATTTTTTTAAGAATCCTTAAATCTAAAAAAAAAAAAAAAAGGTCTTGTGTTCCTGCATCACGTTTCCAGTTTCTACTGACATAATTTAACTACATAAATTTAGAATTTTTGGTATTCCTCCAGCTCTTCAGTACTTTAGAAAGACCTGGTATGAATTTGTATTAAATGATGTGCGTTCCTGGACTGCAAATACAGTCAGCTCTTAGCATTCATAAGGGGTTGGTTCCACGACCCTCTCTCCCGCCATTCCAAAATCCAGATGTTCAAGTCCCGGAGAGGAAATGGTGTAGTGTTTGCATATAAACTACACCCCTCTTTCCATATACTTTAAATCACTGCCGGGTGACTTATAACTAATATAATGCAGATGCTATGGCTCCCTCTTGCCTTTCAGGAACTGTTGTGACCACTTAACTGTTTCCCACCCCACCCCCAAGTCCCCCAACCCAGAGTACTTTCAATCTGGGTTGGTTGAATCATAAGATGTGAAACCCACAGATACGGAGAGCAGATTATATATATTTATGTTATTCTGTTTTGATAATATTTAATGCTCCTAAAACTTATTTGGGCTCATTAAACCCAAATCCACTGCCATCGAGTTGACCCTGACTCTGTAGAGGATTTCCAAGGCTGTGAATCTGTACCAGGGCAGATAGCCTCGTTTTTTTCTCCTCAGATCAGTTAGCGGGTTTGAACCACCAACCCTGCAGTTTGCCATCCACTGGCTACTTGACAGCGCCATTTGGGCTACTTTTAGACTTATTAGGAATATCGCTTTCTTCAAGCCTGCACACAAAAAAACCTGTACCTATCGATCATTTTTGCATTTTCAGACTGGTCAATGTTAGAAACTAAAATTGAGTGATTTTTTTCATCTCAGTTCTTTATGATGCATATACTGCCAGGAAAAAGAATTACCCATCTCTCAGTGTTGGTTCAGAGTCCTGGTGGCATATTGGGTTATGCGTTGGGCTACTAACCACCCCATCAGCAGTTTGAAACCACCCACCTCTCTGAGGGAGAAAGATGAGGCTTTCTGCTTCCATAAAGATTTCTAGCCTCGGAAACCCACAGGGGCGCTCGACGCCTGGCCTACAGGCTTGATTCGAGTCACAGTTGACTTAAGGGCAAGAAGTGGAGGGTTGGTTCCAGCTTGGCCCGTCAGTCCGTCCCTGGCCTTCAGTGCAGCTAAACCATCCCAAAGAAAGAAGCCAAGAAGAGTTATCCTATGGCCTCTTCCCACTAGGCATTACCTTTAGGCGAGCAGACTACTAACACGCTGTTATGGGTGATGTTCATAGCCTCTCTATCCTGCCTAATTATTATCCAGGCCCTCCCTTCTTACAGCATTCTGCCCTTAACTCCCGTGGACATGACTTCTTTTGTCTGATGCTCATCTGCCAGGGGTCAGCAAACTGCGGCGCGAGAGGTCTACACAGCTCTTTTGGCAAGCACATGTGGCTGTCAAGTAAAACTGAAATGTTTTAAAGGATATTATTCAGATAAGGGTGATTTCATTTGTTTGTAAAAACATATTTATGGCTTTCAAATCATTTTTAAATTGTTATGAGGGACAGGATTGGCTCTTCTGGCTCAACAGGTTGCCAACCCCTGCACTAGACCAGCCCAGTCCTGGGCTGTTCCCCAGGACCCCACCCAATCCTGGGTCCGTCCCTAGGCCGGGCATTGTGAGGAACAGAGGGATTTCTCTTAAGTTGTCTCCCCAAAATGTATGCCAGATTTAGCTTGAAAATAATTGTTCACTAAGCAGCAAAAGTAGGTCAGAGGTTATTCTCCCTAACATCAGCCATCAAGAGTGGATTGGGAGTCATTCTCACTGAGAGGTATCAGCTGTCTAGATCAAGCTGCTTATCCCACAACAAATAGGGCCCATTCCTTTTTGTTATTTTCCCTCGAAGCAGTGCCCATAGGCAAGCCCGGGACCACTCTAAGATGACTAAGCTTAGGCTACTATCTTGCCACACATGTCCCCCTATTCCCTCCTCTTACTATTGCACATTCACCCCTAGGTCATCCCCCTCCTATTGATTGTATTGCCTATGCTACTACCCCTCCCGGTGACTTAGGTTATTGTCCGCTATCAGGGGACTTGCATGCCTCCCAGAATAGTAGTTGTCGGTTTTATTGTATGAGACACCAGAATGATCAAACCTGTTCAAGGATGAATTGTACTGCCCTTCTCTGTGACGCATAATGCTGTGATGTATCCCCCTAAAGTAATATGATGCGTGGTTAGCAATAAATAAGGAGACTCCCTGGTTCTCGAGAGGGTGGCTGGAGAAGGTGACTAAGGAGGACGAAGCAGCGGCTTCTTCTCTGACGGCTAAGTCCCCTCCACGAGGACCATCAAGCGGGGCTGAGGTGAGCGATGTTACCATGAATTGCGTCTGACTCCATTACTTGACTCCATCCTTTAACTCTCATGCTCTCTATGACTTTACTATAATCTCTACTTATTATCGCTGTACAA
>NW_022107431.1:101479291-101490526 GCF_000313985.2 Echinops telfairi | reverse complement strand
AGGGAACTGCTAAGGCAGCTGCACCCTGGTGCAACCATCACAAAGCAAGAGACCCGAGAACTAGAAAGGCAAGGCTCACCACCCATTTATCCCTCTGCCTTTCAATTAGCCCCACATGTGATTATCGGCCAGGCTGGCACAATTAACTAACTCATCACCTTATGATGTTGCTCTAGTTTTGCTGTCATTGTTTTTAATCTAGATTTCTTTCGGATCAAGTTTTCACATAGTAGTGTTAAATTGCTAAGAGGAGTTTTTTTAAAATGCTGAGTGAAGAATGTTGAATATGGTTAACTGTGTTTTCTGCTTCTATTTAGATGATCCTTTGCTGGGTTTCTCCTCCATCCTGTTAATGTGGTCAATTATATTGATTTCTTTTCTAGTTATAGACCAATCATATATTCCTAGTATGAAACTAACTAGTGAATCGGGTGCTTAAACTTTAAAAGAGGTAGTAGTCCTGGCACAACTTGGGGGACAGATGAAATCACTCTTATTTTATAAAAGGATCATCCCCCCGTTTATTTTTTATATACTAAAATTTACAAAGATCATTTATAGAAACAAAATATCATAAAACAATGCAGCAGCATATAAATGGTACTCCACTTTACCATGGTTATGTTAAGCTCTTACTTTCCCCCTGCCAACCATTTTCTCATCTGAGCCCACTGTTTGCTTCAAGGCACCTATTTTAATATGTAATTACACGTTATTTATCCTTTCACTTAATTTCCTCTAAGAAAATTGTATTCCTAATAATTAGACTAGAAAGAATAAATAGTATTCTTAATACAAATTCCTAGAGGAAATAAAACTGCATTCTTAATATTCACTGCCATCAAGTAATTTCAACTCATAATGACCCTAAAAGACACAACAGAACTGCTCCTTTGGGTTTCCAAGACTTTAAAATCTTTACAAGAGCAGACAGCCTCATTTTTTTCTCATGGAGCACCGGGTGGGTTTGAACCACTGACCTTGTGGTTGTCAGTTCATGCACAACCCACCACACCATCAGAGTTCCTTGCATTCCTATTAAGTCTAATTATTAGGAATTATATATCTTAGACACACTAAGTGTTAGATAACAATTTTATTTCCTAGAAGTGTATACCCTAAAAGGAGCCCTGGTGGCGTACTGGTTACACAGTGAACTGCGACCTAAAAGGTCAGCAGGTTGAAACCACCAGCTGCTCCACGGGAGAAAGATGGGGCTTTCTACTCCCAAAAATCGTTACAGTCTCGAAAACTCACAGGGAAGTTCTACTCTGTCCTATACAGTTGCTAAGTCGACTAGATGGCAGTGAGTTTTAAGCAACCTAAAGCAACATGGAACAAAGCATGAGCAGATACAGGCACATCCAGTTCGTCACAGTACTGTTCACACTAGCAGAAGATGGAAACAATGTAAGTGCCCAATCATGGAAGAATGGATTTACACTCTGGTCCATAAACACAATGGCACACGAGGCAAAGCTGAAGAACAATTATAAAGCTGTGAAATACCCATGACACGGATGGACTGGAAGGACATTATGCTGGGTGAAATTAGTCAAGCACAAAGAAGAAATATTGCATGATTTCCCTGTTATTTTTAAAAATCGAGAAAAGGTTTTCATACCAAAAGAAACAGACTGATGGCTACCAAGGTTAAGAGGGAAGCAATAGGCTGGGGTATTAACTCGGGTGAAGACAAAGGTAACACACTACAAGATAGAAATGGGGGGTTGGCAAAAACAGGGCAAGCTATTGAGGATTTTGATAAGTTGTTAAATGCAAAAACAGTGAACTGATATATAGAGACCACTTAATTCACAGTAAAAGATTTGAAGGAAAAATAAGTGGATATCTTTAGTATATCAACAGTTTCTAATAGTTGGGAGGGGAGAGAACAGCCAAAAAAATATGGATGGCATAGGAACTGAAAATACAGGGAATCCAGGACGGATGAGCCCTATAGGACCAGTAGTGTGAGTGGCGAAACAGGGAGGGTAAAGGGAGAATGGGTAGGAAAGAGGGAACCGATTACATGGAACTGTGTGTGACCTCCTCCCTGGGGGGCAGACAACCAAAAAGTGGATGAAGGGAGACGTCGGACATGGCAAGATATGACAAAATACCCATTTATAAACTATCAAGGGCTCATGCGGGAGGGGGGAGCGGGGAGGGAGGGGAAAAATGAGGACCTAATGTCGGGGGTTTAAATGGAGAGAAAATGTTTTGAGAAACGATGTACAAATGCGTTTTACATAATTGATGTGTGTATGGATTGGGATAACAGTTGTATGAGCCCCTAAATAAAATGTTAAAAAAAAAATTTTGGATGGCTCTTAAACACATGAAAAATACTCAACATCATTCATGATTAGAGAAATGCAAACCAAATCCCATGGAAAATACAGCAAAAGCATGATCCCACTCAAGAAAATACTGGTAAGTTAGACTTTATTGAATTTGTAAACTTCTGTTCTGCAAACAGCACTGTTAAGAGAATAAAGCCACTGCCTGGGATAAAAGATCTGCGAAACATCTTTCTTTCTCCCATAGTGAAGCCTGGTTTTCTATGGGTCATTGAGTGGATTCAAACCACCAGCCTGTCAGCGAGCAGCCAGGCACGTAACCATTGTGCCACCAGGGCTCCTTAATGCACTGTACAGGGGAGCAAAGAGGTTTGTGGAGGCTTAGTAATCAGCCAAAAACAACACTGCAGATTCCGATCCCGGACCATCTGACGCCAAGGCTAGTGCTGCTTTTCTTTATGAAAAAGAGATAAAATTTTAATGTGGGCTTCTAGACACTTTACAATCTAATATTTGATATTATTACTACATTCATTCCGTTTGCAATTTTCAACAAACTACCACCTTACTGCCGACTTAGCCTGGTGGCTTCTGAAATGCATCAGCATTATTTGTCTAGCAATCTTTTACTGCCCTAGTAAAAACATTAACATTTCCCCATCAATATCTCTTCAATTAGTGTCTTCAATTGGCACCTTCAAAATACCTTGAAAACAGTGTCCTTCCTTTGCATGCTTGGGGACGAGGTAATACGGCTGTAGTCTTAGGTCCCGTCTAACTTTCACTCCAAGCCAGTTCTGGATGGGCAGACCGTTTTTGGTGCTAGCAGGCCAGCTGCTCTTGGACTCCAAGGCCAAGATTATATCCACAGATATTTCCATAGGGCTTTTAATGAGAAGCGTTACGGCAGGGCTCCCTTTCTTTTTCCTCTGCAGAGCAATAGCTGTATCTGTCGAAATGCGCAGAAAGGAACAAAAGGTTGAATGGATCTAATTTTCTCCGGAACTCTCAAGAAAACCATGCAACAGGAAATCGATACAACACTAAACATTCAGATGAAATGTGGTTCTAGAGTGGAACCTAACTCCACAAGGCAAAAAGTGTTATTTCTATGATGACTGTATATTGATAGTTCATATAGGGAGGCATCAAGATTGTGTGTGGTATGTAGAACGAGGAGCCTTGGGAGATGGCGGGGATTAGGAATGCTGTGATTGGATTTTTATTTGGAATCACAGATGGCTACAGCAAAACCTGGAGAAGAGGGCAGGCATGAGTGGGGAGGCCAGAGCGAAGGCCAGAGCAGTCGTCCAGGCCAGAGGTGTCTGGGGTAGCACCCAGGCTGTGAGAATAAGACACAGGAAGCAGCAGTGGTAACAACTGACCAGTTCCCATCTCAAGATGTGCAGATGGATTACATGTGTGAGGTAAGGAAGAAGGCAGAAGACTGGGATGTCATCGCAGGTTGAAGCTAGGCCCACTTTCTAAACGCGAGGAAGCAAGTGGAAGGAAAATGGGCTGGGATGAACTTCGTTTTAGATGCATTGAGATCTCGGTGCTCACAGAGCATCTATCTGGTGGCGATGGCTGCAGGGCCGGTGGTTATGGTAGTCCGAAGCTTGAGAGAGACTGGCTTTGGCAATTAAGAGCGTGCCAGGAGTTATAGACAGGAATAAGACTTTAGGGAGACACCATTGGGAACGAGAAGATAAATCACTAAGTTGAAAACCTTAGACAATACTCTCATTTTCACCTTACATAAATCAGCACATCTGTCCATCTTTTATCCATTGCTTCTTTCTTCCTTCCGATGTCCACTGTTGAAGGATTGTGGGGAAGTAACATTATTCGGTATGGCTCTTCTGGCCATGTCTTTATAATTCCCATCCAATGATAGGGTGCAGCCAAGCACATAGAGTGTGAAAGCTTTATAGAGAAAAATGAACCGTTCCGCCACTCCGATGGGTGTATAAGTGAGCTATCTCAGAATCAGGAAGAGAGAATCCCATGACCATAATCATGACTGTTGCCTGTGAGCCTATATCATCTTTCCGAAGCAAACAATCTCAGATTTCAGAATAGCCGACCTTTGGGTCAGCAGTCCGATGCTCCAGTCACTGCTCCGTAAGTTACCAACAAAGCCGCTGGTTTTCTGGCAGTTGGCAGCATTTTAAACACTGACCGCCCCTCCTGCAACACACTCACGGTCTCCTTTTGTTCCTTTTCAGTCTAATCTCGACTGCGACCATCTTGCCACTCTATTTAACACTGCAATTTGCCCCTCACCCCCAGCCCCAGAACCCTCCTGATGCCTTTTACTTCATTGGAATCACCCCCCCCCCATAGTACTACTATGCTAGCATGCTACCACATGCTAGCACACGAGTGTTTTTAATGTCATTTGAGTTTTTGTTGCTGTTGTTGAACAAAGCAGACCCTGATGCGATAGCTTCTATATGTTCAACTCAGGGACAGGGATGACCCGCTGAGTTCTTCCTCCCTGAGGACATCCAGGCCCTCTCCATTAGGGTTTCCGGTTAGTATTAATTACATGTCCCCACTTGGAAGATTGTAAACTATAGAAGGTTGAGAATATTAACCTATGTACTCATTACTGTAACCCAGACATCTACAACAGCACCTGGGACTGGATGTTCAGGATATATCTATTACATCAATAAGTAAGTGAGCCTGTCCTCTTTGTCTAGATGAACCCATCCACTCACTATGGCATCTGTATATTGAAGAATTTCAAATGTTTACCTGCTGCCTCGACATGTTCTCTGAACTCCAAACCCATATCCAACTGCCTATGTGACAGCCACTGGGCTGCATCTCAGGAACTTTCATCAGATCCAAGCCAACCGCCTAATTACATCCCAAATCATGTTCTTTCTCAGTCCTTCCTGTCTGGGAGTCAGATCTAATTCAATCCTTTCCCGCACTCACTCCCCACACTTAATCCAGCAATGAGCATCGGTATAGCTTGGACTTGTCTGCTTCTCTCCATCCTCAGCAACTTCATTCTTCCCCGTCTAACAACAAAAAACCAAACTTACTGCCAATGACTTGATGCTGACTCATGGTGACCCCATAGGGCAGAGTAGAACTGCCCTATGGGTTTCCAAGACTGTAACTCTTTGCGGGAGTAGAAACTCCCGTCTTTCTCCCTCCCGAGAAGTAGCTGGTGCTTTCGAACTGCTGACCTTGCAATTAGCAGCCCAACATGTAACCACTACGCCAACGCCACTGAGGTTCCCACCATCATTTTTCACCTTTTAAAAACACAAAATAAATCAACACTTCTTGACGGAAGCTTGTCCTTGGCTTACCAATACACAACTCTTACTGACGATCTCACATTCTTATGAGTTGTGGCCTCTTGGGCACCTCTTCAACGTCACCTCCGGCCACCCTTCCCTTGCCCATGAACCTTTCTGTTTCTTGACATTTCCAAGCTATTTTCTGCCTCAGGCCTTGCCCTCCTGGCCTCCTCACTCGAAACAGTATCACTTGTCTTATACTTCGTTTCATTTCTTCTAGTCCATCACAAGCTTCAAGAGGGGTGCCCATCTGTTTCATTCAATTAGTATACCCGGGGTTCAGGCAGCAACTCAATGGCTGTTCTACTGCAGCCTGAAACAGGGCTGATCCACATTTGGGAAGAGGACCGAGAAAATGTAGTAGACAGAGACCACGAGACAAGCCAGGTTCCAAGGGGTTAGGAGGACAACAGCTTAGGGATGCCGAGGAAGACCACGAAAGGGCTAGACAGTGGCAGTTAATGTGTCTGATGAACCCTGGAAAAATCAAAAGTCAGAAATCTTACCTTCAATGTTTTTAATTTCTTCCTTAATGATTTTCCTAAACTGTGCCAGCATTTTAGAAGCAGATAATATTTCCCCTTCTAAAAACTGGCTCAGAGGATTTCCCTTGGGGTTTCTTTTGAGCTTCACAAAGTAAAAAGCACAACTATCGAAATATTCTTCTAGCTGGATTCTTTCAATGTTCAGTGTGAACATGACATCAAATTCATTTGGCGCAGATATCTACAAAATAGTGAAAACAGAACTAAGATCTTGCTGGTAGATATTTTCCAAGCTACTGCGATTGATGGTTTTTCTTGAAATTTCTACTTAAAAGTCTTCTTTGAAAAACAAAATTCCTACCATTTACATCCACTGGGAAAAGGACTAGAGGAGCTAAGAACAGGATATTACTGATTTTATTGTAACTTCTTTTTTTTCAATGAGTTTTTTAAAAATCATTTTATTGGGGGCTCTTACAGCTCTAACATTCCATACATCAATTGTATCAAGCATATTTGTACCTATGTTGCCATCATTTCCAAAACACTTTCTATTTATTGTAACTTCTTATGGTGAAGTGAAGTTGCTTTGCTATGGCTCTTCCATCCTTGTCTCTGTACCTTCTACCAAATGACTAGGTGGCACCACACAAATAGGGGATTGGCCGGTTTTGTCATTCTTCTGGGTATGAGAGCCAAGTCAAAACAGGACGAGATTCCTGTGACCACCAAGAGACCCCTGCCTGTAGCAGCAGCAGAGGGAGAGGAGCCATGCTGAGAACCAGCGAGTGGGAGGCAAGGCAGCAGGCGTCCATGCAAGCAGAGGCCAAGGGATCACATGACTGAGGGAGTGAAGACCAAGGAGAGACGTGGCTACTGGCTGTGAAGAGATGCTGCCAGGGATCAAGGACTGTATCCTAAATATTTTCTGATTCTGGTTTGTGGTAACCTGCTAACTTCCCATAATCATGAGTACTGTCTGCGAGTTCTGTGTGGGCCCTGTGACAGATGAGCAAACCCAGCGGAGAAGTCAAGTTCTCTAGGAGAAAAGGCTAACGTCAGAAACGGGTAAAGAAGAATGGAGGACAGAGACCTATCTGACCTCTGCCTGTGGCAACTGACCTTGGGCTGGTGTGGACTTGTTTCCTTCTCCCTACCGGCGCTGGAGGAAGTCACAAGTAGTCCCTATGTTATTTCCTCCCTTCTATATTCATCTTTTTAAAAACCATAAATGCAATCATTTCTATAATCAAGATGATTCTAAATTATATCAAGAAAGCTTATAAAAACCTATTCCTAGTTATTTTCAGAGTTTATATTTAGTAAAACTAAAGCCCCTTGTAATGTTTTCTTTTATGCCACAAGATATTGCAGGTCAGCCTCAAATGACAATGGTTTAAAAAATGTGTAGTCCCTTCCTGGCCAGGTGAGCAAGAGCCACCTCGTTAAATCTGCAAGCCACCCAAACGAGCGTGAGCCCCAAGCCATGCACTGTGTGATGTCTTGGAAGCACAGCATTTTTATGTGTCAATTAATTTCCATTTTCATCTCACAATAATAATTTCTTAAAGTATGATGGTACTTTTCTTTTTAAAATGTGCCCCTAATCATTCGTGAGTGCTAAACTCCAAGTACAGTTCTTGGATTACACTCTTCAGCACAGTGTCATCCATGTCTTCTAGACACATGACATGCGGTAGTTTGAACAGAGATGTACTTGAGGTTAAAACACATACTGAGTATGACAAGTCAGAAAGATGGAGTAAGAGACTCCATCTTTGTTCATAAAAGCAGTAGGAATGTAGGTCAAATTCTCCAGGACTCTGTAGACTAACCAAAGGCGAACAGGAATATGGCGTCTACTCACACAAAAAAACAGTGGAACCCTGGAAACAACACTGCGCTTTTTAGGGTTCAAAATGGTCCTATGCCCACTCTTGGCCCCTCAGAAAGCCCTCTTATTCTGACTCCCTGTCAGTAATCGCCCACCAGGAGTAGCCAGTATTATGACTTCTAATTCCATAAATTACGTTTGCCTGTTTGAGGATGTCATATAAACAGTCATAGAATATGTACACTTTATATCTGCATTTTTCATTTAAAAAATTATAAATGTGCCCCCTTTTCTGCCTGTGAATGGTGCAGAGGAAACATTGTGAGGGGTCCCACGCCACCCCACCCTCCATGCCATCCTGTCTAAGTCGGAGACTCCTAAAGAGCCCCGCACAGCTGCCGAAACTCTTCATCGGAGGGTTGAGCTTTGTGAGTCTGTGGAGCCATTGTGAACAACGGGGAACGCTCAGGGACCGTGTGGTCATGAGAGAGCCACACACCCAGCGCTCCAGGGCCTGTGGGTTTGTCACTGACTCCCTGTGGAGGGGGTGGATACAGCCATGAATGCAAGGCCACACAAGGGGAAGGGAAGAGTTAGGGAACCGATCAGGTTGTCTCCCGGGAGGACTTCAAAGAGCAGGTGTCCCTTTAATGCTGAAAAAGATCTCTGTTGTTGGCATCAAAGGAAACACTGAAGAGTACCACCTACGAGATTATTTTGAGCAATATGGGAAATTGAAGTGCTTGAAATCATGACTGATAGAGGCTCTGCTTGTGTGACTATTGAGGACCATGGCTCCGTCCTGTGAACGGCCACCACTGTGAAGTAAGGAAAGCCTGTCGAAGCAAGACATGGCCAGTGCCTCTTCCAGCCAAAGAGGTCGAAGCAGTTCTAGAAACTTTGGTGGTGGGGAAGGAGGTACTCTTGGTGGGAATGACAACATTGGTCGGGGTGGGAACTTTGGTGGACGTGGTTGGTGGCTTTGATAGCAGCTGTGGTGGTGGTGGATATGACAGTAGTGGGGGTGGTTATAATGGATTTGGTAATGATGGAAGCAATTTTGAAGGTGGTGGAAGCTACAATGATTTTGGCAATTACAACTGTCAGTCTTCCCATTTTGGACCAATGAAGGGAGGAAACTTTGGAGGCAGAAACTCTGGCTGTTACAGTGGTGGAGGTCAGTACTTCGCCAAACCACAAAACCAACATTGTTATGATGGTTCAAGCAGTAGCAGTAGCTATGGCAGTGGCACACGATATTAATGACTACCAGGAAACAAAGCTTACTCAGCAGAAGAGGAGAGCCAGAGAAGTAGCAGGGAAGCTACAGGTTACAACAGAGTTATGAACTCAGTGTTGGCAGGGCTCAGCTGCTACAAAGAAGACATGTTTTAGATAGTACTCAAGTGTTTGGGCAAAAGAACTCAAGGACTGTATTTGTGACTCATTGTAACAGGTTATTTTAGTTTCTGTTTTGTGGAAAGTGTAAAGCATTCCAACAAAGGGTTTTAATAAAGTTTTCTTTTCATATCCATAAGGGAGCAGAAATCCCATATAAGGTCAATATGAATTAGAATCGACTGGATGGCAGTGATTATATTGCTGTTGTTTGCTTACTGGAAATCTGATCTTTTATTAGTCTGTGTAGTATTTCACTGAATTAGTAGAACACATAAAAATGTATTTGTCGAGCTGATATCAAGCGTTCAAGTAGAAAGCAAATGTTTTGGGAATGATGATGGCAACAAATGTACAAATGTGCTTGACACAATGGATGGATGTATGGATTGTGATAAGAGTTGTATGAAGCCCCAATAAAATGATTAAAAAATAAAATAAATAAAAATAAAAGATTAAAAAATGTATTTGTCAACTCTGTTGATGTATACTTGAGTTATTTACAATATTTAAAGATATATGTTGCAATTAGGAATGCTGGTGGCATAGTGGTTACACACTGGGCTGCAATATGCATGGTTGGAAACCACCAGTCGGCTCTGAGCCGAGAGAACGGCAGGGCTTTCTAGTCCCATGAACAGTTACTGTCTCAGAAACCCACAAGGGCAGTTCCACCTGTCCGATAGGGTCTCTGTAGTCAGCATCAACTGGATGGCAATGACTATGTTGCAACTGAGAATATATTCAGCAAAATATGTTTACCGTTTGGAGGTAATACTGTAAACACGCAGTCTTCAACACCTACACAGGGTTGCTATGAATCAGAGTAGTGGGCTTACCAATTTGAAGAGCTTGGAATCCACGTTGGAAAAAACGTTTTGTATGCATCCCTCAAGGAAGAGAAAACATTGTTCTGCTGTATGCCTTTCTTAGTTCTCCAAGGACATCAATATGGAGAAGTGAATAATGGGACAGACTGAGACAGTTAAGGAAGTCCAGCCCATTCTCGAATTCACTGGCTTGAGGATTTTTCCTAGGCAATACAGATGCCCTCCTCATTTAAAATAAAATGGCTCTTAGATATATTAATTTTTATGGAATTCCTCGAAGATGACGCTGAATTATCCAAGTCGGAGTTTATCAACACCAAGTACACAGAGAGCAGATAGAGAAACAACACACATCTGCTTACATGAATGAATCCATATACTTGAATTTGCCTTGTAGCTGTGTCTTGAAAGAGGCGGGCAATCAGTGTGCTTAGTTGGATAATCCTTGGATGGACAGACGAATGAAGTGAGCCATTAAGTGGGTCTATTTAATTAGAATGGTGCCACAGGTGGCCAAAGGGGCCCTGGTGGCACAGTGGATTTGGGATTGGCTGCTAACAAGAAGGGTGGCAGTTCAAACCCACTAGGCTCTCTGCGGGAGAAAGGTGAGGCTTTCGGCTCCCAGAAGGGTTTGCATCCCTCGGAAACGCACAGCGGCAGTTCTACTCTCTCCTACAGCTCTCTAAGCGTAGGAATCGCCTCGATGAAAGTCAAGCCGGTTTTTCTTGGTTTGACTTAGAAGTCTAAGGGGTAGTGAGGGACCAAGGAAGAAAGTCCGGGAGGCAGAGGGGAGGGACGGGAAGCAGTGCTCACCTTCACGTGCTCATAGTAACTCCCGGCGCGCAGCAGCGAGGTGCCTCGGAACTCGCACTGACAGCACTGCAGCCTCCGCTGCAGGTGGTCCACGACGCGGTTCACCACCTCCGCCGCCCGGCTGATCTCGGCGCGGCGCAACTTCAGGCTCTCCAGCACCCTCCGGGGCTTCCAGCCTTTGGGCGCCGACTCTCTCCGCTCGAGGCCGGGGGGGCGCAACTCCTTGGGCCCGGTGGCCGATCTCCGCTC
>NW_022107431.1:101465130-101477805 GCF_000313985.2 Echinops telfairi | reverse complement strand
AGCAGAAGCATTTAGGAGCTAGAGGAAAGTTGTATTTTTCATCGTTGTTACATCACACCCTGTCTGGCTCTTCTCCTCCCGGAAACCCCTCTGCAAGGGGCTCTCCAGTGGCCTCCAAATGGGCTTTGGGTCTCCACACTCCGCACTCCCCCTCCCATTCACTATGGTAAGATTTTTAGTTCAGATGATGCCTGATACCTGATCCCTTCAACACCTCGTGATTGTACAGGCTGGTGTGTTTCTTCCATGTGGGCTTTGTTGCTTCTGAGCTAGATAGCTGCTTGTTTATTAAGCACTATTGAAGGAGAGATAAACATGGTGCACAGGGGATCAGGATTGAGAGGTGGTATAAAACTAAAATACTGAGAAAGTGACATTTGAGCAGAAATTTAAAAGAGAGGATTCTTAGGCAAACAATGCCCCAAATAGAAGGGCAAGCTAGTGCAACACACCGAAAGTGGGATCCTGCCTTGTGGATCCAACAACAGCAAGTATGGCAGGAGCAGGTCCGAGATGTGTCCTTGCCCCTCAGCTCCGTCTGCCCCCATCAGTAGGTGCTCTGTGACAAACAACATAATTCCTTTAAGCATTTCTTCTTTAAAGTGAGTAGGATAGGCTCTAAAGTTTCTCAATAGAGATTTCAGGAAGGGGGAGCACATTGCTAGAGTGAGAGGATCCCTGAGATTTTTGATGGAGGGCTTGGAGCACAAAGGGTGGGTGGGGAGAAAGGTTAGTCTTGGGGAGGTGAGAACAGCAGGTCGAGCTTCTGTGAGTCACTGTCACAGAGGTGATCCCTCAGGAACCTTGCAGCCTGGGTTTGACAAAACTTGCCCACGAGAAATTACCTACGGGAAATTACCCTCTGGCATAGCATGCACACACCCACTCGTGGCCCAGAGCTTCACACACAAGTGTCACTCTCCCTCCACAAGTCACCAGGTGTTCTGTGAAAGCCTTCTGCACCCACAGTTCCCTGATAGCCACTGCTTGCTCCCCATCCTGCCCTGTGGAAGATGCACTGTGGTTTGCCTACCAACTCCAGCTCCAGTTCCATCGGACTCATTCAGCAAGCTTCCCTGTTATCTTCCGGCCAGAGTACAACCTTCCATGAAGTCTGAACCCTTTCCAAGTTTGTCCTTTCTTGGATACTCTCCCTTGTGGGGGTAGCCAGCCCCCACAACTAATCATGGGTTCATAGGCACAACTGTACGGTTAAGATATATAATAATTATAGTAAAGTCATAGAGAATAGGGAGAGATGTGAGAGAGAGAGTAAAATAAGGAGTCACACACATTTCATGGTAGCATGCTCACCTCAGCTCCTCTTGGTGGTGCATGTGGAGATGGGAGATGAGTGGGCAGGTGAGAGCTCTTGTGAGGTTTTATTTCTAACCAACACTTTGGGGACATGCAAGCCCTCTGATTACAGATAATGACCTACATCATAGGAAGGGGTTGTAACATAAGCAATATAAGCGATAGGAGGGGGATGACCTATGGGTGTACATGCAATAGTAAAAGGAGGTAATAAGGGTACATATGTGACACGATGGGTGGACCCTAGACTCAATATAGTAGCCTAAGCTTAGTCATCCTTGAGTGGTCCCAGGCTTGGCTTTAGGGCACTCCTTCAAGGGAACACTATCAGAAGGGAGTGGACCCTACTTAGGGTGAGTCAGACTATACAGTCTGATTCCTCTAGATGGCTGATAACCCTTAAGGAGAATAACCTCTGACCTACTTTCGTTGACCTGCTAGTGTACAGTCATTGACCACGTGTAGCAAGCAGTGTCTTGGGTTTGGCATATATTTGGGGGAGACAACTTGGGAGAAATCTTTCTGTATCCCACACTCCCTCAGCCCTAAGTACCACATACTCACTGCCATCAAGTTAATTCTGACGCATAGAGACTATTGAGTAATAGGACAACTGCCCCTGTGGGTTTCCTAGACTATAACTCTTTTTTTTTCATGTAAAGATCATTTTATTGGGGACTCTTACAGTTATTAGGACAATCCATACATCATCAGTTATATCAAGCATATTTGTACATATGCTGCCATCATTATTTTCTAGAATTTACTTTCGATTGAGCCCTTGGCGTCACCTCCTCTTTTTTCCCCTCTCTCCCCTCCCCAACCCTTGTGACTCCTTGATAAATTATAAATTATTATTATTTTCATCTCTTTTTTTTTTTTTTTCATCTCTTACACTGACTACCGTCTCCCTTCCCCCATGGTTTCTGTTGTCTGTTCCCCTGGAGGGGTGTGTGTGGTTATATGTCGATCATAGGTTCCCCCTTCCTCCCCTCTATCCCTCCTTTCCCCCACTCTTCTGGTATCGCTACTCCCATTCCTGTTCCTAGATTCTGTGTCATGAGCTCTTATCTCTTATCTGTACCTGTGCGCATGCTCCAGTCTAACCTGCAGTAAAATGTAGTACTAGGGTCATGATAGTGGGGGGTGAGGAAGCCTCAAGGAACCAGAGGAGTATTGTATGTTTCATCAGTGCTTTACTGAACTCTGATTGACTCATCCCTTCCCTGTAATCTCTCTGTAAGGAGATGTCCCATTATGGACTGATGGGCCTTAGATCTCTGTCCCAACCCGCCTTTTCTCAACAATATAGTTTTTTGTTTGTTTGTTTGTTTGTTTGTGGTCTTCTGATGCCTGGTGCGTCTCTGCTAGTTGGCCACTTGTTTAACTTCAAGCCTTTAAGACCCCAGATGCTATATCTTTTGATAGCTGGGCACCATCCACTTTCTTCACTGCATTTGCTTGTGCACCCATTTAGTCTTCAGCGATTGTGCCAGAAGGGTGAGTATCACAGAATACCATGTTGTTAGAACAAAGTGTTCTTGCATTGAGGGAGTGCATGAACAGAGGCCCAAAGCCCGTCAACTACCTCAGTGTATTGCCATATAAATATATGTACCTAGGCCAACAGTTCTATTTTTATGAACTAATGCATTTACGTAAGTGTACATCTATTAAAAAAAATTTTTTTAAGTGTACATCTATGCTTTTACTTCTATCCATAGCTTTGCTTCCTAGATCTTTCCTATTTCCTTTTACCTTCCTCCGGCCCCACCATCACACTCCCCACTTAGTACTTCCTCTCAGCAAGATTACTGTTGCCCCAACACCCCCAGGATCTCTACGTCCTCCTCATTGTTGATTTTAATTTCCTAGTTGTTCCCCTGTCCATGGCGTTGTTTGCTCACGCTCCCTTCCCCCACCTCCTCCCCACAGTCCCTCTGGGACTACTAGGGCTTGAAAGACAAATAAAGAAAATATTTTTTAAATGGATTTTAAAAATGGATGTGATGTAAAATCAACTACCATATAGAATGTCCATCTTTGGCCTACATTTAACTGTTCCTTTGGCCTGAAATGCCATTCTTCTAAACAATTCAATCTCATGGAGTTTGTAGGGAGATCGGAGAAATTAGTGTGGGGACAGGGGGTGTGTTAGACAGGTTTCGCTAGAGAGATAGTTTCGCTAGAGAGATAAAACCAGATTGCTGATAATTTTATATATTTATTTATAAAGATAATTAGATATATAACACAAGAAATAAACTGTTAAATTATATACAGATAGATAGATAATACAAGAAATGAACAGTTAAATTATAAAGCACTACAAATGGCTCAGTGCAACTCACTCCCGTGAGAGAGAGTTGTGAGAGACTAGCAGTCCTTCAAGTCTAGTCTGCTGCCAGATCTTCCTCTATTTATAGAGAGAGCTAGGCTATCTCAGCACAGCAGCCAACTGCAAGGCAGATCACCAACTGTCAACCAACCACCAGTCCCAACTGCCAGTCCCCAGCTCCAGAGATGTCTTAAAGGGGCCTCAACTTACAGTGACACAGTTCACAGGCTAGGCGTCCCACAGATACTGTAACCTCTAAATTGAGGCACAACAAGCAAGGCAGACGCACACTGGTCCGATGATCAAAGAGCGAGAGACAAGAAAGGCAAGGCTCACTGAGTTAATCCCTTCAATTAATCCCACTTGTGTTTATCGGCCAGGCTGGCACAATAAACTATCTCAGGGGGGTATGTACCAGAAGATGAAGAGACAGAAAGAATTATTTTGAGAACAGATAATAAAGCAGTTCCCAGTGAGCCATATGGATCTGGCTACCTTCCAGGGACTATTCATGACAGGCATGGCATTTGAGGCATGTTTTGGTCATGAAGGCGATAAAACCAAATCCCTCGGCTTGCTGACCCTCTCGGAGATAGTCCTACAGCTGTTTCAAGCAGTCTGCCAAAGCCTTCTTGGTCTCGAGATTGAGTCCTCCTTCAGAGGGCTTAGCAGTGAATTTGGGTCCTGGAAATTGAAAACCCAAATAGCCCAAGCGACAGTTAACACAAAGGAGCAGAGGGAATTGGAACAAAGAGATCAAAATATAATCATATGATCGATTAGTTTTCAGTTGAAGTCACAAGAAGGTTAAGAGGCCAGACATGGGCTTCTGTTGGATATGAACAGGTCCAGGGAGACTTACAGGGGTTGCTTTGAGGGCTAACTGCAGAGGCTTTCTCTATTTTTTTTCATATGTTTGAAATGCACTTGAATGTCACTGCAGACTCCAAGTCCACTCCAATTTTACTTTTCCTCTTTTTTTGTCACTCAGCCCAATATTTAGGTCTGAGGTGTGAGGAATCTGTGTTTGCTTGTTTGTTTTAAGGCTGTTAGCCTTCATACTTGCTTGTTGGTGTTTGGATTTTCAAAAAGCATGTTCTACATAGTTACATAGCCCATTTCAACATATGGAATCAGTAATAATATCCAATTAAATGCCCCATAAATGTGGTTTTCTTTCTTTTTCCCCCTGTCATCCTCCTTCCCGCCCTCTATAATCTCCTATCTCCCCCTCTCCCTGGCCACATCATACTCTTCAAAGTCTGTTGGGGACCATCCTGCACAACTGAATGGGTCCCTAAAAGGTGGTTGTGTAATTGAAGGGTGAATTAAAGAAAGGCAGACAAGATGTGTAAGGGCTCACCTCTTCCTATGGCAGGATCAAGAGAGTGAGAGAGAATGCATTCTCTTAACAGGCTTATATAATCTTGGGCATGCAAGCCTGTTAAACGTATGTAACAGGGAGGGGATGTCCTAGGGCAGGGGTGTCAAACTGGCAGCCCAGGGGCCGCAGGAGGGCCCCCCCCCAGGGAATTTTTTGTGGTCCATGATGCTTTGAAATAAAATGAAAATAGAAAAAATTGCTATGAAGAAAATAGCACTTAGGGGAGATGGAGGCAATACTGTACACACAATTTCCTCGTTAACCCTGTAACTACTGAAGACGAGTGTACACGTGGCCCAGTGCCTTTCCTGGGGGCCTGTGGACGTGTATAAACTCGCTGACTCAGTTCAGGCGACTTTTGGAAGCGATATTTCTGCCACTCTCAGTGTCTCGTAATGTTAATAGACCCCAATAGCGAAAAGGTTAAAAAGAGCACTCTGGGTTGTGCTGTTATGAATCATACCTAGCGGTAGCGCTAGTTAACATTTTTAGAGGGAAGCCATTAATATTGTGCATCACATTTGTCTGCTGTCCAACATTTTGTGTTTTTATTAGTTATATTGTTATAATTTCCGGTCACAACATAAGAGGTAAGTGAAAACTAGTAGGAGGAAAGCTCTGGCTAGTTTCAGGTAAAAAATAATAATTTTAGTTTTATAAATACATTAAATAAAATACATGTTTAAATAAAAGTAATTATATAGTGTTTTGATGATCCTATCCATATTTCTGAATCATCACTTCAAAACGTAACAAAATTTGTAAATGTGATGTGGCCTGCGTGAACCTTGCCTGTTGCACCAAATGGCCTGTGTTTTCATTGAGTTTGACACCCCTGACCTGGGGACATACAGGTAACAGGAAGGCACATACATAAGAAGATGGGTGGGTTCTATCTAGAGTTAAGAGGATGGCTTAACTTGGTTGTCTCTGATCTGGCTTGACCTTAAGTGTCCCTGAGAGCTTCTCCAGCTCTTCTCTATGATCCGCATCAGAAGGAGTGTGCACTACTACTTTTAAAAAAAGGAAAGGAAATCAAGCGTGACCAATGGTTACTATGGGTGAAGGAGGAAGAGTTTTTGCTTGGGGGGCATTGAGTTTCTGTGAATGGTGATGGAATAATTTGGAAAAGGATATCAATAATGGTTGTAGAACAGGAAGAGTATAATCAATGGCACTGAATTATACATGTAGAAGTTGTTGAATTGGAGAATGTTTTGTGCATATTTTTGCTACAATTTTAAAAATAATCGCAAGAATAACAATGAGTACAAGGAAGAAGAAAATGTTCTAAAATTAAATGTGGTGATAATTGCACAACTCTTCTCGATATGATTGAATTTTAGTTGTGTGACATATGGATGAAGTGCCCATAAAACTTAAAAATAATAAGAATAAAATCTAAGACTGAAGAAAGAGCCCTGTTGGTGTAGTGGTTACACATTGGCCTGTGAACTGCTGGTTGGCAGTTTGAAACCACCAGCTGCTCTGAGGGAGAAAGACTGGGCTTTCCATTCCCATAAATAGCTACTGTCTCTGAAACCCACAAGGGGGGTTTTATTAATCAGCATTGGCTCCATGGCAGTTAATGAGAAGGCTGAAGAAGGGAACAGTATTAGAGCTTAAATTCTGAGCACCCAGTTTGAAGAAAGCTATGAGTGACAATAAAAGGCCAAAACCATCTGCATAGTCCCCATGTAGATTAAGCTTCTGGTCAATCTCCTCTGCTCATAGACCAGAGAGGTGACTAGCCTTGCTATCAGACAGAGTGAATTGGGGATTATTTTATATGTGGTTAGGTTAAAATATAACACTTTATCATTTGATCTCCCCTTTGACCCATTTAAAATTTGTTCTAGTTTTTTTCTAGTATTTTCTGCTGTTTTTAAGTGAGGTTTTTCTTGGTTAAGAAAATGCTCCAAAATTGATTGTGGTGATGACCATGCAACTTTAAAAAGTATGATTGAACTATTGAATTGTATGCTATGTGACTCATATGCCAATAAAACCATTAAAAATTCTTCATGAACTGATGGTGCCCGGCCTATCAAAAGATATAGAGTCTTGGGTCTTAAAGGCTTGATGGTAAACAAGTGTGGCCATCTAGCTCAGAAGCAACAAAGCCCACATGGAAGAAGCACACCAGCCTGTGTGATCACGAGGTGTCGAAGGGATCAGGCATCATCAGAACAAAAAATCATATCATTGTGAATGAGGAGGAGTGCGGAGTAGAGACCCAAAGCCCATCTGTAGGCCACTGGACATCCCCTTACAGAAGGTTTGTGGGAAGGAGACGTGCCAGTCAGGGTGCAGAGTAGCAACAATGAAACATACCCCTTTCCTCTAGTTCCTAAATGTTTCCTCCCTCCACGCCCCCTCCACTATCATGATCCCAATTCTACTTTACAAATCTGGCTAGACCAGAGGATGTACACTGGTACAGATAGGAACTGAAAACACAGGGAATCCAAGACAGATGATCCCTTCAGGATCAGTGGTGAGAGTCGCAATACCAGGAGGGTGGAGGGAGGATGGGGTAGAAAGGGGGAAACGATTACAAGGATCTGCATATAACCTCCTCCCTGGGGAACGGACAACAGAAAAGTGGGTGAAGGGAGACATCAGACAGTACAAGATATGACAAAATAATAATTTATAAATTATCAAGGGTTCATGAGGGACGGGGAGCAGGGAGGGAGGGGGCAAAATGAGGAGCTGATGCCAGGGACCTAAGTGGAGAGGAAATGTTTTGAGAATGATGAGGGCAATAAAAGTATAAATGGAGAGAAAATGTTTTGAGAAACGATGTACAAATGCGCTTTACACAATTGATGTGTGTATGGATTGGGATAACAGTTGTATGAGCCCCTAATAAAATGTTTTAAAAAAAAAGAAAGTATAAATGTGCTTTACACAATTGATGTGTGTATGGATTGTGATGAGTTGTATGAGCCCCTAATAAAATGGTTTTAAAGCAATTCTTCATGAACTTTTATAAGACTGATGGATTTTAATGATCTGAACAATCAAACTATCATTGAGGAAGGCTATAAGGATGTAATTCCAAAAAGTTGAACCCATAATGTCTAGTCAACTGATTTTTCCTAATTAGGCATCGTGAATCACTCATCCAAAGATGTAACTCCATTGTACTCTATTCTTATTTTCAGACTGTAAGCTTAATAGGCAAACAGAATTAAGGAGATCATGTACGAGAAATTCAAAGAATCTAGAAAGGCAGATCGAGCTAATTTACAGCTCCTAGGTGGTCAAATGAAGAACAAGAGATGGCCTTCGCATAGAGCCCCCAAGGCAGCGCCGGGTCAGTGAAATGGTCCCAAGACGGACCAATAGGCCCCGCCCCCGAGCCGCTAGGCCGCGCCCCCGCCGGAACTTGACCCGTCCGCCTATCCGCCGCCGCGCTGCACGTAGACGAGCCGCCCCCTAGTGACGGCAATATGGCTGCGCCCCGCGCGCTCTGACGGCCTTCTCGCCCAAGGTCTGGCGCTTCTGTCGTGCCGGGATCGGGCTCTCGCCGCCTCAGATCTCCTCCACTATGTTTTCCCTCCGACTCTGTGGTCGCCGGGTCGTGGGCTCCTTCGCCAAACCGCGCCTTTCGTTGGCTCGGCTCAGCGGAGGCAGCGGGGCGCCCAGGTCTCCGCACTTTGATGTCGTTGTCATCGGCGGAGGACACGCCGGGAGCGAGGCCGCCGCCGCTGCCGCGCGGTGTGGCTCCCGGACCCTGCTCCTCACGCACCGCGTGGACACCATCGGTGAGGAGCGCGGCGCGCGGGGTGCGCTGACCGTCCGGAAACTCGCCGGGGCACTTTTACCCTGTCCTGTTGGGACGCTGTGGGCCGGCATCGATTCGGTGGCAGTGATTGGGCTTTGGTTTGTCCCCCAAACTGGCCGGAGAGGGGCACCCTCTTCCCCACCCCAAGATCTGCGAGCCACCCAGCACCAGTGGTTTTATCCTTCCTTGATGCGCTCCTGGCAGCAGTTAGGCGGGCAGGGCCAAACTTTGGACGGTCTGTGCTGTGGACCCAGGGGTGTGCTGGCGGCCGACCGGAGCAGTCCCCGGGGACAGCAGGCGTCCACGACTGCTCGTGGACGGCTTCTCACCCTCCCCGCCACTGCCTTGTGGCTTTGGGTAAAGGATGGATTCACATTATGAGTCATCGCAGCGGTGGTCTCAGATTTAGGGAAGCCCTTCTGAAGAAAAATGCTGTTGCCGCGTTCCACCGGTTCTTTGTTGCCCCGTTGTGTGTGTAGAGTATGATAGTGTGTGTTTTCCTCTCGTGTGGGTGCACTGGGTGGCCCTAGTTGAAAGCAAGACCGCTCTCCTGTGTGATGACTGCTAGCTAAAACGACGTGCTGTAATTTATGGATGTCTCTATCTCTTGCCCCTTTTTGCAAGAAAATCCACTGTCTAAAGTTAATTGCAAATCCCAGCAGCCCTGCTGTGTAGGGTTTCTGAGACCTAAATGTTTCCGCAGGAGAAAGCCTCATCTTTCTCCCACAGGACCTGGTGAGTTTGAACTGCCGATCTTGGAGTTTGCACCCCAATACCTAATAACCCACAGTGCCACCAACGCTCCTTTTTTTTTTATTAAAAAAATAATTTTATTGGTGGCTCTTAAGCTCTTTATAACATTCCACCTTTTTTTTTTTAACTTGAGTGAGTAGTAATTGACAAATTAACTGATCTGTAAAAATAGTAAGTAAATTACATACTTGTATTCTTACATACTTTTATAAAATTACCATTTAGCTTGCAATTGTAGAGGAATATTATCAGAGACCTTCCGCTTTCTTCATTGAGTGCTGCAGTGTTATTTACATTAAAAATAATAATTAAAAATAGTTACTACCTGTGATTAAAAAATGATCTAATGAGCTAAAAATATTATTGAACAAAGTGATCATTAAATAGTATAAGTAATATAGTGTCAGGGATAAAGGGATTCTTATCAAACATATTTACTGACAATATGATCTAAGTTTCTTGTTTAAACAAATATATTTGAGAGATACTCGCCTTAAAATCAAACTCACTTTTTTTTTGAGATAACTTGACATAGTGGAATAAGATGAAGGGGCCCTGGTGGCACCATGGTAAAAGTGCTCACTTGCCAACTGAAAGGTCAGTGGTTCAACTCTACCAGTGACTCTTGGGTGGGGGTTGGGGGTTGGGCAAAAAATGTGAGTCTGCTTCCCTAAGGATTTGCAACCTGGAAACTTTATGGGGCAGTTCTTTTCTGCCCTTTAGAATCGCTGTGATCCTAATCCACTCAGAGGCAACAGATTTTTAGAGTAAAACATTAAATTCTTTTTATGCTTAATGATATGCTGAATTAGTAACTACGGGGTACAAAGTTGGTTGCTTTTATATAAGCTCCACGATATAATAAATGCTTATCATTACTTTGTGCATACTGATTTTTTATTCAAAAGATAAAAGAGCACTTTTCTAAGATGTCCATGTATGGATGCTTGAGGAAAGAATAACTTCAATTAATTATAGTCACGTGATTTGTAAAGATAAAAGGTCAAGACTCGGAGAATATTTTATAGGGACCTGAATGTATAACCTTTGCATGTATCCTTTCACATTTATAATTTAGTTATTTCTTCAAGGTAGGAGCAAAAAGAAAGCTGCAGATTGTTTACATGAAAGGACATAATTGATTGTAACAGGAACCTATATCAAGCAGCATCTTAAAAATGTGCTTGATTTAGAAAGTCTTGAGGTACGGCTTTCAAAGTTGTATTTAAATGAAACCTTAAAAATATATATCAACAGAATGATCAAAAGAAGATACTGTGGGTTATCTTCTAGGATGCCCCAAATAACTTTCACATCCCCCTAGGATATTGAGATTTTTCTCTTTGATTATTATCTAGGTTTTCTGTCTTTATCTTCTAGTGTGATTTCAGTCACCTGAGTAGACATTTCCTTATCTGTTACTATGTACAAGATGTTAATAAGTGTATTCTATTTGTTTATGTACCTTTAGGTCAAATGTCCTGTAATCCTTCTTTTGGGGGCATTGGAAAGGGGCATTTAATGAGGGAAGTTGATGCCTTGGATGGCCTCTGTTCTCGAATCTGTGACCAGTCTGGTGTACACTACAAAGTATTAAACCGGCGCAAGGGACCAGCTGTGTGGGGTCTAAGAGCTCAAATTGATAGGACACTGTATAAACAGAACATGCAGGTAAGAATAGGACATGAGAACAAGAAAGATTATGGTACTGCAATGGAAAGTTTTATTGCTGCTTTTCAATTTACGCCCTTTCTTGATAGAAAGAAATCCTGAATACTCCACTGCTTACGATTCAGGAGGGAGCTGTAGAAGATCTTATTCTTGTGGAACCAGAGCCTGGACACACAGGGAAATGCCGTGTAAATGGCGTTGTTTTGGGTATGTGCTGGTCATAGAGGATAATTGCACATGACACTCCATATGATGAATTTATTGTAAAACCGAGACTGGAGCTATTTTGCTTCTTTTAGGAGATTGTTGTTTTCTCTTTAGGAAAATTGTGTAAATAATCTTGTTTCTCTTTTCATTTAGATCTTCCTGAAGCTCAGTCCTTGGCTATAGCATTTTAGTATAGCCCCATATAGTCTAAATATTTATGTCTTTTCCCTCTGTTCTTTTTTTTTTTTTTAGCTGTTCTTGAGTGTTATTTCTATTTTTCCTAATTCAGACTTTTAATTTTTAACACTTTCAATTACTAGATATCTTGTTTCTAAAAACTGAAATGTTGTCTGATTTTAGTGTTAAAATAGACACCATTTCCATTGATTCATGTGAAAAGCTGCCGTGTAGAGTTGATTGGACCCTTTTCGCCATCATCTAGCGGATGGAAGCACGGTATATGCTGAGAGTGTGATTCTGACGACTGGCACATTTCTGAGAGGCATGATCATTATTGGATTGGAAAGGACTCCGGCAGGACGGTTAGGAGACCAGCCTTCCATAGGATTGGCTCAAACCCTGGAGAAGTTGGGGTTTGTCGTAGGGAGATTAAAGACTGGGACTCCACCCCGAATTGCCAAAGATTCCATTAATTTCGGCATTCTGAACAAGCAGATGCCAGACAACCCATCCGTGCCTTTCAGCTTTCTCCATGAGACAGTGTGGATTAAGGTAAGGTGATTCTGAAAATCTGTTCATAGCAAGAAATAACTTAGCTTTCCCCCCCCCCCACAATTCAGTTTATGTCACTTGTTTCAAATATGATAACATGATCCTTTAAAGGATTAGCAAAAATATTTTGGCTAATTGGATATTTCTCCCTAAATTTAAATTTTTCATTATTTTCTGTAACTTTTCCTATTTTTAAACAGCTTTATCGAGGAAAAAATTCCCATATATAATTCATCTTTTTTAAGTGTACAGTCCATGATTTTGAATATACTCACAGAATTGTGTACACATCACCACAGTGGATTTGGTTTTTTGTTTTTAATCATTTTATTGAAGGCTCTTACAGCTTTTATCACAATCTGTATGTATATCCATTTTGTCAAACACATCTGTACATAAGTTGTCATCAACTTTTTCAAAACATTTTCTTTCTACTTGAGCCCCTGGCATCAGCTCCTCATTTTTACCCCTCCCTCCCCC
>NW_022107431.1:101461998-101463950 GCF_000313985.2 Echinops telfairi | reverse complement strand
AAAAATCAACAGCAGCTAAAAAAAAAAAATCAACAACAGCTAATAAATAAATAAGAAAAAGAAAAACCAGCAAAAACTGAAAAGCCCTCAAACAGTAACAGGTCTGTCTTGGTTATTTTTTTAATTAAACTTTTTGAAACCATTTTTACCTGAAAGAAAGCTTGTAAGACCATTTTCAATCGAGGAATGTCATTTTTAGTAAATTATAAGAGGTGACACTTCAGAGTTTGTGGAGAATGGAATTTTTCCACAAATTTTTGAAGTCCCTCTAAACTGATAAATATCTTAAGATGTTCTATTGCTTGAGAAATAATAATTTTGCTTTGAAAATACAAACGGTGATACTTTCAGGGTGTGTATGCTTTTTTAGCTTTTTGTTTAAAATTTTCAAGGTTATACAAAGTAAAGAAAATAGTATAATTAATCTTTTTGTACACGTCACCAGGTTTGTTAAATAACATTTTGGATTTCATGTTTGATTTTTCCTCTGTTTTGTTCTTGCTGATTTTTAATTTTTTTTTAATTTTATAAATCCTTTTGCTGGGGGCTTGTACAACTCATCACAATCCATACTTCCATCCATTGTGTCAAGCACATTTGTACATTTGTTGCCATCATCATTCTGAAAACATTCTCTTTCTACTTGAGCCCTTGATATCAGCTCCTCATTTTTTCCCCTCCTTTCCCCACCCTCCCTCTTTCCCTCACAAACCCTTGATAATTTATAAATTTTTTATTATTTTTCCATGTCGTACACAGTTTGATGTTTCTTGCTGATTTTTAAAGCAACAAACTAAACCTTACAAGCTAAGCCTCTTACCAACTAAGAACTTTTTAAAAGTCACAATAGTAAATAAATAAATAAGAAATCACATTACAAACACCAGTTACATCCAGAAAACCCCGGTATCTTCATATCATATAATACACATTATTCAATTTTCCTTATTGTCTCAGAATTGTTTTTTACAATTGCTTTATTTACACCAGGAACCAAATAAGGTCCACCTGTTCCAGTCCATCTTTGCTCCCCTTTCCCTTAACTTTCAGCATGTCTATGTGACAAAAACAAAATTGTTTGTTCCCTAGAATTTCCCACATTATAAATTTGATTCTATCTCTGTGGGATCTTAAGCATGTTATTTTGTCCTCAATATTTCTTATAAACTAGTAGATAGATCTAGAGGTTTGATTAGATTTGGGTTCAGTTTTGAGTGTTTTTGGGTTTTTTTTTCTTTTGCAAGAATACTTTACAAAAAAGTGCTTGGTGTTTTATGTAGACTTCAGGTCTGGAATTTATTTGAATTAGAGACAAATTAGTAGGGAAAGGACACAGTGCTGTAGCAGATACTGTTTTCCAGCCGGAAGATCAGCTGCCATGTTACCTGACTCACACCAATGCTAAAGTGGATGAGATCGTCCTGGAGAATCTTCACCTGAATAGTCACATTAGGGAAACTGCCAGAGGACCCCGGTAAGGACACAGTCTCCGTTCTTGATCATTTTTTAAAATGTCACTCCTTTTTTGTTTGCTTCATCTGTACTTTTGAATGTTAATGTCTATTCTAGATACTGTCCTTCCATTGAATCAAAGGTTTTGCGTTTTCCAAACCGCGTGCATCAGGTTTGGTTGGAGCCTGAAGGAATGGATTGCGACCTTATCTACCCCCAAGGTTTATCTGTAACACTACCAGTGGAGTTACAGGAGAAAATGATCACATGCATCAGAGGTTTGGAGAAAGCAAGGATGGTTCATCCAGGTAACGTGGGTCCTGGCGGCCTCCGGTGTACACAGAGCATCATTTTAGCAGGCATCATTTTAGCAGGCAGCATGGAGTTCTTGGATACAGTTGTGGTTACCTAAAAGCTAAGAAGATAAAACTCAACATCTATGCCTTTAGAATAATATTATTTTTATACCCCCCCGCCTGCCCCCCAAAAAAACAAAACTA
>NW_022107431.1:101459569-101461403 GCF_000313985.2 Echinops telfairi | reverse complement strand
CCTAGCTTAGAGTCCAGTTACCTGCGTAATTACTTAAAACTAGAGTTAACACTTTCTATGTTTTTATTGACATATAATTCACATGCCATACAATCCAGTGGTTTAATCGTGTAAAATAGAGTTGTACACTCATCACAGTCAATTTTAGAACATTTTATTCATCCTCATACTCATTATTAGCTCCCCAGTTTCCCCCAGCTTCCCCTGCCGTGACCCTAAGAAACCACCTATCCGGTTACTGTCTCTATAGACCTACTGATTAGAGTTATCACTTATCAAACTAAGCGAATAAGAATAAAAGAATGAAGTATGAAAATGAAAACAACCTGATTTTGAAAAGCATGTGAGGATAATTTGTGTATTGTTGCCTGCGCTCCGTGTCCACTGATCTTGTACCGTTTGTTCTTTGGTCAGGCTACGGTGTTCAGTACGATTACTTTGACCCCCGGCAGATCACTCCTTCCCTTGAGACTCATTTGGTTCAACGCCTTTTTTTTGCTGGACAGATAAATGGCACCACTGGTTACGAGGAAGCTGCAGCTCAAGTAAGAACCTATTCAAACATGATTGTGAACAACGGTACTATTTAACTGGTATTCTACCTTTTAAGGTCTATTTTGTTAACTATATAGATCTTAAATATACTCCTAATTAACAAGAGACTGCTTGTTTCAAAGTTTAAGGAAATGGTTTTATTGTGTCTAATAAAACCAAACCAAACTCACTGCATCGAGTCAATTCCAACTCCGAGTGACCCTATGGGTTTCGGTCCTGGTGGGTTTCTAAGGCCGTAACTCTTGACAGGGGTAGAAAGCTTCCTCTTTCTCCCGAGGAGCAGCTGGTGGTTTTGAGCTGCTGACTGTGGCCAGCCTCCCAACACATCACCCGCTCTGCCACCAGGGCTCCGTTGTATATAATAGGACTTTAAAATACTTGCTGCTCGGAGAGCGGATATCAGGGAGGTCAAGAAGGAGGAGAATGTTTTGAAACTGATTGTGGTAGCAAGTGTAAAATACTGCTTGATGTGACTAAACTATGGAATGTTACGATATTTGTAAGAACTCCCAATAAAATGATAAAACAATCCCTTATGAACAGGACCTGCTATTTCCCCGTTGGTGTTCCGAGTAGGATCACTCTTTGACCTGTTCAGATGGCTTTTTTAACCCTTTCCCTCCTCTCATAGGGTGTGATAGCTGGAATCAACGCTAGTCTTCGGGTCAGCCGCAAACCTCCCTTTGTCATTAGCCGAACAGAAGGCTACATAGGCGTATTGATCGATGACCTCACCACCTTGGGCACCAATGAGCCCTACCGCATGTTTACCAGCCGGGTGGAGTTCCGGTTGTCTCTGCGCCCTGATAACGCCGACAGCCGACTCACATTACGAGGTACTCTTGCTTTCCTGAGCCCTGCGATCCTGTCTGCTCTCTAAAAGCTCCCTCATTGTATTCTCTCTGCCTCTTCTAGGGTATAAGGAAGCTGGCTGTGTGTCCCAACAGCGATATGAGAGGGCTTCTTGGATGAAGTCGTTGTTAGAGGAAGGCATTTCTGTGCTGAAATCTATTGAGTGTTCTAGTCCCAAATGGAAAAAATTAATCCCAAGTGCTTCTATGAGTGTTGATAAAAGTCTGCCTCTTAGGTATGCCTTTGTAATATAGACCTTTCTGTGTTTTACAGAAAAATGACATCATTTCAAGCCTACTCCCCCTCACCTATACCTTGTAAATGAATGTAGCTTGCTCTTGGACTCTTTTCAATACAGCTTTCCCCACTGGAGGTAGAGCATTCCTACGAAACTTTTTGTAAGTTGAAATGGTGTAAAGCAAAGAAG
>NW_022107431.1:101450545-101458885 GCF_000313985.2 Echinops telfairi | reverse complement strand
AAAAAAAAACGCAAAAAGGAAATGATTAGGTTTTAGAAATGAAGCAATTAGTTGAACAGTGAATGTATCTTTGAAGTTCTTGGCACTCAAATATCAAAGTAAAATGTGTTATTCTCTGATAAAATTATGCTGATTCTTCATAACGGACGGAAGTTCTGTTGATGTTAGATTACTTTAGAAGAGTGTTACACTTTTCTTGTGTTAGGTCATTTGAATAATCAAATATTATAATAGCTATGTTGCAGAAGTGCAGGGCTTATAAATTTTGATTTTCTCATGTTCTAGCTAAAAGTTTAGCAATGGCATTTCAAAGGGAAACCGGGCATTCAATGCTGGATCTGTTTATAAATGAAATACTTACCCTCAAAGGGATAGTGCCTCTCTCTGGGGGCATGTAAATGCTTCATCTTAAACTGAGTTCTCAGTGAGAAACTTCAGTAACGGGTTGTGAAATAATACCCCCCAAATTAATTTTTTCCTTTACATAAATTAGATTGAGAGATGCAGTATTCACCTTTCTTAGAGAATGCTGAATTGATTAATTTAGCAGATGTAAAAAAAAAAAAATTTAGCAGGTGTTTTGGGTGCCTGCAGGGCACTACCAGTGTGTTTGGTATTGGGATATAGTGTGGTATAAAACTGCACAGTCCTGCCCTCATGAAGGATCTCGGCCTTACAAGTACGTACATGTTTGTTGATGGCAGCAGAAGGAAAGTGGAGGGCTCTGTGAGCATAACTGGGTGGGGAGGAGGATTGTTAGGGTGTGAGGGAGAATTCAGAGGAAGTGGCTTTGCGAAGTAGAAAGTTTTCTGAATCCATAGAGAACAGTAGACTAGTCGTGTGGATACCGCAATGGATTTTGACATATAAATATTTTGGCGCTCACCTCAAGTAACAGAACAGCCCCAGCAACTAAGAAGTCCCGTCTTGCCCCCTTCAAGTTACTAGTGAACACTCAAGGTAAACTTTATGTCAACTACATAGTTTAGTGACATTTAACACTGATCATTTAAGATGAGACCTGCAAACAGTAAATTGGATTAATCTGTCAAAAAGTGAAAGGAAAACCATTCCAAGCAGAAAGGACAGTCTTTACAAATCTGGAAAAGAAGAAGTAAAGTCGTATTGGATTACAGGCCATGTTAAGGATTTTGCCATGTATTTTTTTTTTAATTAAGATATCCATTTTATTGGGGGCTCTTAAAATTCTTATGTTGCCATCATCTTTTTTTTCTTCAATTATTTTATTGGGGGCTCATAAAGCTCTTTTCAAAATACATCCACCGATCCATCCATTGTGTCAAGCACATTTGTACATTTGTTGCCATCATCATTTGTTTTGTTTTGTTTTTTAATCATTTTATTAGGGGCTCATACAACTCTTATCACAATCCATACACACATCAATTGTGTAAAGCGCATTTGTACATTCATTGCCCTCATCATTCTCAAAACATTTCCTCTCCACTTAAGCCCCCAGCATTAGGTCCTCATTTTTCCCCTCTCTCCCCGCTCCCCACCTCCCTCATGAGCCCTTGATAATTTATAAATTGTTATTTTATCATATCTTGCCCTGTCCGACGTCTCCCTTCACCCACTTTTCTGTTGTCCATCCCCCAGGGAGGAGGTCACAAATAGTTCCTTGTAATCGGTTCCCTCTTTCCTACCCACTCTCCCTCTACCCTCCCTGTTTCGCCACTCACACCACTGGTCCTGTAGGGCTCATCTGCCTGAATTCCCTGTATTTTCATTTCCTATCTGTTCCAGTGTACATCCTCTGGTCTAGCCAGACTTGCAAGGTCGAATTCAAGTCATGGTAGTGGGAGCGGGCAGGAAACATTTAGGAACTAGAGGAAAGTTGTATTTTTCATCGTTGTTACATTGCACCCTGACTGGCTCATCTCCTCCCCGAGAACCCTCTGCAAGGGGATCTCCAGTGGCCTACTAATGGGCTTTGGGTCTCCACTCCACACTCCCCCCATCATTCACTATGGTAAGATTTTTTTGTTCTGATGATGCCTTATACCTGATCCCTTCGACACCTTGTGATTGCATAGGCTGGTGTGCTTCTTCCTTGTGGGCTTTGTTGCTTCTGAGCTTGATGGCCGCTTGATTACCTTCAAGCCTTTAAGACCCCAGACACTATACTCTTTGATAGCCGGGCACCATCAGCTTTCTTCGCCACATTTGCTTATACACCAATTTGTCTTCAGTGATCTGTTTGACACCTCGTGATCACACAGGCTGATATGTTCTTTTTCAAAACATTTTCTTTCTACTTGAGCCCTTGGTATCAGCTCCTCATTTTTTTTACCCTCCCTCCCACACCCTTGATAATTTATAAATTAGTATTTTTTCATACAGCAATTGTATCAAACATATTTGTACATATGTTGCCATCATCATTTTCAAAACATTTTCTTTCTGCTTGAGCCTTTGGTATCAGTTCCTCTTTTTTCCCTCCCTCCCCCACCTCCTATCCTCCAGGACCCCTGATAAATTATAAATTATTATTATTTTCATGTATTACACCATCGTTGTCTCCTTTCACCCACATCTCTCTTGTTCCTCCCCCTGGTGGGGTGGGGTTGCAATTTACCTTAAATGGATATGCTTAACAATTTAAGTTGATTTTAACAAGAACATTCCTAAGGAATTGTCACAATTTTTTTAATTGTTATGGTGAAAAAATACATAATTTTCAATTTTACCATTTAACTTTTAGCATTAATAATTCTAAAATAAGTAGAATCCATCTTTGAGGATGCAATTATTTTTGTATCAAAATACTTTTTAGGTACATTTTATTTTATCTTAAAGAGCTACATTGTGGAAAATCCCAAACAAAACAAACCCACTGCCATAGAATCTGTTTGGACTCGTAGCAACCCACCATATGATTCCGAAGATCGAATTCTTTGTGGGAGAGAGTCTCATGGGTTTGAACCTCCAACTTTGTGGTGCTTACCTGATGGAGGGGGTAATGTAGTCTCACGTGGGGAGGGTTTGAAGAAGCTACAAAATACTAAAGGGTAGGGAAAGTAAAATGACTCATCAGTGCTGTAGAAGACACCTGTGCTTTCACAGTCTCTCTTTGAGACTAGCGGTCCTCAACATTCAACCATTTCAAGAGGAAGCTTATGATAAAGAACCAGTGCTGAAGGGAGAAGTCAAGTTGCACTGAAGACAGTAGCAAACGACAAAGCCCTGGGAGTTGAGGCTATCAACTGAAATATTTCAACAGGCTAATGAGCCTTGGAAGCAGTCACTGCTTTGTGCTAGGCATGTGGAAGACAGCTAGCTACCTAGCCATCTGACTGGAAAATATCCATATTTGTGCCCATTCCAAAAAAGAAAGTCTATTTTAACAAGAAAATATCTAAGGAGTTGTCTTAATGTGAAATGTGGAAATATTTTGAACACTATCGTTAATATCACACACAAGTAACATTTTCCTGAAAATAGTTCAAAAATGGTTGCAGCAGTACATTGACAAGGAGCTGCCAGAAATTCAAGCCAGGTTCAGATGAGGCTATCATGGTTGATGTCAGATAGGTCTTGGTTCTAAGCAGAGAATGCCAGAAAGATGTTTGCTTGGGTTTCCTTGACCGTGCAGAGGCATCCGAGTGTGTGGATCATAACATAGATAACATTGAAAAGAATGGGAACCCAGAACACTTCATTGTGTTCATGCAGAACCTATACCTGGACCAAGAGGTTGTTATTCTAACGGAACAAGGGAATGCTGCTTGATCAGAGATGTTGTGTATCAAGAGTTACATCTTTTTACCATACGCCTTCAATCTGTATATTGAGCAAATAGTCCAAGAAGATAGACTATTTGAAAAACAACTCGGCATCAGGATTGGAGGAAGGCTTATTAACAACGTGCAATAATGAGATGACACAACCCTCTGGCTAAAAGCAAGGCAGATTTGATGAATATCAATGACCAAGCCTTTGGTTTGGATTACAACTCAATGTAAAGAAAGCAAAATTCTGCACCACTGGGCCACTAAACAACATTATGATTGAAGAGATTGAAGCTGTCAGGGATTTTATTTTCCTTAGGTTTGCAAATCAATGCCTGTGGAAATCACGGTCAAGAAATCAAATGTGTTGGGCAAATCTGTTGCAGAAAACCTCTTAAAAGTGTTGAGCAGGGATGTCACTTTGAGGGCAGAGGTGGCCAGGCCGTGGTATTTTCAATCAACTCCTATGCATATGAAAGTTTGACCTTGACTAAGAAAGACTGGAAGAATCCACGAATTGGTGTTAGCAAAGTTGATTGAAAAGACAAGGACTGCCTGAGAAGGGACCTACTCTGCCTTGGAAAAGGACAGCCAGAATGCTCCTGAGAAGGGAGGGAGGGCAATGAGACCTGCCTCACTGATGGGAGTCCGGTTATCAGGGGAAACCAGGCCCTGGAAAAGGACATGCTTGGTAATGTGAAAAAGAAGACAATGCTCAACAAGCGCGATGAGCAGGTGGCTGCAACAGTGAGTCCAAACAACCACCTGTTGAGGCTGGCCCGGCCTGTGCTGCTGTACAGGAGGTTCCTCTGAGCTGGAACCCAGCAGCCCTCCGCAGCGTGTGCTTGCCGCTTGTCCTGATAGTGAAATCTCAGACTCCTGATTGGAACGCATCACAGGACTTTTATTTTCTCTGGAATAAAAGTTGCCTAGAAAATAGGGATTATAATTACTCTCTGGCTCCCATTGAGTTCTTCTGAATTTTCTAATATTTACAGGGCAGGGTATAAACCAAGAAGTTTAGTAATGTACCTTTTTTCCAGACATATGTAATTGGAATGGTTTCATCTTGTTGGAGCTATAGCAAAGAAACCTCTGCTCAAACTCAGCTAAGTCAAGTCATCGGCTTGACTCAAAGAGCCCTCTTCAGCATTTTGATTTTTGGTCCTGTGTTTTTCACTCCAGTTTTATAATTCTCAGTCTAAAGGTTATTGATACTGAGCATTTTTGTTTTCCTCCAGCGATACCTCCCTAAGAACCTTGCATAATCCACAATCTGTATAATTTTACCAATGATTTTTCCCATTTGAAAAATGTAAACTAGCTAGGGTTTGATGGTTGAGCTCAGAGGGTGTACATTTACAATCATTGTAGCTTAGAGCCACATTACTATGACTTTGACCTTGATCTTAAACCTGTGTCTCCAGTATTTTTTTACTTTATTTTTTAACCTTCATCATAGCCTTGTGATTGTTCTTGTGAACTTCAAGTTATACCCATTCTGCTGTTGCTCTTTGTGTTCTCTAATCTTGATCCTTAACTAGCAGCCTTGTTGGCTTTCATCATGATTTTATCTTTTCCAGCTTCTGTTCCCAAGTTTCCGTTTTGTTTCCCAACAGTTTTATTGGTGCATAATGTACATACCAAACAGTTGAGTATTGAATCGCTCAGTCCTCTCAAGGGAACTTGTACAATCACCGCCACATCCATCTTAGAGCATCTCCCTTCCCCCATGGTTCTATGGCCTTCCATATGAGATGTGTAATCAGTTCTAGTGTTCCCTCCCCCCTCCCACCCTAAGTTTTCATTTTTATAGAGCTTTGCCAAAACACTAGCCACTGCAGTTATAGAATATGAACACCTTTTTATAGTAAAAAGTTAACTTAGTAGATACTCAGATCAGAACATTTCATTCATATTTTGTGTTCTCAAATATTGTACTATTTCTATTTTATAGTATTGATATTTGTATTGGATATGAGTAACGTGAATGGAAGGAGTTCTGGTTGTATAATGATTAAGCACTGAGCCTATTATATGGAAGGTCAGTGGTTCAAACCCTCCAACTGCTTCTCTGGGGGAAAGGTGGCAGTCAGCTTCCGAAAATATTTACAACGTTGGAAACCCTATGAGATAGTTCTGTGTCCTTCAGGGTCACCATGAGTTGGAGCTTGATGTCAATGGATTTGGTATGGCTTTTACCATGCATCGAAGGTTTTTATGGGAGAGGAAAGAAAGGTTTGTTTTCTAGAAACTTAAAACAATGATCCTTTATTCTTGCATTGGGAGTTCATCAAAGCACGAGATCTCTTCAACTAATTCCCAGCATGCAAAAGGACCGGAAGCATATCCCTTATTCTTGCTATTAGAGGATATTCTGTCCTGAGAAGACTAGGAATACACATGGATTATACCCCTCACACCTATACTAACCATTTACCGCTAATGATATGGGCAGGGAACTTGGGAGAGTCATCTTACTGAAGTCTTGTGTTGCAGGTGCCACTACATTTGGTCACTGCACTTAAAAGACCTCAGTGAGATGAACTGACACCATGGCTGCAGCAGTGGGCTCAGGCATAGGAACAATGTTAAGGTGGCGCAGGGCTGTGCAGTGTTTCCTTCTGTTGTGCCAGGTGCTGGGGGGCGGAATGGATTTGATGGCGCCTAACAGCTATAGCAACAGCTGAAAAGGACTCGGGAGTATCTCTTGATGTTACGTACCTTGAAATGTGGCACTACTTGTAAGGAATTTTGTTCTTAATCTTCTTTTTATGTTATGGACCCTTCGGTTTCTGAAACTTCTTTTTATTTTCAGAGCTCTAGATGTTTTGAAATATGAGGAAGTTGATATGGAGTTACTGGCGCAGGCTGTTCCAGAGCCCTTGAAGAAGTACACCGAATGTAGAGAACTAGCCGAAAGACTGAAAATAGAAGGTAGAAAAGAAGCTTTGCCTTGCCTGTGTTCTCTTTCTCGTTTGTACAAATCGTGAATGGACAGCAGATTAGTTTGGAGCTGTAGGCCTAACCCCCAGAACTGAGCTGGCTCTGCCTCATAGAAAACCCTCTGTAGGGTTCGGAGCCTGTAAATCTTCTGCTGCTGCTTTCTCCCGCAGGGCAGTTTCTGGGTTTGCACCACCAACAGTGAGATTGGCAGCCCAACGCCTAATCCACAGTGCCACTGGCACAGTTATTACAGTAGGACCAGCATAATCTTAGACTCAACGTGCCCTCACTGGACTGGCATCATTGTAACACCTGGGAGTTTGTTCAAAATGCAGAATTGCAGGCCCAACTCCAGACCACTGAAAGAGAATCTGCATCTTAAAAGAGTCCCGTGTCGTCGCAGGTGCTGTTGGAACGGTTGTCTTTTTTTTTTTCCTTCAATCTTTATTTTTTTCCCCTTGAGCTTCCTTTTACATTTCCCCATCGAATGCTCTCATAATGAGAAACAGCCCCTTTGGCTTGAAAATATATATGGGAATACTCTTTCTCTGATATCTATTTATTTTATGTATGTCAGCTCTAGAGGCTGCCTCCACATAGTACCACAGCACAGGAGGAGCTCTCTGACGGTTGATGTTTTCTGTGTTTTCACTGTTTTTAAAAGAAAAAAACTTTTGTGGTAAAAATACATATATAACAACTTGCCATTTTAACTTCCTTTAAGTGATAGTCATTGCAATTTTATTATTCTTTAATATTATTCAAAAATATAGATATGTATTATACCATAATACTATTTCCAAAACTTTTTCGCTACTCCATACAGAAACTGATACCCATTAAGCATTAACTACCTGGTCCTCTGCCCCTTTAGTGCCTGATAGCTACTATTATTCTTTCTATAGGCCTATTAGAGCTATTTCATGTAAGTGAGATCATACACTATTTGTTCTTTTTTTTTTATACACTATTTGTTCTTTTGTGTTTGAGTTATTTTACATCAGTACAGTGTTTCCAGGTTCGTGTATCTTATAGTGTGAATCAGGTTTTCTGTTTCTCTTCAGGGCTGAATAATATTTCATTGAATGTGTATACCAGTTTGTTTATCTATTGAGAGTAGTCAGCGGTGATTTTCAAACTGCTGCTCTTGTGGTTGGCGGCTCGACTTAGAACCCACAGAGCCACCAGACTGGCATCAGCCCACTTCTGCCTCGATATCCATCCTTAGTTGTCCATTCCCCTTTTGACAACTCCTACTTTTCCTAGATCCATACTTCATCTCCTCCACATTCCTATTATTAGTGGATCTTTGTAGCAGTTTCTTTATATCAGCTCCACTTTGAGAAGGCAGCTCTTCCCTCAGCCGATCTTCCAACCCAAGGGGCTCACCTTCCTGCTCTGGCACCGTAGCAGACAACAGGCACAGCTCCCCATCTGCTGTTCAGTGCCTTACAACAACTGGTCTGCGCTTTTTCTAGAGCTTCAGCTGAAACCAGTTCACCACAGGTGACCCCATTGAAAGACCAATGACCTAACTCCAGAATCACAGCAACACACAAACCACCACAGTACGAGAAACGATGAATGGTGAACGGGCTTTTAATCTTGATGAAATCTAATTGATCTCTTTTTCTTTTTTTTT
>NW_022107431.1:101432263-101445973 GCF_000313985.2 Echinops telfairi | reverse complement strand
AAAAGCCTCATCTTTCTCCTGCAGAGCAGCTGGTGGTCTCAAACTACTGACCTTGTGAGTAGGCCAACACATAGCCACCACACCACTGGGGCTTCCTGCTGGACCTGTGCCCCAAGAGTAACTCTTTGGTGGGTGTAGTCCAAGAGCTGGGACCTCCTGGCTGACAGACAAGTGAAAACAGCACGTGTTTGCAAAATCTTTAGAGAGAACTTGTGTTCTGAACAGACAGAATGACCTCCTTGATTTATGTTTTAAAACAGGGTTTTCCATTTGTTTTTCTCAGAATAGACCACTTTAGGGGACAAAATAATTGTTGGACTGTTGTAAACATAACTTCTAAATAAGATGACCAGATTTTTTAACATTGGTAAAGCGGGACATCATTGATAAAACTCATACCCTGGCGAAATAGCCACATGGCAGCCGAAAACCATATATCCTAACCCTAGCTTGTCGTGCATTTTTTTTTTGTGTCGTGCATTCTTTCCAAAAATCAGGACTTTTTAAAATGCCACGGGACTCAGGAAAAATTCTTAAAAATCGGGACGTCTGGTCACCTTATTGTAAAACCCAAACCAAGCCAAGTTCATTTCTGTCTATCAACCCTATGGGAAAGAGTAGAACTGTCCATTTAGAGGGGGTCTGAGGCTATAAAGTTTCATAGGAGCAGAAAGCTCCTACGGTGTTGCTGGTGGGTTTGAACTGCTGACCTTGTGGTTAGCAGCCCAATACATAATCCTCTATGGGACCAGGGCTTAGATGGTCTTAGACATCACTTCTGAATAGAACCTTAATTAAAAACCAGTAGTATGTGCTACCAACCAAAAATCCACTTTTAAAAATTATGGGTTTATATGGCTATAACCCAGAAAACCATTTTCGTAGAGAAACATTCTCTTTTGGGACTTAAAATTCAAACCCACAATCTGTGGAGAGAAATATTCTGATAGAAATTTGCACTGATTGGTCTTTTAACTCCTCAGATATCTAAAATGTAAAGGATGTGCATTAAACTACCTGCAGAATGTTGTTAATCTACAAACTCCCTCTCTAAGCGTCCCAACGTCAGCCACGAAAGGGAACACCTACCGAACCGATCTGGTGACGTTGAGATGGCTGTTGGATGAGCTAAAAAAGGGGTGAGGGCCTTAAAGGTCCATGGGGAAAATTCCACGGTCTTTTCCTTCCCTTTTTCCACATACTTTTAAAAGCTTCATGTGTAAAAGCATTATATAAATTGTGAAAGACTGTATAAATGTAAGGCGCCCTGGTGGTGGCGTGATTACACGTCAGGCTGCGATCTGAAAGGTCAGCAGTGTGAAACCAGCAAACTGCTCCTCGGGAGAGGGGCTAGTTACTCCCGGAGAGCGGCACAGTCTCGGAAACTCACAGAACCTGCCCTTTAGTCGCCATGAGTCGGAATTAACTCGATGCCCGTGAGTTTGGTTTGGAGTTGATCTATAAATGTAAATTGTTAATATAATCTACATATCATAACATAATGCTCATTTCGTTCGCCAGCCATTTATGAGTCAGCATTGTTCCATCAGCAACAAGAAATAGAAGAAGTTCAGCGAGATGAAGCTCTTCAGCTACCAAAAGATTTAGATTACTTGACGCTCAAGGATATATCTTTATCGGATGAAGCTAGAGAGAAACTGCATTTCAGTCGGCCACAGACGGTAAGAAAGCAGGAACAGGTTATAACTATATAAAGAGTCAGTGCTTTCATGGTTTTTAAAGTGAAGGTTAGAATGAATGTATAACTAATGTTTAAAAAACAATACTTCACCTCATATCTATATATATCTCTATGTTTGATAGACGTTGACATAGCTTTATGGGGGATAATAAAGCTTTATTGGAGTAAATAACTGGACATTAAGAATTGGTTTGATTATAATTATTCTTTGATCCCAACCGTATGCTGAGCCATCAGGGTAGACTAGTGCAGATGGAAAAACAAAAACCATCCTCACTGTGATTTTGACTCGTAGTGACCCCATATTGGACCGTTAGGATTATAATCCTTACAGGAGCAGTCTCATCTTTCTCCCTTGGAGAACCTGGTAGGTTTGAACCAGCAACCTTTCCAGTCAACAGCCCAATGCTTAACCCACAGCACCACTGTTGCTCCTTTGAATACAAACTGTAGTATCAGTAGTTTTACGATCCCTGTTTGGCCCCTCCTGCAGAATCCATTAGTGTTGCCTTTCACAGTACTGGGAGGAAAGGGGAGTATCGGATGGGACACACGTCATGCCTTCTTTTGTGCACACACATGCATGGACAGACCCAAGTCAAACAAACTATTATAGAGAAAATAGTCATGGCTTTCCAATTACAAATATTAAAGACTGGTAGCTTGCATTTTGAGGAGCCCTGGTAGCGCAGTGGTTAAGTGCTTGCTGCTAACAGAAAGGTCAGCAGTCTGAGCCCTTCTGCGCTCTGCAGGGAAAAGACGAGACGGTCTGCTTTCCTAGAGATCGTAGCCTTGAGTGTAAAATTGGTGATCTGCTCTGTTAACCTTCACCTGGTGCAAAATAAACAGTTGAAAGCAACCCAAAAAAGACTGCAGCCGTGGAAACCCGATGGGGCAGTTCTACAGAATAACTTGGTAGCAGTGGGTTTGGTTGGGTTTGGTGTAGCCTGTATTTTATTATTGATCCTGAGCTGTACTTTTTTTTTTCATTTTATCGTCTCTAAAATCCAGATTATCTCTTTAAAATTGGTGTTGTGTCATAGTTTAGTTATCAGTTTTTTAAAATAATGAGCTTTGTTTTACAAATATGGTATGTTAAAGGGAGGAGTGATTTCATTTAGTGTAGCATGGCAATCTGCGCAAATGGAAACCAGGAAGGGAGGCCTTACGTTATATAGCCCTGGATATCCTATCCATTTTAAGTATTACATTTTGTTTTTTAATGGATAATCATAGACGGTGCTGTTTAATATGTAGCTACCAAAAAAAAAAACTCAAAAAAAAAAAAAGTATGTAGCTACATGCTAAATGTGGCCACAATTAAATACAACTTAACTCCTGTTAGTTACACTGGCCACATGTGGCTACTGGCGACCATGTGAGAGAAGTGCATGGAGGCCATCAACACATAAAACCCCATGAAGCAATGCTCACCATTCCAGATCCACAGTTCCAAAGTACAGAAAGGCCTGACAAGGTTGCTACAAACTCATCTGACAGCAAAACCTCCTTGAACTTTTATGAGGCTATGTAGTCTTACATTATTTATAGAAAATACGAGGTTCGTGGGAAAATCCCATTATCTTTTAATTACGTTTTCCACAAACATCTTGGGCGCCCCTTGTTTTCATATACTTCACTGTGAAAATTCACCAGTAGAGTATCAATGAGAATAATTATAGAGTGTATCCCACACACCTGAGGACAAGGCACATCAGTCAGATGTATCTTTTCACCATGCATACTCTGCAGGGATTCCATGCAGACTATGGACCTGCCTTTGGAGAGGACCTACCTTTGAAGAGACACTCTACTATGTCTTGATTATTCGATCTTGGACTTGCTTGTTTCACTTTCACCATTTTAAAAATGAGACATAAATAATAATCTTATTTTCCTTATCTATTTAACCAGGCGTGTTATTTTTTTTAATCATTTTATTAGGGGTTCATACAACTCTTATCACAATCCATACATACATCAATTGTGTCAAGCACATTTGTACATTCATTGCCCTCATCATTCTCAAAACATTTGCTCTCCACAACAGCTCCTCATTTTCCCCCTTCCTCATGTACCCTTGATAATTTATAAATTATTATTTTGTCATATCTTGCCCTGTCTGACGTCTCCCTTCACCCACTTTTCTGTTGTTCGTCCCCCAGAGAGGAGGTCACATGTAGATCCTTGTAATCGGTTCCCCCTTTCTAACCCACCTTCGCTCTACCCTCCCAGTATTGCCACTCACCTCACCCCACTGGTCCTGAAGGGATCATCTGCCCTGAATTCCGAGTTTCCAGTTCCTATCTGTACCAGTGTACATCCTCTGGTCTAGCCAGACTTGCAAGGGAGAATTCGGATCATGATATTGGTGTGGGGGGGGTGGGGAGCATTTAGGAACTAGAGGAAAGTTGTATTTTTCATCGTTGCTGCATCGCACCCTGACTGGCTCGTCTCCTCCCGAGTAACCAGGCTTGCCTTAGAGATAAAGATAATAGTTGTTGGAAATGTTTCATAAATGGTACTGTACAGGTTATTAGGAGTCACCTCATTGCCATCAAGTTGATTCTAACTCAGCAACCTTATAGGACAGGCTTGGACTGCCCATTTGGATTTCTGAGCCTTGGAGTCGTCTTCTTTCTCCTTCTGAGATAGGAGTGGTTACATGTTGGGCTGCTAACCGCAAGGTCAGCATTTCCAAACTACCAACTACTCCTCCAGAGAAAGACCAGGCCGCCACTTCATGAAGATTTAGTCTTGGAAACACAGGGGCAGTTCAACCCTGCCCTATTGGCTCAGTAAGAGATGGGATTGACTTGGTAGCAGTGAGTTTGAGGACTTTTTAAAGTTTGGATTTGGTGTCGCTCATGTGTATTTTTCTTGTCCTTTTGATGCTTAGATTGGGGCTGCTAGTCGTATCCCTGGGGTGACACCTGCTGCCGTCATCAATCTGCTTAGATTTGTGAAGAACACTCAGCGAGGACAAGCAACGACGAGTGAAGTCCTGCAGACGGGTCGGCACTTGCGTGATACAGACCAGCTTCAAGAGAGATTATAGCTCTCTGTTCACGGGTGACTTTTTCAAAAGCTAATTTAATCAACCCTGGAGTATAATTAGGCGATCAGAACTATTTCAAACTTGTTAAAACAGCCTTGTCATTATTTTATGAAGAGGACATAGATTATCATTGTTTGGGTGTTTTGTTATTTTTAAATATCTGAAAATACAATTGTTCTCTTTATTTGTACTGTTGCTTACAAGAGCTCTAATGCACTAAGCCCACTTTTATAACCTTGTGTAATGTTCATATAAGAGTGGCATTAATATATGTAAAACTGAAGCTGTAGTTAAAAAAATCTAGCCTTAAAAATTTGCCTACTCCTAAGGGCTTTGTCTATTAAATACTCCGAAGTAAAAATCTTTTCTTAGAAGCTGTTGCGGAAGTTAGTAATCTTTGCTTATTTAGGCTACATAAAAAAGGCATTAGGAAAAATTCATTAACCGGTCACCAAATCTTGAGGGCTAAAAATTTGAGACTATACAAAATCATCTGGAATTGCTCAGCTAATTTCCAAAATTGAAATGTAGCACGGAGAGTGAAAGTTGACTCTGCAGATGTCTACTTCTACAGGCAATCCTCACCTTTGAACAGTAAGAAAAGCCCTATCATATAGGACTATTGGAAATTCCTGTTGTTTTTTGTCATTAAAACATGATGTGGAAAGTTGGTAACCTGGTTATGGGAAAATAAAGTAAAGGTCATTTGTATCATACAATAACGATACTTTCTTATGGAACTATCATGGCCATAATGGCTTAACATTGAAGACAAATAGGTACCTCCACAGTAACTGATGACTAGTGTGTTTCCTTGTTTTTAAGTCAAGAAATTTATAGAAAACCCGGGATATTGCTGGCACTCCTGTTCTTTGATGTGTTAATGGTGTGATCACAGGGGCTAAGGTGGAATGATCATCCAGGCCCTTTGACTGGCTTCTCAGACATCTCAGCCTTTTCAATAGGCAAGAGTGAATGCAATCCAGTGAGCCAGAAAGCCATGCTTGTCCCTGGAAATGTCAATCCGGATCTTCTGTGCCGGCCTTCAAGACAGCTTCCAGTCTAAGCACGTGTACTCAGGACTCCACCCCGCACAGCCCCTCCACCAAACTTAGAAGCAAGAACAGCAATAGTTCATGTCACATACTTTGGACACAATGTCAGAGAAGACTAGTCCGTAGGAAAAGACATTGTATTTGGTGGAGGGGCAGTGAGACAGAGGAAGCCTCCGGTCAGGTGGGTTGACAGTGGCTGCCACAATGGGCTCAAACAAAGAGGAACTGTGAAGATGGCACAGAACCGGCGAAGGTTCATTCTGTCGGACAGAAGGACATGATGGGCCCTAACTACAAAATGATCACACAGCTCATGCATTTGAGCCGATGATTTTTGTGATATGTGAATTATATGCTAATAATGCAGTGTAAATGTCTTTTAAAATAATTAAAATAAAGTGAGGGACTGTGGGTCAAGGCTAGATTAGGCCCACCATTTGTTTCTTGCACCTTACATCTGTGTGCTTCTAACTCAGGCCTCAGAAGGTGTTGCTGATCTAGTCTAGATGCACCCATTGAAGAAACCAAAGCCCCCAGGAGGTGACTAACCTCTTTGGTTATATTCATAGAAGCATATCCTAGATTATTCTAAGAAACTACCCTCACCAGGCGGCTTTGAGAATCACTTCTTGGGTGGCTCCAGACCACATTGGAACACACACTCAAATTTCTTATGTTGACTACCCTTGTGTTTAGTACAACACCAACTGGGGTATTCCCTTCACCATGTGACTTTACTGAAAACCTAACTAAGTGGGCAGTGTATGTTTATTCTTTTGACATCAGCCGTCTGGCATTTAATCTCTAGAAAACACACTTGCAGGATCACACCACAGTCATGTGCTTCTGCTACCAGTTCCTCTTAGAATAAGCAAAATTGCCTACTTTTGACTTGTCTATTTATACATGTATTCTAGCTTAAACAAGCAATAGCCCACTCTTTAGATGGATTAAAGGCAGTATTCAGACCTTATATCTTGTGTTGATCTGAGTCAGCTGTAAACAAAAAGCTTGACCAAGAAAATAAAAAATTCAAATTCCCTGACCTTGGGGAAACCAGAATGGTGGTGGTGAAGTGCCCTAGAGTCATTTCTAGCTATAGTGGCCCTATGTGCAGCAGAGCAAAACACTGCCCCATCTTGCACTGTCCCCACAATGGCTCCAGATTTGATCCCATTCAGGTGGGCTATTTGAAATCTTAGTACAAAGATTTTACTCTCATACTGATCTTACTGACTCTCAGTGGCAGAGTAAGTTATTTTTGTATGCTCAAAAGAGAAAGTAAATTTCATCTTGCTTTCACTATTAAAATTTCAAGAAAGCCTGTGATTTTAAAAAAGCCTGTGATTAAAATGGTGATATGTGACCTACAGTATTCTTAGGAAAATTTGCAGTGGGTTGAAGCTTCATGATCAAAGAAGTCTCTCACGCAGTACCCAAGGTCTCTGGCTAGGGTATTGCAGTAATGTAAGATAATAAAAATTAGGGGAAACAAACTGGGAGCTCTATAATATTTTTTGTTTTAGTCATTTTATTGGGGGCTCATACAACTTTTATCACAATCCATACATATATCCACTGTGTCAAGCACATTTGTACATTTGTTGTCCTCATTCTCAAAACATTTGCTTTCTATTTGAGCCCTTGATATCAGCTCCTTATATTCCCCTTCCTCCCCACCCGCCCTTCCTCATGAACCCTTGATCATTTATAATTTTTTTTTTCATGTGTTACACTGACCGACATTTCCCTTCACCCACTTTTCTGTTGTCTGTCCCCCAGGGAGGGAGTTATATGTAGGTCATTGTGATCCGTTACTCCTCCCCCCTCTCCTTATCGTTTCCCTCCTGGTTTGGCTACTCTCATTATTGGTCCTGAGGGGTTTATCCATCCTGGATTCTCTGTGTTTCCAGCTCTTATCTGTACCCGTGTACATGCTCTGGTCTAGCCAGATATGTAAGGTAGAATTGGGATCATGATAGCAGGGAGTGGGGTGGGGCAGTAAGCGTTAAAAAACTAGAGGAAAGTTGTATGTTTCATCGGTGCTATACTGCACCCTGACTGGCTCATCTCTTCCTTGTGACCCTTCTGGAAGGGATGTCCAGTTGTCTACAGATGGGCTTTGGGTCTCCACTCTGCACTCCCCCTCATTCACAATGAGATTTTTTGTTCTGGGTCTTTGATGCCTGATACCTGATCCTATCGACACCACATAATCACACAGGCTGGTGTGCTTCTTCCATGTGGGCTTTGTTGCTTGTCAGCTAGATAGCCACTTGTTTATCTTCAAGCCTTTCAGACCCCAAAAGCTATATCTTTTGATAACCGGGCACCATCAGCTTTCTTCACCACATTTGCTTATGCACCCATTTTGTCTTCAGTGATCATGTTGGGAAGGTGAGCATCACAGAATGCCTGGTTATGAGAACATAATGTTCTTGCATTGAGGGAGTACTTGAGTAGAGGCCCAATGTCCATCTGCTACCTTAATACTAAACCTATAAATATATGTACATAGATCTATTTCCCTATTGTTATATATAAATATATTTACATGGCTGTATCTAAACCTCTATAAATGCCCTTTGCCTCCTAGTTAATCCTTCTATTTCCTTTTATTTTCCTCTTGTCCCACTATCATGTTTGGCCTTCATTCAGGTTTTAGTAAATCCTCTTGGTTACATTGCCCTTGATCAAGTACTATCAGGCATCCTACTACGCCCTCCTTCCCATCAATTTTAGATCATTTGTTCCCTTGTCCCTGGGTTTGTTGGCTGCCCGCTTCCTTTCCCCCCGCCTCCTCCTCTCCCGGGTCCCCCAGGACCATCAGTCCTGTTGTTTTTTCTTCTGGATTGTTTATCCTGCCTATCTTATCTAGGTAGACATGCAGAGACAATAAAAAGCACAAAAACAACAAAACCAAAGGGGGGGGGGGGCTTTAAATAGTTCAAGGTCTGTTAGCCTTTAGGAGTGTTTTCCCGTCAAGTCTGATGGGGTTCCATGCCCTGGCCCCAAAGTCTAGTTTTGGTATTTCCCAGATATTTGTTTTGCTCCTCTTGCTGCTCTGTTGCACGCCCTGTGTCCACCCGAACCCCCACCCCTCCCACCCCCGCCCGGTGTAGTGGGATCAGATCGGGCACAGTTCCCACACTGTCATCCAGTTAAGTAGACTCATAGTGACCCTATAGGAGAGAGTAGCATTGCCTCTTTAGGTTTCTGACACTTTGTCTTTAGAGTAGACAGCTTTATAGTTCTCCGACAGAGTGACTGCTGGTGGGTTTGAACTGCTGATCTAAGTGACTAGCAATTGTAACTCGCTATGCCACAAGAGGCATCACTCAGTATTTTCAAGTAAACTAGTGTCTCATGTAGAAGAGAGAACACTGATTTTACTGGAGAACAACCTAGTGATACTAATTGAAAGTTACCGGAATGCAAATTTAAATAGACATTTAAAAAATTCATCCAGTAATGGATGACTTAGAATAAAGAAAGCTTTCCATACTTAAGCTCAGTCTATCATTTGTATAAAATGGTGCAATAGCAGCTGTTCTCTGCCAAGCTTGATGTAGTGACATACACACCACGGTTATCAAGCAAGGCCTCAGTGAGAACCTTCAACGTTGTTAAGAGTAAAAGCCTTTAAAGTTTTCTCAGATTTTCTGATACTGTGTGACTATTATGAGACTAAAGTCTTAGATATTGTCTTTAAAAATACATTTATGTATTCCCTCAGTCATCCTGCTTATCCCTGAAGTCACAGCATTCCTAATACCTTCTCTGGGCGATCTGAAGTATGTCCCCTTTTACCTTCTCCCTCCTGGCCCGTTCTTTTCCTTCATGACACCATCCTAGCTTGTAGCTTGGAATTATCCACTTGTATTTATTTAATATCTATCTCCTTCGCTAAACTCAGTGGAAAAACTGTGTCCACCATTTTGTTTACAACTCAATTCTGGTGCCGAGTGCCTGGCACATAGTAGGCATAGACTTTTTGGGGGGAGCAAATTAGGACTTCACTGTCTTATAAAATCCTACTGGTTTACTTATATTTCTTTCTTTTAAAAAATCTCTCATCACAGTTTAATAGTTGTGTTAATTTATAAGAATACCCAACTAGTCCCAATAGATGTTTCCAATAGATACTGGCCTCTTACTAGTCGTAATCAACCCCTTTCCCCAGGCTGCTCCAGCTTTTTCCTCTCAGCTGCAGTATCTGCTATAATAGGAACTGAGAGAACTATTAAGAGTGTGGTCCATTGATTCACACCCTCAAAACCCATTCCACTGCTAGTCCTCCAAAATGGGACCACAGCCATAGATGAAATCCAGAATTACTATATATCACACAAAGGACTGGCCGGAGGAGCCATATTAAGGTAGTATAATGGACTAAACCACAACCCCAGGGAGAGTTGCTTTAAATCTTTGCATATTCCTCCTCTCATGACTTAAGATCATTAGCATGCCCTTCAAGCATATTGAAACACACCCAACACCCTATCTTCCTTTGTTCCTGCTTATAAATCCTATGAAAAATGTTATACAAAGTATTAATCTGATTAACAAGTGATTTAGCCACTTTAAAATAGTTTTGGCAGTTTCTTTTAAAGGTACCATTCAACCACTCCTAGGTATTCAAAGAAGCAAAAGCTAAACTTATCACTACACACAAACCTACACCTGATGTTTTCAGCAGTTTTACTAGGAATCACCCCCAACTGGAAATCACTGAATGTCCCTCCACTGGAAATGGATATGCAGTTGTGTTATGAGCTAGAAGGGAACTCATCATTATTATTATATATATGGATGAATTTCAGAATGCATAATACTAAGTGAAAGAAGCCGGGGCAAAACCTTCAAAAAGCTTGTGGAAAAGTCATTACTACTTTCTTACAAATTCATTTTCCATTAACTTTGTGAAACCCCTTCGTATACTGTATGAGTCTCGGTAAATAACATTCTGGCAAAAACAATTATAGGAGACAAAACCAGTAAGAGTTTCCAAGAGTTGTGGGATGAGGGAGAGGCTGATTACAAGGAACATACTATTTTGGCAAGTGGTAATATCTTGATTGTGGTGTACTGTATACATTTGTCAAAACTATAAAATAGTCAGTGTATTGCATACCAACACCTTAGGATTAAAAAAATAGGAATGATTAATCTCGTTTCCTTAGAATAAGTTTTCTAATATTCTTTGCTGAGGTAAAAGAGCCCAGGTGGCCCTGTCAGGTAAGCATTGAATGGCTAACCAGTTTAGTGGTTCAAACCCATGAGATGTTCCAAAGGAGAAAGGTGAGGCTGCTGCCCCTGTGAAGATTTACAAAGCCTAGGACACCCTATGTAGGGTGTCACTATGAGAAGGAATCACTTCCCTAGCAGTGGGTTGCACGTGTTGGCTGCAATTGTTGCCATCAGGTTGATTCTGACTGACAGTGATCCCATGTGTGCAGACCAGAACTGCTGCTCCACAGGTGGTGAGCAGGCCCATCTTCGGATGCTTTGGGGTGCATCCACATCACCAGCTTTCAGCTTGATCACTTAACCATGTGCATGACCCAGGGACTGCAGGATATTACAAAACATCTTACATTAATATCCTTGTCCCAGTGATGTCTCTCCCATTGAGGCAAGCTGAAGGCACTTATAAAAGGAGCGGTTTCAATTATTTTAAGAGAATATGGACAGTCCCAGAGATCAGCAAATAATGGAGGTAACTAAAAAAATAATAATAATGGAGGTAACTAGCGCCACCTAGGCACTGCTGGTTAAGAATCTACGGGTGTGGGAAAGAATAGCGAAAGGTGTGAAAAGCAAAACCAGATGTAAGGAAAATCCTTCAGGAAGGTGAGGGGTTCTTTTACCACCTAACGTGTTCACTATTTAGGTAAGTTATGGTAAATTTTTAATATTTGATAATATGGCTAATCAAGTACCAAATGATAACTGAGGTATTGTAGTAGAGAGGCATTTTAATCTCTACTTTTGAAGTCAATTTTAAGATATTTTGCTTGTAACCAGTGAGAAACAGTACAACCCATGGTCAATCTAAAAAAAACCCTTCTCAAAGGGATCAGCTGTTGCTTTTGATTCCCAGTAGGTGGCGCTCAAACCAGACCAATTGTCTAAGCATGCACATCCGGTCCTTAAGAGGAAGTGACTGACATGCAACTAGACTATGTCAGACTCTGGCTGGGCTATTTCCTACTTCTATTTACTGCCACTTATTCATTCCCACTCACAGCCACCCTGTTAACACCTACTAGTGGTAGAAAATTCTAAAAAAATTAATCTGGGGGTAGAACAAGATAAGTCCTAGGTGTCCCAAAACTACCCCCCACCCTATTGTCAGGTAGATTCCAGTCTAGGGGAGGAGGCCCACCTTTCTCTGTAATTCTGAACCATTAACCTTGCAGTTCGCATCACTTCCCCCACAGCAACACGAGCTCTTTGAATACCCAAACCCTCAGGACTGCCATCGAGGTGATTGGCTCACAGCTCTGCATTCCCTAAGCTGCTTGTGGACCTGAGTCACCAGTTTTGCCTTTAGCAATCTGGACGGCACCACCAAACCCAACTACCATCCAGTCATTTTTGACCCGATGACCAGATAGGGCTCCTCCCTGCCCTGTAGGTTTCCATGACTGTACAGGGCAGAAGTCTTTCTCCCAGGGAGTGGCTGTTCTGAACTGCTTTCACCTCTCGATAGCGAACAAGGTGCTCAGCAGAAAGCAGGGGAAGTCTTTTCTACTTTGCAGTTATCTCAAAAACCCAGAATTATGCTGTACTGGTCCCCAAACTTGCTATCAAGTTGCACGTTAAACCTGCCCCCAGTCACAATGAATCAGATTATGGTGGCAGGTCTTACATTTAGCAGCTGCCAATCCTTTGCTACTTAACCGTGGACTTTCAGTGAAGAGCCTGGCCCTTCTGGAGAAACTTCCCAAAACAATGCTGCTCTCCTTCAGACTCGGTTAACACTAATGTTATCTGCTCCTGCGCTTTCCACGGGAGTAACGCAAAGCTTTTAACTGCTGACATTGTCAGCACCCTCTAATAGCATCAACTCATAAGGTTGCCAAGTCAGGGTAGTGAAAATACTAGAACAGAAGCCCCAAATCCTGACAAATTCATCTCTGTGCACTAGGTTTTAACATTCCACTCTAAAATTAGTCAGCTACACAATTTTGCCAAACTTTTTAAAGCTTGGCTGTAGGTGCAAAAAATGTGACCATCAAGTACTAAACAGTAAGCTTAAGAGGATAGCCTACCATCACCTAGCCCCGCTGACCTCACCTTATGACAGAACTGCCTAGGTCACTCCTTGCACTCAGTAGGCCCTCAGGAATGGGTAAAAGAGCTCCTCCCAGTAGGTTTGCCATCCCTAGAGTAGAAAGCCACGCCCCACCCTCTTGACCCTGAGGGGTTTTCACATCACTGACTGCTACCATCCTGTTAATCGTGTAGCCTAATGATATTGCAGCTTACAAACTAACAGCCCTCGCAAACCACCTTTAAAGGCACCTTATAAGCATTACAATTGTATCTAAAGTGTTGCAAGCAAGTACCAAGCTTCCTATGGCTTCTAGAATTCTTTTAGAACACCCTTTGCCCCCAAATGAAATGCTTCATAAGAACCTGCTTCAATTAATCATGCAAGTTTCAATAGATGTCAGAATTAGAATCAGTGTTGACCAAAAGACAACAAATTTCTCATTAAACTTTGTTTTAATGGGTCTCAAAATCCTGTGACAAATTTTTGGTCAAGTTGTTTTCCTTTTAAAAAGTACTGATTTTAAAAACTAATAACTTAAAACTGCCACACAAAAAAGAAATATGGTCCACAAACATTCTTTTCCTTCTGAAAGTTTTACGATGCATTGTTATCA
>NW_022107431.1:101429404-101430548 GCF_000313985.2 Echinops telfairi | reverse complement strand
CCTGTGATGTTCCTGTAATCATGTTTTTAATGAAGTCTCTGTGTCCAGGGGCATCGATGATGGTCACATAGTACTTGCTGGTCTCAAATTTCCACAGGGAAATATCAATGGTGATGCCACGTTCCCGTTCGGCTTTCAGCTTATCCAAGACCCAGGCATACTTGAAGGAGCCCTTTCCCATCTGTAAGTATCAAAAACAATTACTTTGTTAACTAAAAATCAGAGTACAATTGGAATATCCTGGGGCTGGCTAAAAGCTTTATATTTTGTCTTTTTTTTAATTTGCTAACATTTTATTAGGGGCTCATACAACAAGCTTTATATTTTCCTAACTAGTTTTCTTATTCACCCCAGCACGAGAGGCTATTAAAAGCAACCTCTTACAATACACATTACACTGTGTAACATTCGAATCTAACCGAGTTCTGGTTCCTTTTAGTAAACCATGACCACTTAATGTAGTTGGGTGTCAAATTTATCCAATCCTTTTGGGTCACCACACATACCTCAGCAGCTTCCTTCTCGAATTTTTCGATGGTTCTCTTGTCGATCCCACCACATTTGTAGATCAGGTGACCAGTTGTGGTGGACTTGCCAGAATCGACGTGTCCAATGACGACGATGTTGATATGGGTCTTCTCCTTTCCCATTTTGGCTTAGGTTTCTGCGATGGTTTTCACCGACACCTGGATTGGGGGGAAAGGGGCAGGTAAGCCTTTAAAGGCACGCACGGTGGGAGAGGCTTGGTACTGAGCCACGATCCAAAACCCAAAGGTCAAATTCCAAGGAGATACTTTCAGTGCCAATCCGGTCCAACTCTCAAGTCTCCACCCACCAGATGTGGGGGAAACTCCATAGCGGAAAAAAAAAATCCCTGCCCCCCCAACCCGTGGAAGCGGCACTCCACAGGTTGAGCGAGGTGGCGGAGCAGCGTCCAGCACACACCGTGGGGAGGAGGCCCCTTTCCTTTGTGTGGGTGACTCACCCGCCCGCTCTCCCCGGGCCGCTGCGTCCTCCATTTTGAGCTCCCTGCAGCAGGGCCGGCGAGCGGCCATCTTTCCGCGCACGCAACTGGTGCCGCCGGGGGTGGGCTGGGCCCGCGCGGCGAGGGTGGGCGCCGAGGCCGCCCTGCCCAGCGCCCCAC
>NW_022107431.1:101421097-101429122 GCF_000313985.2 Echinops telfairi | reverse complement strand
GGCGGTGCCGCCCGCCTCGCACGCGTTGGCCATGGCGCCCAGGCCAGGCCCAGACGCAGGCACGAGGCGCCGAGCTCGCCATTACCGCGCCAGGCCTCGAGCCCTTCCCACCCGCTGACCGCCCGAAATTCGGGGCAAGAACCTGGCCAGGCAGCTCCGGGGAAGGAGGACAACTGCACGCGAGGGGCACACAGCGCCGAGGGAGGCCCGGCCCGCGGAAGTCGCCCCAGTCCTCACCTATATTCTGGCGGCAAACCCGTTGCGAAAAAGAACGTTCGGGGCGACTGTGGCACTTATATATGGCTCTCCCCCACCCTCCGGAAAGGGGCGGAGCCAGGACACGACAGCACTTCCCAGTTTGCCCCGCGCCACCTCCCCCGGCACCGGCTCAATCGCAGTCCCTTCCCCCACGTCTCCAGGCCGCGCTCGGCTCGTGAATGGCACGCAGCGCCTCGCGCATGCTCCTCCCACCCCGCCCGACGGTGACGTGACCGCGCGGGGAGGGCGGGGGCGGAGGGGCCGTCCCTTCTCGCTTAACGCCGGCTAAGCCACAGTCCCTTGGGTTCCCGAAGGCTGAGAGCGACTCCCCTGTGATACAAATTACTCTGCTCCATCCACCTCGCGGGTAGGGTGCCTAGGAGGCTGCCAGGGGAGGACGTCCAGAGTGTACCCCCTCCTCCGCCCTGCCTTTGCTGGGTGGTGTCTCGAGATTGGGGTACCCTGTCACTCCTAGTGCTGGGCGAGCCGCCCTCCGCGCCGCGGCCCTCCGCGCCCCTCGGGGCTGGAGAAGGCACTGCGCTTCCTTGGGCTCACTGGGGACTCTAATCGAAGGGGTGCGCGCGCCCTGGGGCGTGCCTCATTCAAAACCAGTTGCGCACTTGCAAGCCAGCGCCTCGCGTCTCCCCCTCGCGCCACTGTACTCCAAACATCGGGTTTGTCACAATGTATCGTTACTCTGGTACATTTCATTCCTGTGTCTTTGCTTGCAAGCACCAGAAATCAAGAGTCTTTCCTATGCAGCCCTATGTCTTAACGCTTGTTACAAAATCACAGTTTCTCTAAAATGGCTTCATCCACGTAAATAAATGCCTTCATTTTCTGCCATCCTGTCGCTTGTAACTGCTCTGGCGCTTAAATCAATGGTGAAATTGGCCAGCACCACGAGCCCTGGGAAATAGTCCCCAGAGAAAAAGAACCTTTAGTTTTAATGAGCTAATTACTGGATCATTATGTCTCATCTTCCAGGTGTGGAACATCTCCGGCCAACTTTGGAGCCAACCCATTATCAAGTATTTATTTGAGAGCTTACTATATGTGTAGCGTTAAGTAAAGCACTGTAATATGCCACATGTTTCTGGAACGGAACTCAATCCAGTTAGAACAGGGAAGGCTACATATGAAACAATTGGGCCTCTTTAACAAGAGGTGCTGGCAAAACTGGATATCCATTTGTAGAAAAATGAAATCGGATCCATCTCACCCTATGCAAAAATTAACCACGTGGGCCTAAAACCTGAAACTATATCAGTAAACTTGAGGTGCAAATTTAAAGGGCCAATTATCCTCCAAATCAAGTCAATTCCAACTCATAGACTCGTAGCCCCCTATAGGACAAAATAGAGGTGCTTTATGGGGTTTCCACGGAAGTCTGCCTTTTTCTCCAAGAGAGGCTGAAGGGTTCAAACTGCCACTCATTGCTTAACGTGCTATACCAACTCGCTGCCACTCATTGAGTTGAATCTGACTCATAGCAACCCTATAGGGCAGTAGAACGGCCCCTGTGCTGTGGGTTTCTGAGATTGTAAATCTTAAAAACTGAGCAGAAAGCCCTCTCTCCCTCAGAGTGGCTGGTGGTTTCCCACTGCTGACCTTGTGGTTAGCAGCTCAGCTTGTAACCTGCTACTCCGTTAGAGCTTCCTCAAGCCAGAGCCTAGATCTTTAGGGGCCCTAATATGTGGCATTAATACACTATCAAACATGTTAAACACAAGCAGCAGAAGACAAATTAGCTTACTGGGACCTAAAACTAGAATGCCTATCATTGAAAAGCAGTTAAAAGGAAATTCGTACGGTCCGTAGTTCAGTATAGAACAGAGGTAGTTCTTTCAGTTCTCATGATCCAAACATCTGTTACCTTTTAAATGAAAGTAATCTTCTGGAATAGCCTTCCTATAGCTTCTTGTTTTCGTTCTTTGCAGATACAACTTTCTAAGATAGGTTTCTCTATTTCTTCACTAGAGAGTTTCTAGCTTTCTCATTTTCATTTAACTTTGAGAGTTTTAATAAGAGAAATGAGGCCAAATAAAGTTGCCCAAAGAGTATATCTTTTCTATCCACAAAAACCTTCTGTATAATGTCTATATTCCAGCTCCTTTCACATTGCATTTTCCTAATGCATTTACCACTCAGATGCTTGTGGAATTAAAAGTATCTTGATACCCTCGTCGTCATTTATAACTAGAGAAGGTTGTAAACAGTAACAGTGAAAATCAATTACTAGCAATAGAACCATGCAAATATGGCCCTCTGTTGGAAATAGTCGAGAACTAGATTCCCATCATCGGCTCTATTTGTATATCACGGTAATACTAACTGTAGTGTGTTGTTTCCGATTAAGTTTTGGTTCTTATTTTCCATTCCTTTTAACAGTAGTGTGCGCCTCAAATGGGTTAGCCATGTACACTCTGGGAAATAATACTAGGCACTTAGTCATTTTTAAAGGAGCAGTAAATTTTTGAGAATGTAAAGAAAGGATTACTTAGTGACATGAGGGAAGAAAACAAATACAGTGAACCCTCGCCACTTCGCGCTTCGACTTCCGCGGCTTCACGCTATCGTGGTTTTTGCATAACAGCGCATGCTCTGTCATTACTGCCACTGATTGGCTCATACTGTACATGCTTGATGCCATAAATAATATCATAAATAATAAATGATAATTGTAACGTCCAAAATGTTTTACTGTATTTTCCCTTTTTCGTCTAATAAATTGGGTAATACGAGTGTAATAGTGACTAAAGGGTGTTTTTTCATGTCCTCTATGCTCTAACTACGAAAATATTTGATATACAAATAAGGAATCCTACTTCGCGGAATTTCATTTATCACGGTAGGGTCTAGAACCGATTAACCGCGATAAACGAGGGTTCACTGTACTAAAAACTGAAAGTTGAATATTTGCAGGTTTTACATGGACTGCAGAATTGTATGTAACTTCTTATGTAAAAAAGAACTGAAAAGTCAAAATGAAAGCAAATATTGGTAAGACACTGAAGTTTCAAAGAGAATTTCAGTTCAGTAATATGAGTTGTCACTTTCTGAAGTACAAAGGAGGTGCAAAAAATTCATAGAAAAATACCTTTATCTTTTCATTTCATTTTCCCATGAGGTTTTGAAGTGTTTCTATACATACATTCACTGAAACAAATATTTTTATACAACTCTCAAATTATAGTCACTGGGGATATGCGTGCCTTTAGTTGAATTATTCTCTTTGAAAATATAGACCTGCTATAATTTAAGTGGTACAGCTAATACCCTTAGCTGCTAACAGCAAGACTGAAGGTGTGATTTGAATCTAGCCATAGGCACCACAGAAGAAAAGCCTGATCATCTGCTCTGAAAGAAACCAGGCACTGAGAACCCTGGGGAGCACAGTTCACTCTGGCACACATGGGGTACCCAGGAGTTGGAATCGACAACATCTTCTTTTAATTTTCAGTTTAAGCAGTAGTTTTCACACATGTATAGGTGTGTGTGTACCCAACACCACACCACACTGGGCACATTGGAATTCTAAAGGCATGGCCAGGAAACCTCTCACAGGAACTTGATACAGTCTCAGCTCGATTCAAATCTTACCTTCCCTCTCTCTAGTATTCCAGTCTTATTATCGGGGATGGTAAAAGCTAACTATAACCCTTACCTGCGGGGCTAGAAAGCCAGGTGTAGATTAAAGTGACAAAAGTGATCCAAAGCCGGTAATCCTTAAATTCACAAAATAGTAACTAAATTTTCATTATTATGCCCAGAAAGGAGATGAGAAATGAAGTGTGACTCTAATGTTATCCTGAAACTTAGTTTCTTCCAAGCCCCTCTGCTCTCAGATGAGTATATCTTTTCCTAAAAATACCTAACAAAGGGCAAGGAACCCTGGTGGCACATTAGCCTGCACACTGAGCTGCCAAGCACAAGATCAACAGTTTGAACCCACCAGCCACTCCACAGGAAAAAGAGGAGGCAGTCTATGCCACACCCAAAAAGATTCAACCCCCAAAAGGGGCAGTTCTGTCCTGTCATAGAGGGTGACTATGAGTCATAGTGGCCCTGATGGCGGTAGGCAGTACGTTGTTTCAAGATAATACTCCTAAGGATTCCTAGTGGTATCCTTAGGATACCAAGTTCATGGTTCAAACCCACAGCCATTCAGTGGGATAAAGATGAGGTTGCCTGCTCCCGTAATTATTTACCATCTCAGAAAACCAAAAGCACAATTATACTCTTTCCTATTATTGACATGAGTAAGCAGTGAGTTTGAAGTACGTAACAGCAAAGGAGTGGCTTACCAAGCTGACGACCGTCGCGTCTATTCCGATTCATAAGGAATCCATAGAACTGCCTCTGTGGGTTTCCAAGGAGAAAGCCTTGTCTTTCTCCCGCAGAGCGGCTGGTGGTTTCAAACTGCTGATAGAGCAACCCAATGCATTCCCAGCATATCATCAGGGCTCTCAAAATGTGCATTCCCACTACACCATCAGGGCTCTCAAAATGTAGGTGGTTGGAACCCATCAACCACTTTTGGGAGAAAATGTTGCAGCTTTGGAAGCCAAGTTCTCCTGGTGTCCTATAGGGTCGCTATGAATAGAAATGGATTCGATGGCAATGGGTTTTGTTTTAAGGATCAGCAAAATTATACTTAATCCCTTATTTCTTCCAAGTAAACTCCTGCCTTATTAAATGTTCAGATACCTGCAAAAAGTGCTGTATTACATGTTGCGATTTTGGCGTAGTCTACTATAGGGAATCTCAATTCTTGTGCTTAAGAACCCAATATATATTTTAAAAAAAACCAAACCCAATATCATTGCTTCCGGAGCTGTATTATGCGTCGCAGGTAGGCTAAGGAGACCGTCCTCTTTCACATATCAGAAACCAGGTCGGCGGAGGCCGAGCCAGACGCTCGGGACTGAGCGCGTCGCTGCGCCGAGGCAGGGGCGGGGCTGCTCTTCCGGGACCCCGCCCCGCCCCGCCCCCACCGCCGCGGCTCCGGCCCGCCCAGGACACGCCCCCGGCCTGAGGTCAGTCTCTTCCGGTTCTTCCGTCGCGGAAGGAAGGACCCAGGGGGAGGGCAGAAAAGTCCACGTGGCGCAGCGTGAGGGTCGGTATTAGAGAAAGACTGCAAGTGTGAGTTTGTTGTTTTTAAGACCCTTTCCCCGAGAGTCTGTGGCTTACGGACACAATCGTCGCGTGGCTTTTACCCGTTTCACTTCAATTGCAGTAAAGTTAAAACCGTAACAGTAATACTCATGCGACTTTAAATGTGTTTTAGGATCATTAAAATCTTTTAGATTATATCCCTTAAGATTTTCCTTAAACCTGCTTACACCATTAAGAACGGTAAACTTAAAAACACACTAGCACTCGGGGCTAAAGGAAAGGCCGGCGGTTCAAACCCCTGGAGCCGCGTGGGCGAGAGGAGGCCGGCGGCTTCTGTGAAGGTTTACAGCCTCGGACACGCATAGGGGCATCTCTCCCCTGCCCCGAAGGTCAACTCGTAAGTCCGAAGATAGACCTGCTTGCAGTGGGGTGGTTTTGTAGGACCCCATTTTCAAGGAAGAAGGAAAAGGAGAGGATTTTTTCTTCTTGGTACACTTAGTGAAACAATGAAGAGTAGTTTCCCCTTTGGTAGACATGATTGTAATTCACCCCGCATCCTTCTGTATTGAATCATCACCCTGCGATCGGGTCTCATTGAAAGAAGCTGTAAGTAATTGCATTTCCCCACGTTTTCATCTTGCCTGTGCCAATTAAAAAACATTTTTAATGTTTTTTTTAAGGTATTTTAGAATATAATTAAGGCAAGAAATTCTTTGGAGTGAGGATCCAAATAAAAATGACTCGACAGTGTGCCAAGCACTTCCTAATACACTTAGTGTGTTTAATGAATGTTCTCCTGCCACCCACAGTGTGCAGAGGGGGAAGCAGGGAGTTTATTCATAACAAGAAATACAGACATAGGTTCTATTTAAAACTTTACTTTTTTACTTAGTAAAACACTATACCACCTTGCCTTTTCCACTTAATACATTTTGGGGAAATTTTCTTACAAGTACATCAGGGCCCAGCACCGCAGGTTTGGAAAGCCGTTACCAGCAGGGATAATGAACATAACAGTGACATTCCAAACCTACTGCCATCCGGTCAGTTGTGACTCATATCGACCCTACAACGCAGTGTCTGGTTGCCCCTGTGGGTTACCGAAGCCGTACATCTTTACGGGAGCAGAAAGCCTCATCTTCTGCAGAGGGAGAGGCTGGTGGTTTTGAACTGCTGACGCTGTGACAACACATCTTTGCCATCAGAGCTCCTTGGAGTATCATTGCTCTGGGGCCTGGAGACCCTGTGACAGCCAGGATTTCTTGGCGCATCAGTAAGATGGGTCTGCTCGTTGTTCCTGCCTTCACAGTTCTGATAGGTAGATGACATGAATTGTGGAGGCACTTTATTAATTAGCTAAAATGATGTTTCTACAGAGTTTTTGTGGAACCTATGCTCTCGATTTGAATGCCTGGAAACTAAAGCTAGTAGAGAAAATGAACTTGTTAGTATCTATGTAATAACATCAACAAAATTAAATGTACATATCCAACCCTGCGAAAGACATCAGAACCATCATCCATTGAGACCTCCTCATGCTTCAGAAATTTCCTCTACTGCCAGTTAGAATCCCCAAGTCACACATTCATGTTACATATGACTGTGGACATCTGATCGGAAATGTGGAAGCAAGGAGAGATATTAACCGACATATTTATAAAGTGATAAAAAAAAGTTCTATATCATTCTATTATGAAACAATAACACAAAATATTACTAAACCATAAAACCAAATCAAACTCCCTACTAGCAAGTGAAAGCAACTCATACTAACCCGACATAGGTATTCTGAAACGAAATCTTTACGAGAGCAGAGAGCCTCATCTTTCCCCCCTGGAGCAGTTGGTAGGTTTGAACTTCTAACCTTGTAGTTAACAGCCCCATGCTGATCTAAAGTAATACTACATACCCATTAAAATGGCGGGAAAAAGTCACTATCAACTCCTGGCAAGCAGTTGTAGCTCACACACTTCTGGTAAGATGAACAATAGTAAATCTAAGAAAACAGTTTAGAAACTAAACATATAGTTACCATATGACCCAGTGATTCTACTTCTATGTATTTACCCAAGAGAACAGAAAGCATATATCCGCACAAACACTTGAGCTCAAATATTCATAGCAGCTTTATTTGTAAAAACCAAAAAGTAGAAACAGTCCACACATCTACCAGCAGGTGAATGGGTAAACAAATGGTGCTGTAGGAATATCAATATAATTGAAAACTACATACCAATAAAGAAGAATGACCAAGGCCAGACATCTGTGCTCCTGTGTTCATTGTGGCACAGTACACAATTGCAAGGAGTTGGAAACAACCCAAATTTCCATCAACTGACGAGCGGATTATAAAGCTGTGGTATATACATACAGTGGAGTACTACGCATCTCTAAAAAGCAGTGATGAACGTATGAAGAACATCGCTGCATGGGAAGAACTGAAGGAAATCATGCTAAGTGAATTAAGTCAAGCACAAAAGGACAAGTACAACATGAGTCTGCTGAGGTAAGAATTAAAAAAAAAAATGCAAAAGGAGCATAGGGAAAAAGCTACTGCATACAAACATTCCTGGCGTGAGGACCAGGTAATATGGCAGGGCCCAGACCAAATACAGGGATGCACATGGTAGACAACTAAAAAGGAGGTAG
>NW_022107431.1:101410406-101418922 GCF_000313985.2 Echinops telfairi | reverse complement strand
AACAATTTTTAAAAAAAGAATGAGCTATTGGTACATGAAACATAAACAACTTTTAAAATAATTATGCCAACTGAAGAAACCATATTAAAAAAAAGACATATGGCATGATTCTACACCAATATAAAATTCTAGAAAATGCAAATTAATCTCTAGTGACAGAAAGCACGTTCGTCGTTGAGAATGTGCAAGGGGGTTGTCAAGAGAGACAGGGACTGAAAAGGGTGCTGGGAGACTTGGGAGTGAGGAACGTTAATTATCTTGATTGTAAGGATGGTTTCATAAGTATGCATATGTGAAAACTTAGCAAATTATACACTATGTACAGTTTATCATGCGATGATCATACCTCAGTAAAATTAGGGGAGTGGGGAGAGACTGAGAAAATAAAACCTGCAGTCTTCCCTAAACTCCCTAGCTCTGGATAAGCACCCCTTCTGTGCCTCTCCAGTACCTTTCTCAGGGACCTCATCTCTATCGCTTACTAAGGGAAGCCTTCCCTGACCCTCTTTCCAGCAGGTTCTTAGGGTGCATTTGGTAGAACCAAGTCATTTTGCGTCAGGCCTCCCGTCTTAGTTTGTCCTCATGCATAGATTATAGTGATTATTTTATCCTTGCCACCCTTACACTTCTATTCCTCATAGGTCGTGAGGAAGCAGGGAGCTGATGTATATGGTTCAGCAGTGGATTCCCTATACCTGGGCAATCTTGAACCACATAATAAGTTCCCGCTGTCGATCAAGGCTGAGAAAATAGTCACTTAAGATATGTAAGCTCTTGGTTTGTGTACCACCACCACCACCACCACCCCACCCCCCAAAAAAACAACCAACTAACTAACATGGTCCTGAGTGGTTCTAGAATAGTGGCTTACAGTCAAGGCTGATTTCACCCCCAGGAGATGCCCATTGATAATGTCTGGAGACATTTTTGGTGGTTGTCACTGTGGGCGGGGGGACAAGCAGCGGGTAAGGATGCTGCTAAGCATTCTATATTGGACTGAACAGTCCCAAAGGTCAATGGTGAGGAGAGAGAGAGCTTGATGTGAAACCAATCACGCTGGATATTCAGTTTGAAGCTTTATCACAATCCCCAGCACAGGTCAGGCTACAGCCAAAGCAATAGGTACCTGTGGAATGGACTGCAGTCTTCCAAAACACCAGCTTAAACAGTCTCTTCAGGGAAAATGCTGAAGGGAACAGAGGAAGAGGAGTATGTTCCTCTCCAGTAGGCGCAACAGGGGCTCAGTTCTCTTTAGACCTTGGTCATTTTTAAAAGCGCTTCCCTCTGCAAGGACCACTTGATGTCCCTGCGGAGAGATGTACCTGTTTGAGCCTTAATTCAGCATCTTTAAAAAAAAAAAAAAATTCAGCATCTTCAACAATACTGAATTATTTCAGCTACATTTTTTATTATTTTAACAAATCATTTTATTGGGAGCTCTTATCAAGCACATTTGTACATATGTTGCCATCATCCTTTTCAAAACATTTTCTTTCTACTTGAGCCCTTGGTATCAGCTCATTTTTCCCCTCCCTCCCCCTCCCACCCTCATGAACCCTTGATAAATTATACATTATTATTATTTTCATATGTTACACCTTCCATTGTCTCCCTTCACCCATGTTTCTGTTGTTCATCCCCCTGGGGGGTAGGTTACATGTCGATCATTGTGATTGGCTCCCCTTTTCTCCCTCAACCTTCCCCTTACTCCCATGGTATCGCTACTTCCATTACTGCCCCTGAGGGGTTTATCTGTCCTGGGTTCCATGTATCCAGAACTCTTATCTGTACCAGTGTACATGCTCTAGTCTAGCCGGATTTGTAAGGTAGAAGTGGGGTCATGATAGTGGGGGTAGGCAGGGCAGAGATAGCATTAAAGAACTAGAGGAATATTGTGTGTTTTGTTGGTGCTATACTGCACTTTCGCTGGCTCATCCCTTCCTTGTGCTCTTCTGTGAGGGGATGTCCAATTGTCTATAGATAGGCTTTGGGTCTCCATTCCAGCTCCTCTCGGTCGCATCGATATGATTTGTTTTAGGTCTTCTGATACCTGATCCTGTTGACACCTCTTGATCACGCAGGCTGGTGTGCTTCTTCCATGTGGGCTTTGTGGCTTCCTAGCTAGATGGCCACTTTATCCTCAAGCCTTTAAGACCCCTGACTTAGCTATGGTTCACTAGCCATTCACTCCTATGTGATAAGTGACTGAGTGCAATCTACTTGCATTTCCAAAAGGGATCATTGAAACCAAAAGTACTTGGACCTCACACATTGGTCATTTTTACCCCTCTCTCGCTGCTCCCCCTTCCCTCATGAACCCTTGATAATTTATAAATGTTTATTATTTTGTCATATCTTACACTGTCCGATGTCTCTCTTCACCTACTTTTCTGTTATCCATCCCCCAGGGAGGAGGTTATATGTAGATCCTTGTAATCAGTTTCCCCTTTCCACCCCACCCTCCCTCCACCCTTCCGGTATCGCCACTCTCAGCACTGGTCCTGAAGGGATCATCCGCCTTGGATTCCTTGTGTTTCCAGTTCCTATCTGTACCAGTGTACATCCTCTGGTCTAGCCGGATTTGTAAGGTAGAATTTGGATCATGATAGTAGGGGGGAGGAAGCATTAAAGAACTAGAGGAAAGTTGTATGTTTCATTGGTGCTACACTGCACCCTGACTGGCTCGTCTCTTCCCCGTGACCCTTCTGTAAGGGGATGTCCAGTTACCTACAGATGGGCTTTGGGTCTCCACTTCGCACCCCACCCACCCCCATTCACTATGATGTGATTTTTTGTTCGTAAAGATGGTTGTTAGCCCTCTGGCTGTGCGTGAAAGCAGCGGGCAGGCAAGATGTACTTGTAGGTGTAGCTTGCCTCTGCTTTTTCACTTAAAATGTTTACTTGCATTGAAGTCTAACAGTATTTGTGGCTGCCAGCCAACCAGAGTGGATGCCAGCTCACAGTCATCTCACATCATCAGAGTGAACTGGGTGCCACAGGATTTTCAATGACTGAGTTTTCAGAACTAGCTCCCCAAACATGTCCGCAGAGGTGTTTCTGAGTGGACTTGAACCTCCAGCCTTTCAGTTAGCAGTCCAGCATGTTAACCATTTGCAGCATGCAGGACATTATGACAGCTGATTTAGACCCACTGAATATCACAATTTGTAAAAGATGGCTTAATACTTCATTGAGAATGTCAGGTCCCACTAGTGTTTGAACAGTGAAAGTCCTGATCAAAGAACAAGATCTTACTCCAACAAGTCATTCTTTATGATGAAACTGCAAAAGCTGGACTTTAAAATTTTTTTTTCTTTCTTTCTTCTAATAGCTCTTGAAGTAACACACTTCTGGTCACACCTTAGTATGATCTCATCCTCTGTACTCCCCAAATCCATTCAGAGCTTGAGTATGCTTAATCACTTTCTAAATTTCCTTTTCCCCTTCTTCCAGTGTTAAGGCATGGTAGTCTAGGAAAAGTCCTTTTGTAAAAACCTACTCAGGTAGCTAGGACTCATAGTTTCTCCTTTTAAACTGAAACATTATTTAATCTGTGTGGTTGATGCTACAACGATGAGAGGTAGGTGACTTAGTTCAGCTAATGAGTATTTTTCATTGCAATTCAAACCAGTTTTTAACTTGAAGAACAAGAATGCAGCCAGCTAGAGTTTACACCCTGCTCATTGCTCTGCTAGCTTCTAGGGAGGGCACAAGGGAAGTGCAGTTACCTCTGAGGGATTTATAATCCAGTGGAAAGTATAGGCATGTTCAAGAAATTGTATGAAATTATAATTAACTCAGTAGCTGAGAATTCTCAATTGCTGCATGGTGCTGTGTTACATTTTATATCATTCATAGTCTTCAGGACCATACGAGTTAGGAATTGCTATTACTATTGGAAGCCGAGAAAACTGAGACCTTGAGTAATGACGAACCTGATTTTAGGTGGCAGTTCATGAGTAGCTGGCTGACTCCTCCAAAGCTAAAAAAAAAAAAAAAATCCCTAAGCCCATTTAGAATATCTCATGCAATCTTTTTTCTCCATCAAGGAAAGGAAGAGTTAATATCTGAAAAATAACTTACTAACTTCCTAATAGGTTAATATGAAGTTTGGCTGTTGCTAAAATCCACATAACAAGAATAATGTGCTTAGGCAAAAGGACCATACTGTTTTAAACTCATTCTAGATGGTTCTATCCACAAGACCATGTTCTTATGGGCCTACGTGCTGAAAAGACAGGGTATTTCATGTAAAACTTAAAGTACTTACTCTATACTTAATTTCTATTTAAAAATAAAATGACGGTGCTAGCGTCTTTTGAGGAAGGCATGCATACATGCACTAGTGAGTACAAAAGAACTGCCAGGTGGGATCCGGTTCATATATTCATGAGGTTACTCCAAAATAAACAGGCTTTTAAACATGCTTCTGAGATCAGTGGATGGCTGCAGACAAGGACTTCAGCAAACACACCTTGTCTTGGTCTCCTTTGGGTGCCTTCAGAATCGACGTGGCCTTGATGTGTCCTCATAGTCCATCAGGTCTTCTGCCATTGTGTTCAGTGCAGCAAATCTTGAGATGTTCTCGAAATTCAGGTAGACTCAAGGCCACATTTTGGCTCTCGTGAACTTGTTTTAATTTTCCTCACCTTCAACCTGAACTTATGCATGAGCAATCGATCGTCTGCTCTGCAGTTGGGCCCCGGCCTCATTCTAGCTGCTGCTATTGAGCTTCTCCATGGCCTCTTCCCACAAATGTTGTCAATTTGATTTCTGTATTTTCCATCTGGTATTTACCATGAAGAAGTCTTTGGTCTTGCAAAATCCTTTCATGAGATCGCCAGCTTTGTTTCTATCACCAAGGCCGTATTTTCCAACTATTGTTCCCTCTTTGTTTCCAACTTTTGCATTTCAATCACCAGTAATTTTCAATGCATCTTGATCGCATATTTAATCACTTTCAGGCTGAAGACATTGGTTAAATTCTTCAACTTCATCACTAGTTTTAGGGATTGGTGCAGGAATTTGAATAACAGTTGTATTGCCTGGATTTCCTTGTATGCGGACAGATATGATCTGGTCACAGACAGCATGTACTTTGAGATAGAACTTGAAATGTCCCTTTTGATGATGACTGTGACATCATTCCTCGGGAATCTCTCATTCCTGGCATAGTAAACCATGTCATTTTCTGATTCACAATATCCAGTTATTTTATTTCAGCTCACTATGCATTCCATTTCATTTTTTTTATGATTTCCAGTTTTCCTAGATTCATACTTCGTACATTCAAAGTTCCAAGTTCCTAAAACATACACACTGTTAAAGTCCAGTATTTACATTTTCCAGCAAATGAAGTGTTATACTAATACAAGAAAGGGGCAAAATTTAGCAGAGAGCAGAGACACTCTGAGGTAGTTAGTTTATTGTGCCAACCTGGCTGATAAACACATGTGGGATTAATTGAAGGGTGGAGAGATAAATAGTTCAGTGAGCCTTGCCTTTTTTGTCTCTTGTTCTTTGATCATTGGACCAGTGTGCAGCTGCCTTGCTTGTTCTATGCCTCAATTTGGAAGCTACACTACCTGTGGGACACCTAACCCGTGGACTGTGTCGCTGTAATTTGAGGTTCCTTCAAGACCTGCTTCGCCACATCATTGGAATTTACATCTCTTGAGCTGGGAACTGTTGGACCCTGTCATCTGGCTGACTGTTGGTGACCTGCCTTGCTGTTTGCTGCCTGTGCCCGGAGAGCCTGAACTGTTCTACAGAGGACTACCCAGTGGCCCTCAAGACTTGAAGGACTGCTAGTGTCTCACAACTGTCTCACAGGAGTGAGTTGCCCTGAGCCATTTGTACTGATTTATAATTTAATTAACTGTTTACTTCTTATGTTATCTATCTATCTGTATAACTATATATAAAATTATTAGCATTCTGGTTTTGTTTCTCTAGAGACCCCCGTCTAACACACACTCTAACCTCTTACATTTTGTCTTAGGAGAGAATGAGGCTTCAAATTCAAATATATTTTATGGATCCTTTTATGAAATCTGAAACAGGACAAAGATAAGATGAAAATAAGTCACCTTGGTGAAAGAGATCATCAGCATGAGGTCATAATGGTGTGGAAAGGATTTGCAGCCACATGGTTACTTAAATAAGACAAAGGACATTGTCCCCCAACCATGCTTAGTAGAAGATCACTTCATCATAGTCCCAGGAGGGACTACACAAGTGGGAAAGCAAGTTTATTTATTTATTTTTAATTTATATTTTAATCATTTTATTGGGGGCTCTTACAGCTCTTATCACAATCCATATACACATCCATTGTGTCAAGCACCTTTGTACATATGTTGCCATCATCATTCTCAAAACATGTTCTTTCTACTTGAGCCCTTGGTATCAGTTCATCCCTCTCCTCCCTCATGAATCCTTGATAATTTATAGAGTTTTATTTTGTTTATGTTCTAGACCAGTGGTTTTCAACCTTCCTCATGCCTCGACCCTTTAACACAGTTCCTCATGTTGTGGTGACCCCAACCATAAAATAATTTTCGTTGCTACTTCATAACTGTCATTTTGCAACTGTTATGAATCAGGTGACCCCTGTGAAAGGGTCGCTACCCACAGGTTGAGAACCCCTGTCTTAGACCAACTGCTATCTTCCTTCACCCATTTTTCTGTTGTCCATCCCCCTGGGAGGGGGTTATATGTAGGTCATTATGATCAGTTCCCCCTTTCTCCCCGCACCTTCCCCTTCCCCTCCTGGTATCTCTACTCTCATTATTGGCCTCCAGGGGTTGGGGAAGGAACTTTCACTGGGATACATACATTACTGCAGATGAGAAAAATCCCTGGGATTGGTCCTCAGGCCCTTGACCATCTTGGTTGGGCATGATCATAACTATGCAACTCTAGTACTTCAGTGCCTCGATCTCCTTCCCTTCCTGGGCTTGCCCAGGCCAGGCCCGGGGGTCAGACGGTCTCTCCTGGGCTGGCCAGGAAAGTAGCAGCAAGCAAAGTGCCTGAGGCAGAGCTTTTTACATCACATGTCCAGGTTAGAAAGAACTAAATGGAAGGGTGAATTTATGTGGCCACACAAAATGGATTGAAGGTTCCCACTGTAAACCTGTGTCTTCTGCAAACCCACTGCTCAGAATTTAAGTTCTCATACATTATAGAACCAAATACTCATTCCCATTTTTGGGGTCTTGTCCTACTGTAGTAGCTAATTGAATAAGCAGACACCGCAAAAGAACCAAAAAGGGGTTCTGTTGTCTTGAAAGGTGTGCGTCAGGGTTGTATCCTCATACTTATTCAACCTGCATGCTGAAAAATAATTGGAAAAGCTGTATTAGATGAAGAAGCATGCTGCATCAGGATTGCAGGAAGGCTTATTAACAACCTCAGATAGGCAAATGACACAACTGTGCATGGTGAGAGTGAGGAGGATTTGAAGCACTTGCTGATGCAGGTCAAAGCCTGTAGCCTTCAATATGGATTACAACTCAAGTAAAGAAGATGAAAATCCCCACAACTAGACTGATAGTAACATCATGGTAAATGGAGACAAGAGCAAAGCTGTCAGGGACTTCCCCTTGCTTGGTTCCACAATCCATGCTCATGGAAGCAGCAGTCAAGGGATCAAAGAACACATTGCATTAGGCCAATCTGCTGCACAAATCTCTCTGCAGTGTTGAAAAGCAAGGGTGTTACTTTGAGGACTAATGAGCAGCTGACGCAAGCCATGGCATTTCAATCGCCTCCTATGCGTGTGAAAGTTAACACTGAATCAGGAAGGTCCAAGAAGAATCAATGACTTTGAATTACAGTGCAGGGAAGACTTTTACGGTGCTACTGACTGCTAAAAGAGCCACACAAAACCACAAGAAACAAAACTGCCTTGGAACTACCACCAGAATGCTCCTTAGGGGTAAGGACGGCAAGACTTTGTCTCATGTACTTTGGACATGCTGCCAGGAGAGATCAGTCCCTGGAGGACGCCATGCTTGCTAAAGCAGCGGGGCAGCGAAAAGAGGAAAGCCCTGGGCAAGGTGGATGGCCTGGAACAAAGTGCTCAACATAGGAACGATTGTGACGATGGCCCAGTGCTGTGTTCTGTTGTACACGGGAGAGCTGTGGATCGAAACAACTCGAGAGCACCTAACCACCACCCAACAGAAAAGGAGCAGCTGGGGTCCCACATTGGGGGTCTGGGGGGATTGTCTCCTGACCAAAACAACATGTGCTCCTGTAAGTGGGGGGGCCTGGAGTCCCCTTATCTCCTTAGACTTCCTGAATTCTGACTCATTCCTGCCCCTCCCTGTCCTCAAACTTAACTTGTGTCCATAAAAGGAGGTCTAGTTGGTGGGTCTGGTTCTTCTGGACATGAGAAATTGCCTGGGGGCAGAACAGGGGCCAGATAAAATGGTCTCTTCCTTTACTCCAGGGCCTGGGGTGAGTTGAAGGACACAGATGTGTGGACTGCCTGTACTCTCAGAGGCGTGCAC
>NW_022107431.1:101408416-101409989 GCF_000313985.2 Echinops telfairi | reverse complement strand
TTTACAAAGAATAATAATTTAATCTCACAAAATGCCTGACTGTTTTTCTCTCAATTGCCAGTGAAGAAACTAAGGCCCAAAGAGGTGAACTACCTTCCTACAAATCTCCAGAGAAAGGCTGGTTTTACTCCAGGTCTATCAGTTTCCAAAGCCTTTTGTCATCACCAGCAACGTCAGGTAAGAGATGTGAAACCTCTTCCCATCCATCTACAGGATCTTCTTGTCCATGCTTTAGCGATGAGTACATTATACTACATGCAGCCTTTCTCAAAATGGGGTCGATGGTCCTTAGCATTGGAATGACCAGGATACCTGTTAAGAAGGCAATTTAGGGGGCCTCTGTTACACCTCAGGTGTGACTTAGTGTACTAAATGAAAGCTTGGTACTTTGAACCCACCCAGCAGTTTAGCAATTGCTTCCATCAAGACTTCCGCCCTGGAATTAGAGCAGTTCTACTCTGGAACACAGGGGGTTCGTGTTTTGCTTTGCTTCCCAGGTATCTCTCCAAGTAATCCTTACACGCACTGAACTATTCAAAGAGGGTTAGTCGTCCTTACAGTCCTTACATAGCCAGTGCATTGACTGACATCCACCTACAGGTTCTAAAAACAAACCTTCCTGTGGCTGTGCCCAAGTGCTCTCAAAAGCCACCATTTCAATTTGATGGAGTTTTCCGGACAGCCTTGAAATCAAGGAAGTTTCTAGCTTAGAACAACAAGCAACAGTTACAAGAGTTAGGAATCACAGATGGCATTGTAAATGTGCGAAGAGGAAACTCCTCCACTTCCAATGTCCATTGTTCCAGGTAGCTCCACAGAGAGCAACTGATTCAACTTTCCTATACGGATAGCACCTAACTGCCAATACTGAGCAATGCTACAGACCAGTTTAAACATTTCCCTTCTTCTTTGCCCTCAGTCCACCCACCCTCCACTTTCCCTTTTTCCTTTCCAGCGTGAAAACACAAAGCACTAAAATGTTAACAGTATCATTTGTCTCTAGGTAATGGGGCTGTAGCAAGGGTATTCAATTCCGCCCGAATTCCCACCCCCTATCCACAGTGGCTGCAACAATGTGCTTCACCACAGCAATTGAGAGGCTGGTGCAGGTCACGGTGATAGGATATTTCCTTCTGTAGTGCTTAGAGTCCCTATGACTCTGGTAGGAGACAGAGCCCACAGGCAGAGTGAGGAAAGGAGGCACAGTGGCTGGAGGCTTTAGGAGCTGCAGGATATCTGGAGGGCTGATCTCAACAGCCTAAAGCAATCAAATCTTAAAACTGCAGGCATGACATCCCTAGGCAGATTCCAAACTCCAAGGTCATCAATCCCCAAAAGCTCTGTTTTTGCTTACCGTTGCATTCTTACTTCCATGTCCATCCCTGGGGAGGACCCCGTCATAGGAGAGCATGACCCGGTGTATGATTGAACCAGAGAAATCGCACCATTTCTCACCCTTTTTTCTCTTCGATGCATATGTCGAATAAAACTTTGTTTTCTCAGCTGATGGTGCCCGGCTATCAAAAAGTATAGCGTCTGGGGTCTTAAAGGCTTGAAGGTAATCAAGCTCACA
>NW_022107431.1:101401719-101407641 GCF_000313985.2 Echinops telfairi | reverse complement strand
AAAAAAACTTTGTTTTCTCCCCACTAATATAATCTTGTGATGACTTTCCCCTCCGACTATAGAAAACAGCTAGAATAATACAAGTGAATAGAGACAAAAAATAGATTTGTGGTTACCATGGGCTGATGGCAGGGAATGGGGAATTTCTGCTTAGTGTTTGAAGTGATTAAAGGGCTTTGGAAACAAGGAGTAGTCATGGTTGCACAACACTGTAGATGTGACTAATGCCATCAGATTGTACACTTGAAAATGGTTAAAAATGGCAACTTTTATTTTGTGCATATTTCACTATTAAAAAAACCAGAAAACTGGGTGAAGTCTCAGTTGTGCATTATTTTTACAACTTTAGTCAAATTTTAGAAATTATTTCAAAGCAAAAGGTTAAAAAAACCCACTATGACATCAGGTATTGCTTTATAGACTCAACCCCCACCCCCAACCCACCCCCCTAAACAACAACAGACAGACAAACAAAATCACTGCCATCAAGTGGAGTCTGATGACTGTAGGACAGTGGAGATTCTGAGACTGTAAATCTGTGTAGGAGCTGACAGCCTCATTGGTCTCCCAAAGGGTGCATGGTGGATTTGAACCACAGACCTTGTGGTTAGCAACTGAATGCCTAACCCAGTGCCACCAGGACCTTGAAATCTTTTACGATCTCTGCAACACACCCAGCCTTGTCCTCTGCGCCTGAGGGAAGAGAACCCCACAGGGCAAGTTCTCCCCACAAAGGCACATCTCAGTGTCAGGAACTATGTGTCCTGGATCATGCCCCTGATTGCTCTGCTGTGAGACTGTTAAATTTTTAGTCTATACTTGAAGCCAGGCTATAATTGTCCCCAAGCCCCAAAGGAAAATATATTAATAAGGCCATCTGAGGTTTTGTGGAATGTAGCTGCGACTGAGGCACATGACAAGTAGTTATTGATGCTGCTTTTGTAAACACACATCTCCCGGGCACAAAGTGAACCAGCCCCTGGAGGAGGTACCCAGCACCAGGGCTGCCCCTGGCCCGCGCAACAGAGGAGCACGCCCAGGAACTGAAACTCCCTGCAGCGGTCTGCCTGGCTCTCTGATTGGGCCGGTTACCATCACACCAGATGCGGAACTCATTTTTAGGCTTGCAGATTATTTTAGCTATTTAAAGTCTGGGTGTCTTTCTTAGATGTGTGCAAACCCCAGTTAAATATTTTAAGCTTGCATTAACAGCAGAAATCCCTTGGCTCTATAGAAAACAAAATGAGAATAGAGTTTCAGATATTTTCACCTAGAAAAAAATGCCCATCATGTATATTGTTTGATTTCAGAGCCCTAGATAGACAGTAGCCCTGTGGTGTAGTGGTCACACATTGGGTTGTGATTCACATGGTTGGCAGTTTGAAACCAAGACTGTACTTGCTGCCCCCTTCAACAGTTACAGTCGCAGAAACCTACCGAGGGTCCCAGTGAGTTGAGAAAGACAGAGAGACAGAGAGACAGAGACAGAGACAGACGGGGCGAGGAGGGAAGGGGGCCAAGTATGGCGGAAGTGGAAAGTCTATCAGCACCGAGGGAGTTAAAGGCACATTACCTTTATCAACAGCTTTCCATTGGGAAAGGCATTCCCGCCCCAGGGAGGAGGAAGCAAGTACAAGGGTTGGGACTGAATGACTGGATTGGCCCTTGTCTTTTAGAGGCAGTGAACTTGGTTTGGGTTTATGTTTGAATTTGGGTCTCTTTTCCCTCTAGAACCGATGGCACATGCACTTTAATGCTTTGGGAGGTCATTCTGTATAAAGCTACTAAGTAAGAGTAGATTTCAACCCCACTTGCTCTCAGTTTCTTTTGATTTGGGGTAACTCTATTAGGTAAGGCTTCAAGGAGACTTGGAAAATACCAAGTTGTAAACAGAGACTCCATCTGTGTGGTGCAAATGGTTAGCATGCTCAGCTGTTAGCCCAAATGTTAGAAGTTCAAATCCAATCACAAGAGTCTCTTAAGAAATGCCTGGCGGTTTACTGGTGAATAAACATCCATTGAAAACTATGCAACTCACAATTTGACTGGCACATGTGGGATCTCTATCAGTTGAAATAACTCAAAGGTAACTGGTACTCATTTTCATGAGGGTCTTAGGCTACCCCTTGTCTATCACCCATCATTTCTCTGAAAAAAATTTTTTCTCATATTAACCAGTTTAAAATTTTACAAAAGAAAATGCAAAACACAACAATGAAACAAAATACAGAATTTATTAAGCCTCGTGGTTGATTGCTTTGACCTACAAGGATAAACCTTGCATATACCGACTGCAGTAAGAGCCTGGAATTTTAGATACATGTCAACATGATGGGGCCGGTGGTGCTTGACATGAGTCTGGAGTAGTAGGGCAGCTTCATACAAACAGTGGGTACGTGTGTCCTGCACCGATGGCCCCCAGAACAGAGCTGCTGTTGGGGGAGGCTCGAACCCAAGAACATCTAGACAAACCCAGGGTTCACAGCCACCTTGTTTCCAATGAGTTTTGGATTCCATCACGTGGTGCACGTGGTGGTGGTGCACGATGCGCCTTGTGGGTTAGGAAAGCAGAGAGCTCAAAACCTAGGTATAAAAGTACCTTTTGCTCACCGGAGGTAGAATCTGGCACACGTTTTATTGCAGAGACATAGCGGACCTCTCCCATTTCTCAAGATGGACGGCAGATATATAAGTGGCTATTGAGAAAAAGTATCAGTAGTTTGCAAATTCAGTATAAACCTTGAATCGGGCAGTGTTTTCTGGTAACAATGAGACCATCAGGTGCTATGTAGGGGGGGAAAGCTCTCTCTGCCCCACAAAGCAGAAGCGTCTGACAATTTTCCATACTGTAGTGACTTGCATGTTTCTGTGATGCTGGAAGCTCCGCCACTGCTATTTCAAATAGCAGCAGGGTGGCCCAGGGTGAACACGTCTCTGTGTAATCTGTGAAGAAGTGACTGACTGTCCACATCGACAGGCTAGCTGCGGAAACCCTCATTAAGAGCAGAGAAAAAGAATCATATTCTGCCAGAACATGAGCCTGTCACTCAAAACATGACTGGGAAGAGCTGCCTCTGCCAAGTAGAGCCCTCCTTCATGGCAGGGAGGGCACCAAGGGTTTGAGACCTCCCCGTGCTGATTAGGCACAACTGGAAACAAGGAGAAACTTGTAAACTTGTAAATGTAAAATGTAAACTTCCGATAATAATCAGCATTTGGGATGCACAAAGAATGAATGTAGGAAAATTGGAAGTCATCAAAAATGGCATGTGATGCCTGGAGATGGAAACCCTAGGCCCTAGGGAGCTGACCTGGACTGGTGCTGCCCATTTAGAATTGCACATTCATATGATTTGTCATGCTTGGAAGAAATTGAAGAGGAGTGGTGTCACATTTGTGGTAAGAAATATTTCAGAATCTTATCATGTGAGCAGTAGGTTCACATCATTATCCCTAAAAGGAAGACCACGTGATACAACTATTATTCAAATTTATGCACCAACCACTAAGGCTAGTGAAGAAGCATTTGAATTCGAATCAATTCTTCAGTCCAAAGAGACTCTGAAACTTAGTCTTGAAGGTAGAGTAGCTAAAGCCAGTGAAAGAAATGCTGAATTAAGAGAAATGAGCAGGAATTGTCATAGGGCAGATTGAGAAGTCAAAATAATCAAACCCACTGTCCTCCAGTCAATGCCCTAGTTGTTGGTAGATGCTATCATAGTGACCCTACGTAAAGTGAAATACTGTCCAGTCCTGCCTCACAATTGCTGTATTTGAGCTCATTGCTGCAGCTACTGTGTCAACCCATCTCATCAAGGATCTGCCTTTGTTTTTAAAGCAACTTCTACTTTATCAAGCACGGTGTCCCTGTCCAGGGACTAGTCTCTTCTGATAACATGTCCAGAGTATGTGAGATGGACTCATATCATTCTGGATTCTAAGGAGCATTTTGGCTATACTTCTGTCAAGATAGACTTGTGGGTTCTTATGGCGGTCTGTGATATGTTCCATACTCTTTCTCAGCACCATCATTCCAGTGCACCAGTTCTTCCGTTTTCCTTGTTCATTGTCCCACTCTCGCAGGCATATGCTCTCAAACTGCACTGACGTCGAGTCAATTCCGGCTCATAGGGCAGACTAAAACTGCCCCTGTGGGTTTCTGAGAGTGTAACTCATTACAGGAGAGGAAAACCTTCTGTTTCTCCTGACAGTGGCTGGTGATTTCAAACTGCTGACCTCTCAGCTGCCCGTGTCATAGCCTACTGTGCCACCAGGGCTCTTTGCACATGAACTAATTGAAAATACCAAGGCTTGAGTCCGGCACACCTTAGTCCTTAGAGTGACATGTTTGCTCTTTAACACTGTAAAGAAGTCTTGGGCAGCAGATTTGTCCAATGCACTGCGTCGTTTGATTTCTTTATTGCTGTTCCATGAACATTGTTTGTGGATCCAAGGAAAATGAAATCTTTGATAACTACAATCCCTGCACTGTTTATCATGGTATTATCTATTGCTCCAATTGTGAGGCTTTTTCTTTTCTTCATACTGAGTTGTAAACCATGCTAAAGGCTCTTTATAGTCTTTGATCTTCATCAGTAAGTACTTCTAGTCCTCCTCACTCTCAGCAAGCAAGGTCGCTTCATTGGCAGGCTGTTCTTGAGGCTTGTTCCCATAGTCCACATAGTCCAGCTTCTCAAATTATTTGGAAATTAGCTGGATTATTCACATAGCCCAGCTTCTCAAATTATTTGCTCCTTATACAGACGGAATCGTATAGGGAAAGGACACAGCCCGGATACACACACTTCCTGATCCTAAGACATGCAGCATGCACTTGTTCTGTTCGAATGACTGCCTCTGTGTCTATGGACATGTCCTCATGAGCACAATGAAGTGCGCTGGAATTCCCATTCGTCTTAAGGCTTTCCATCATTTATGATGATCCACACAGTCATGCCTTTGCATAGTCAATAAAACACTAGTAAACATATTTCTGGTATTTTCTCCTCTCAGCCACGATCCATCTAACATCAGCAATAACATGCCCCATCTCTCATCCCATGTCCTCTTCTGAATCTGGCTGAAATTTCTAGCAGCTTTCTGTCAAGGTATTGCAGTAGTTATTTTTCGTTTATATTCTGCTCATTTTGTTTGCATGTGATATTAATGAGATTGTTTGATCATTTCTGAATTCTGCGGAGTCACTTTCCTTTGGACACAAATAGGAATCTCTTTCACTCAGTTGGTCAGGTAACTGACATCCAGATTTCCCGGCATAGGGTGCTGTGGTAGTTACTTAATCTGATGTCAACTTGCGGAGGGGTGGAGTCTAGCCTGTCAATCATGTCACAGCTTGATGACCTCATTTGGAGGAGTGATGGAGTTAAATAGTGCACTGGAGACCAGATAAAGATAGACTCTCTGCTTCGTCTTCCTGCTGACAAGACACTTGGAGCTACACTAGAGCCCTGGAGCTGGAGGAGCCACGTGGAGATCCCTGCCAGTGTTGAGATGTTTCCATGGCCACTGGATCCACAGACTTTCCACCCACTGGCCTGTGATCATCAACACATTCGGTGTCATTGCATGTGTTGTATGAACCTGAAAGAGGAATTTGTAGGTTGGTCTTGGACATATGGGCTAATATCAGACTTACGGATCTGAACTGGGCTGGGATGTTTTCTCAATATACAATTGCTCTTTTATATGAAACTTTCTTATACACATATGAGTGTCTCTGAATTTGTTTCTTTAGTCAACCCAGACTGACATAGGTGCTTCCAGTGCTGTATTAGCTTGTTGAAAGCTTTCACTTGGTGTTTCATCCGTTCCAGGAGCCTTCTTTTCACTAATACCTTCAGTGCAGCTTGGACTTCTGTCTTCACTACCATTGACTCTTGATCATGTGTTTCCTCTTTTTTT
>NW_022107431.1:101399258-101401031 GCF_000313985.2 Echinops telfairi | reverse complement strand
TGCACTGGCACCACCCCACAGCTCTAACACATAGCGCCTCGCCTGTCCGTTAGTCAGACTGTGTCGTGGTGGTGCTCAAAGCCATGACACCAGTCTTTTAAATACCAACAGAGTTACCCATGGTGAACAAGTTTTAACGGAGCTTCCAGATTAAAGAAGAAGGGGCAGGGTGTTCTGTTCTGAAGGCTTAGCCACTGAAAACCGTATGAATAGCTGCAAAACGTTGTCCGATACAGTACTACAACATGAGCCGCTCAAATTGAAGACATGATTGAGGAAGGACTGCCTTCTCAAACTGGAATTGATCCTAATGAGTTGGATGGAGGCAAGCTTTCAGGACCTTCCTTTGCTGGTGGGACGTGGCTCAACATGAGAAAAAGCAGCTGCAAACACCCATTCATAATGGGACTGTGGAATGCCCAGAGCGTGAGCCTAGGAAAGTTGGAAATCATAAAAAATGAAATGGAATGTCTATGATTCCATCTGGAGAGGTACATTCATATAGTTTCCACTCAGGTTGTTGAGAAGGGGTATTTGCCATGAAAGGCCATTGGTCTTTCAAAATTCTATTAACTATGTATTTATAAGGAAACACTTATTCAAATTTACACAACTACTAAAACTATGATGTAGAAATTTTAAGTCTACCAAATTATTTAGTCTGAAATTGATCAAACCTGCAATCCAGATGCATTGATCTTTATTGGTGACTGGAATGTAAAAATTGGATACAAAGATAAAGGGACAGTAGTTGGAATTTGGTCTTGGTGATAGAAATGAAACTGGGGATCGATCATATGATAGAATTTTGCAAGACAATGACTTTATCATTGCAAATACCTTTTCTGAACAACATAAGTGTTGTTCTGTACACATGTATGTCTCCAGATGGAACGCATAGGAGTCAAACTGACCACATCTACGGGAAGGGAAATGAGGAAGCTCAGTAAGGCAGCCAAACAAGGCCAGGGGTTGATGATGGAGCAGACCGTATAGAGGTGCAAGTTGAAGCTGAAGAAAATGAAAACATCCTTGAGAACCAAAATATGACCTTGAGTATATAGGTTCTTGACCCTGACCTTGAGTATATGACCAAAATATGCCTGGTATATGACCAGTATAGAATCATAATATGATCTTGCGTATATGGGTTCTTGACCCTGAATTTCAAGAACAGATCTGACACATTGCATGCTGGTGACAGAAGACGTGATTAAATGATGATTGTGGAAGATGAGCTCACACTAGGAGTGTATGATGTCAGACATGTGGAGAGTTCCACTGGAGACCAGCTTTCCAGAACAACCATCCCATCTTATACTCTTGCTATCATCGACCCTGAGGACCTTATATGATCTGAGCTTTTTATTAAAAAAACCCACACCCTTTAAAATAATAACAGTTCATGGTTTTGAAAAATAAATCCTTTTCCATAGTATTAACTTCATTGTCAAATAAAACAATGAAAAATACTTTTAAAGTGCTGCAGACCTGAGGGGCTGGCCCCAATCCCAACTACATGGACACCTGCCCCTCCCCCCTGAAGAATTTATTTCAGAGGACAATACTGAATCTGCAGCTCCGGGAGAGGGACATGTCTGATCAGAGCACACAGAACAGATGAAGGGGGAGTGTGGGGAACAGAAGGAATTCTCTTAAGTTGTCTCCCCAAAATATGTACCAAACTTAGCTGCTTAAGAGTGACTCTCGGCGAAAGTGGGTCAGAGGTTATTCTCCTTGACATTGGCCATCTGTAGTGGCTAGACCATTAGT
>NW_022107431.1:101394073-101397501 GCF_000313985.2 Echinops telfairi | reverse complement strand
CTGATGCCAGGGGCTTAAGTGGAGAGCAAATGTTTTGAGAATGATGAGGGCAATGAATGTACAAATGTGCTTTACACAATTGATGTATGCATTGACTGTGATAGGAGTTGTATGAGCCCCTAATAAAATGTTTTAAAATAATAATAAAAAAATAAAGTGCTGCAGACCTTTGACAAACAGCAATATTTCCACAAAAGGTACTTTAAAAATATGAGCCATGATTGTTTTTTGTAATTTGATTTCCCACTCCCTCAAGGGAACCATAATAATACCATTTGCTGCAGCGCTACAGTGATCCCCAGGAGAGGGATCTTCCTGGTGCAGTTCTCAAAAGTCCCCAGTGGGTCCTTGGCTCCCAGGGCCGTCAGGGCTCCCTGAGTGCAGTCCGTAGGGTAATTTCAGTTTGCATCAGAAGACAAGGTACAAAGTACACGTGGAATGCTTCCGCGTGCATTCACTTGGAAAATGTTTAGGGGTTGGTGGTTTGTGGATAAAGGGGCAGATGAATGAGGGAGGGAAAGCTCAGCAGAGGAAGGCAAATGGATGGGGCTAGCAGTGGCAGCCTAGTGGTTTACGCTTTGGACTATGAATGACAAAGTCAGCAGTTTGGGACTCACCAGCTGCTCCATGGGAGAAAGATGAGGCTTTCTACTCCCGTAGAGAGTTGCAGTCTCAGAAACTCACAGGGGATCCATAGGGTCACCATGAGTCAGAATTGGCTGGATGCCAGTGAGAGCAGTGTTTCGGGTGCCAGGATTGTGAAGTGAGGTAGGAAGTAGGGTCTTCTGTCTGTGTCTGTGCAATGTGTCAAGTCAATGGTATGTTTGGCTGTTAGCTCAGCAATAACACATTGTTCATCCACTCATTCTGGTGTTAAGGCTCATTCATTGTTTCACTGAACATTGACTCCAGGTCAGGCACCACACTTGGTATTTCCACTGCTATCAAGTTGATTCCAACTCATAACAACCCTATATTAGAAAGATACAAATGAGCTAAACCGTTATTTCAGACCTCCAGGGTCCTTCAGGGTACTAGAAGAGACAGAAATGGAAACAATTAATTTCAGCAAAATGTGTTAAGTATTGCAATAGAAAGCTGATCAAGGGAACAAGAGTGCTTTTAGAAACCCCCAGACAGTAGTAAACAATGTGAGCAGAGCAGCAATAATAACTCAACAACTCAACTCACTGCCATAAGTGGATGCCGACTCGGAGAATCTACAGGACAGAGTAAGATTGTTCCTGTGCGTGCACAAAGTTATAAATCTCTATGGGAGCAGAAAGCCTCAATTTTCTCCTATGGAGCAACTCATGGGTTTGTCAACCTTGCAGTTAGCAGCCCAGTAAGTAACCTACTGTGGCACCATAGTTCCTGTTGGGCAAAGGAAAGGATGGAGGAAGGAGGGTGGCTTGCTTAACATGATTCGCATCAGGGAGTGTCCAGATGGGACTAGAGAGGTAGGGAAGGACATTAAGTATGGCGCAGCAGGGTGTTTGCTGGATGTCATGTGGAACAGACCCAAATGGACCAGTTAAATATGAAGTAAGAAATTTCATAAAGTAGGATAAATACCTGGAAGTTTTTTTAGGTATGTTAATTTTAACCTTCAAGGTTAAAATTTGCTTTTTCATAAAACTAGGATTATTCAATTAAATTCATATTAATCAAAAGAAAAAGAAAAACAACCCTGACAATACATTATAGGATGGTGATGGATAGACTGTCCAATCTAATTCTAGTTAAATTCATTGAATATTATAACTACATTGAACATTATAACTAAGAATCTCATCAAAAAGAATTTGTTCCTGTTGGACCAAATAATATAAATCCTCTATAACTCTGCAAGTCTTTCTCCTCTAAACAAAGAAATCATGCCATAAAACTGATTTCTTGGATTATCCATGTTAAGAAGTTTCTTCATTTTTCAAATGTATGCCCCCAGTAGTGAACATAAAAAGATGAGTGAAGGGGGAGGAAGGGTCAAAAGAGGAGCTGACACCAAGGGCTCAAACAGAATGTAATGTTTAGAAAATAATGATGGCAACATATGTACAACTATGCTTGAGACAATTGATGTATGGGTTGTTGAAAGAGCTGTAAGAGTTCCCAATACAATGATCTTTAAAAAAAAAAAGAGTGAAACTTTAACTTGGTGTTTTTCATTTGCATTGTCAGTACCTGCAGATCAGCTTCAGCCAAAGCACAAGCCCCTATCTATGGCTCTCAGCTTTTCAGGTTTGACAGCAGAGTTGACAGCGAGTACAAAGGAGAAAGGGGAAGAAGCAGGCCCGGAGAAGGGGCAGCGTTCTGCTCATTAGAGAGGTTTAGCGGAAGCCAGAATCTTTTACTCAATTAATTTCCTTGGCTAGCATTTATAAGATAATTATGAAGCCCTACAAGATGTCACATATTATTAGGCTTGGGAGGAATTCAGAAATGAGGAGTCTGCCTCTGACCTTCAAAGAGCTTAAAACCTAAGGTGAAGAAATCACAGTGTCAGGAGAAAAGGTTTGAACACATCGCCTCAGAGTGTTAGAGGCCACAGGGAAACACCATTTAACCCAGATTTGAGGAGGGGTGTCTGTGGAGGGTGAGAAGGTACCCAAGAGACGGTGTTGCTGCTTCACTCGGGGGGTGTAATGGGTGCCCGTTGTGGTCTGTATGGTCGGCAGAAGCTCCAAGGGAGAAGGCCCTGCTTTCTACTCCTCAAACAGTTAACAGTCTTGGACACCCACAGGGGCCTCACTGTGAGTCAGCATTGACTCAGTGGCAGTGAGTTTGGTTTTGTTTTTAAGAATTAGTTATTATTTAAAGTGGTGCCTTATGAAGCAATTTAAACACCAAAAAACACAGAAAAATAATACCTAAACCCTGTAACTATGAACGAGATCCGTATTTTCTATGTCCTCTCACCCGGCATTTGCAATCTATATGCTGTGTATGTGACCCACGAAGCCGGGCTCCATGAAGAAGAAAGTGGCATGAGAGTTTGAGGAAGGGCCCCTAACAGCCTGCAAATGCAGGTGACTTCGCCCTGTTTGCTGGAGGCAAAGAGGACTGGAGGCACTCGATGATGATCAGAGACCACAGCCTTCAGAATGAATGACAGCTCAATCTAAAGGGGTGGGGTGGGGAGGAGCTGATACCAAGGGCTCAAGTAGAAAGAGAATGTTTTGAAAATGAGGATGTCCCCCCAAAAAAAATTAAAAAAAGAAAAGATAAAGGCTTTTCTTTCTTTTGTTGTTTTGTTTTGCTCTGTCTTGTTTTTGTAATTATTATAGTCTCTGAATGTCTATCTAGATAAGATAGGTAGGATAAACAATCCAGAGGAGAAAACAATGGGACCAGTGGTTCGGGGGAGACACAGGAGATGGGGTGGTGGGGGAAAGGAAGTGGGGTGTCAACAAACCCAGGGGCAAGGG
>NW_022107431.1:101387870-101392891 GCF_000313985.2 Echinops telfairi | reverse complement strand
CTGGGCCATTGAGCAACATTATTATGATTAGTGGAGAATATATTGAACTTGTCAAGGATTTGATTTCTGGTGTTGGTAAGGAATATTGACTATACCATCATTATCAAAAGAACAAACAAATCTGTGTTGGAAGATATGTGGCCCGGATGCTTCTTTTTCTTTTTTTTTATCCGAATGCTTCTTATAGACGTGAGGATGGAGGTGCTCGCCTCACCTGTTTTGGACAGTTATCAGGAACACCCGTCCCTGGAGAAGGACATCACGGTTGGTACCATGGAGGCTCAGTGCACAAGAGGCAGGCCCTCAGTGAGATGAATTAACACAGTGCTGCAACAATGGAATCCAACGCAACAAGTGTGCGGACAGTGCAGGGCAGGCCGTGCTCGCTCCCGTTTGCCCAGAGCCAACGAATCTGGGCCGCTGGCTCCGGCAGTCTGGGCTCCGTAGCCTGTGTGCACACCCAACCAAAGGCCTTAGTTCCACGTGGTGTGAGGTCTTGCCTGGAGCAGAAGGTGCGTCTGAGGTGCTGGGTCAGAGGGAAAGGAGACATGGCCTTATCAGTCAGAAGTCTCAGGAGTTGGAATTTAGCTGTGGCAAGCTCTTTTGCAATTGGAAGATATAAGTGTTTTGGGGTTGACACTGAGCTTTGAAGTTTAATCACCCTTGGGATCTGCGGCCTCAATTTTCCTCAAGCCTGTCCTCAGCAATGGGTGGGCAAGTATTAGTCCTTACCTAGGAATAAATACTGTCAGAGCATACTTAAGAAAATGTTCTACTTGCAGAAGCAGCATCAATAAGTAGGTGCTAGTTTCTGGCTCTTAAACCCATCAGAGGGTTTTTTTGTTTTTTCATTTGAAAGCAAGCACAGCAGTGAGCATTTATACAGTACTTACCAGCTTAACAGGTAATGTTGCAGGTCTCTTACAAGGGTGCCTCACAATGCTGTGAGATAAATATAATAAGGCTCATTTTAGCGACTAAGAAATGGAAACTCCTGGAGTCTTGTGACTTGCCCACCTGCACCAGCCCTGAGAGCCAAAGGGCCAGGAGTAAAGCCAGCACTTCCCCGGTCCCAAAGGCACACTCTTCTCTCTGTACAAACACGCATCCCCACAGCTTAACTAAGCACTTCTGCCTTTCCTCCTGCCTTACTGCTCTCAGTGCTACGCATGGGGCAGCTGTCTCACACACTGCTGTTGGGAAGCCGTGCAGGGTGACCTGCACGAATGGGCGATCCTCCTACTCCTTTGGTGGCATCTCAGCAGCCCTGTTCCTTGTTGCTGCTCCTCTCCAGTGCGCGGCCCCGCAGCAGCTGTCATTACCCTTGTAACTCTTTTCAGTCTTACTTCCAAATGCCTCACGCAAGCAGTTGGCTCGGACCCTCCGACCCCAGCTTCAATGCCCTTCCAGAAAAAGCCGCCCTATCACCGTGGCTCCCTGGGCTGCTTCTTGCCAAAGGGCTCTTGACCGCCCAGCACTGGGCAAGGCCCCAGGTCCACCAGTTCCCAGAGAGGCAATGAAGAGCTGTGAAAATGCCTGCTCTGGCAGGTGGCGCAGACAGCTGCCTGGCTTGAGAGCACAGTACCAAGGCAGCTGCCCTGAGAAGGGATCGCTGGCAAATGTTGGATTAGCCAGTAAGCAAGGTAAACACGAGTTCACTTGTGCTTACTTCCTAATCTGTACTGATCAGTTTTTCACCACATAAAGCCTCCAGGAATTGACAGCAAACCCACTGAGATGTTTCAACCAATGGATGCAAAGCTAGGGTGTGAGTGGGCAAATAATGTGGAAGACAACTACCTGGCCAATCAACTGGAAGAAATTCATATTTGTGCCCAATCCAAGAAAAAAAAGGTGATCAAACAGAGGGTGGAAATCATCAAGCAATATCACACGACAGATTGTACGGAAGATAATTTCAAAATACTTCCAGCTGACAGAGAATTGCTAGAAATTCACGCTGGATTCAGAAGAGGGCTTGGGATGAAGGATATCATAGCTGGTATCAAATGGATTTTTGCAAAGAAGAGACTACTAGAAAGATGCTTGCTTGTGTTTTATTGACTATTGAAGGCATTTGGCTGTGTGGATCACAACATTCTGGATAACAGTGAGAAGAATGGGAATTTCAGAACACTTAATGGTGCTGCTGGGAAACCTGACATAAACCCAGAGGCAGTTGTTCAAAGAGAATAAGAGGATGCTGCAAGGTTTAAAATCAGGAAAGGTATGTGTTATAGCTCTATTCTTTTACCATATTTATACAACCTGTAGATTTACAACTGTGATAATTGTATCACATTCGCTCTGCCAGGATTCTCTGTGGTTTGTGAGCTAAAGCCTAATAATCCCACATGATGTTACATAACACAAATTAATTAACTCTATAATGGGATTTTCTGTGAGAGCCAATCTATCAGAAGAAGATTAGGGTAGAATGAAACCCCCTTATTCAGGCCATAGCCCTAATGAATATTCTCAGGGTGTGGACAACTTCTTACATAAGTAAACTATGTGGAGAGCTTGTTTTCTTTCTTTTTAATTTTTGTCTTAATTAATGTTCTCTGTATGGGTTTATTAAGAAAATTAACACATTCTAATGCCCTTTAAAAATGCTTAAGGTAGTTCTTTACCTGGATGTGGGCAACCGAACTGGGAAGAAAATGCATTTGGGCAAATTCTCAACATTCATATGTTAAGGAGTCTGGGAGGCCAAGGCTCCTGTGGAGGAAACCTTCACCTTCATGTTCCTGGGTTGGATAGATGTCCCACTCACATTCTAAGTAAAAGTTACTCTCCATGTTGTCCCCCATTGTAATGCCAATTTTAAGGTGCTGCTTGCAAGCACATGTCTGCTTCTATATTCGCTTGAAGGTCAACTGCTTGAAGGTTATCTACCTAAAGGTTGTCAGCCCTCTAAGGCAATCAGACTCTATTGCCTGTCCCTCCCTAAGGAGAACCCACTCCCTACTGATAAGGATCATAAATTGCTTCCCTGAAGAAGAGCTCAAAGACACGGGAGGTCTAGCCAACCCCAGGAAGACCAAGGTTAGGCTGTCATCTTGACCCGTCCATCTTGTTAGGTCTGACCTGGCTCCTGAATTCATGACTGAAAGGTGAGCCCTTGCATGCTTTATCTTCTGATGTCTCTTTAATTTTCCCCTCAATACACAACGGCCCCTTGGACCCATTCAGTTGTGGGGAGGCTGGTCCCCCACACCAGAGCATGTTACAAAGTTTTCAGTCTGCTAATAAATGCCCAAAGGACATACCGTATACTCTGCTGTAAGCTGCCCCCATCTGAGGTATGCAGCTCAGACTCCTTGGGTCAGCAAGCCCAGCTCTCTGAATTAAGTGCCAGGAGGCAGAGAGCTTGTTTTCTTCTGGCTGTGCTTGGATCCTGCATCTTGCTAATCAACCTCTGGTTCTTTCAACATGAGGCAACAGCCTAGCACATTACCTGTGGACCCCTGGCCTCTTCAGTGGCTGGGATTCATTGGGCTCTGCATCCACAAGACGGATTCGTTGACTTTAGAGTCATCTGCTGCTGCACCCTCCAGGCTGGGGTCGTCCTGCTTCCCGGTTCCTCAGTCTTCACAGCCATGTGAGTCAGGAGAAGCCATTGGCTTGACATTCACCCACAAACTTGAACTGACTGGATTTACCTGCTTCTACCATTGTATGAGCCATTTACTTGACATAAGTTTCTTTTATTCCCAGGTGGTTAATGAGAACATTTATTACACGGGCTCGAGTAGCACTAACTGAATTTTATAAGCACTTTAGCAAATCAGCTTAATTAAACCAGGCACCTAGTGCAGTGGATCGCCCAGTCAGCAGCTAACTTACAGGTTAGAGGTTTGAGTTTACCCAGAGGCACCGGGGAAGAAAGGCCTGGTGATCTTCTGAAAACTTGGCCATTTAAATCCTGTGGATCTTGGTGGAATGGCTAAGTCCATCGGCATAACACAGTTTTAAGTAATGTTCTACATCCTGTGGTAGTGAATAGTGAGTGACTTGGGGTTTTAAAAGCCAACAGGGGCCCTTTAAGATGCATCTGGCCTTACCCTGTTGGAAAGAAAGGAGAGTAAAGAAAATAAGACTCAAGGAAACAATAAATCCAAAGGACTAATGGACTACATAAACCACAGCCTCGACTCCCTTGTGACTAGAACTAGATGGGACCCAGCTACCCACAAATTATTGCTTGGTTTGGACCACAGAAGGGCCTGGATAGAATGGGAGAGAAATGTAGAAAATGAAATTAAAAAATTTAAATCCTAAAGAAGACAGGACTTACTGATATGATAGAGATTGTTGGAACTCCGGGTCTGTGACCTACAAACACCACTCAACCTGGAACTGAAGCCGTTCCCTGGAGTCACCTTGCAGCCAAACGACAGGTTTGTAAAATGAACAGGCATGCTCATGAGGAATGTACTCTTCAGACTAATCAACCACACGAAGCCCAAAAGGTAGCACTTAAAAGAAACAAAGCAAAACAAAAAAAAAAACCAAAGCTCAGAAGATAGTTGAGGAGTAGAAATGAGGGATGGATGGAAACAGGGAATCCATGAAGGAAGAGTGCTGTTCTACCGAGGGAATTGCAAGCAATGATATGAAACAAATTGTGGATACAGGCGTTGAATGGAAAATGGATTTGGTCTGTCAGTGTCTACTCTAACCACAATAACAATGAAGAAAGGAAAACTCCATGGAGCACAGTTCTACTCTGATACGTATGCAGCTGCCACGAATCAGACATGGCTCATCAGTGATTGGTCCTGGTGGTTGGTGGTGGTAGCATGGTTTTAATACTCATGAACATGGACGCTGGTGGTGGCCTGCCTAGGTTCCAACACTACTGTGCAGCGTATCAGCTGTGAGTTTAGAGACAGTTTCCTTACCTTGTGTTCCATCTCACACATCTGTAAAATGGGACAATAGTTCCTACTTCAGTGGGTTGCTGGGGACACTCAATGACCACAGTCTATGTAGAGTGCTAACACTGCCTGCACGTG
>NW_022107431.1:101380489-101386976 GCF_000313985.2 Echinops telfairi | reverse complement strand
GGGTTTCTTCATTTTCATACCTTGCTCAAACCCCACACTGTGACCTAGTGACTGAGCTCCTGCATTGCCTAGGAGAGTCCTGGTTCTCCGCTGTCCTTCTGACAGAACAGTGCCCCTGACAGTCACAGAAACTCCCAGGGGCAGCTCTACCCTGCTCTATAGGCCACCGTGAGTCTGCATCGACATGGCGGCAGCGAGTTTGCTTCTCTCTCTCTCTTTCTCTCTTCTGAGCAGGTCCCTGGGCGGGACAAACATCTTGCACTCTTCTATTGAACTACCAGGTGGCAGTTTGGACTCATCCAGCCACGCACCTCCATAAAGACTGCAGGGACAGTCCTAGGGCTGGGAGGGGAGAGACAACCCAGCCCCACGGAGCAGTTCTGTTCTCTAACACATGGAGTCACCATGAGCCAGGGCTGGCTCTTAGGCAGTGGTTTGATTTTGGTTCTCAAAAGTGTGGGTTTGGGTAGTAAATAAGATGGTGATCTTGCTTATAGGACAGCTCGCCCACCACAATTCTCATTCATAGGGATCCTATGGATAGAGTAGAACTGCCCTTTGAGGTTTCTAAGACTTTAAAACCTTTAGAGGGGCTGGTGGGCTTGAACTACCGACTTTTTGACTTCCTGGTTAGCAGTCCAACACTCATTCCACAGCCCCACCAGGCTCCTTCTCTCTGGGGAAGGGGGCTTACGTTTATTGGCATACTGCGAGTTTTAGTGAATCCCCCAGGGACCCAGGAAGGGAGACTTAGAGGGGCACCATTTGGATGAAATCTGGGCTTTGGCCTTGGCATGAAGTGGTTGAAGGGATGACACAAGTTTGGTGGGGAGGCAGAACCCAGCTGGGGGTGTCGCTGTTCCCCAGCAGGGCACCTCCTACAATCCCTGGAACCCAGGCACAAACTGCGGGGCTGTCTGCTTGCACAGCTTACTGAGGTCATGGGGGCTCACCACGCTCTGGAGGGACAGCCTTCCTGGGACTTCTGGAGATACTGAGCTGGCCTGTCCCAGCCAGGACCTCTCCTGGCCGCGCTGGAGAAAACAAGCAACTGGCCAACACACCAGTATATCAAGTACATTCTATTGATTTTCTCTTCTTGGCCGCTGCCATTTTATTCCTTGAGCATAAATGTGGTTGGACAGGAAACCCCAAGGTCAATAAAATCTGTATTAGACAATTGCATTTCTTAGACATCATATTCCAAGTACCAGGCCTGGGGCCAACTTCTTTCCCAGTCACTGCTTCTGCCAGAAAGGGCCAGCTCCTATCCTGTGAAGCCCAATATGCCCCCCACCCCCCTACTTTCATAAACCCCTTCAGCCTCTGGCCTGGAAACGAAGGTCTGTAATGTGGGCCCCACGAGCCCTTTTTTCAGGGATAACTTTGTGTATCACAGAAACGTGTGGGGTTTAGCCTATTTGTGATCTTTTGGCAGCTCTTGAGGCCCCAGGGTGCCACACAGTTATTGTTCCCCAGCTAATTTAAGGAACCCTGGCCTCGTCCTAGATTACTTTGCCCAGCCCCCTACTTACTGGCAGTTCGAATCCACCTGCAGCTGCGTGGAGACAGTTTGGGTTTTCTGATTCCTCTATGATTGACCAACTCGACAGCCTAAGTAGGACTACCATGGACTTCGGGATGGCAGTAGGTGTGGGTTTGATAAAGGTTGGTCGTTGGGAGGAAGGCCTCGCCGTTTCCTTCCATCAATATTCCAGACTTAACCCCCTGCCCTACAGTCTACTCCAGCCTGTTCCAACTCTAAAGGACAGGGGAGAATTGCTCCTAGGGTTTCTGAGGCTGTCAATCTTAACCCAAGCAGACCCCCTCAGGTGGGTTCTAACTGCTGACCATTCAAGATTGAAGCCCAAAGTTTAACCCCTGCATCACCAGGGTGCCTTTCAGAAAGACTACAGCCAAGAAAACTAAGAATAGTAGCCACGAAAACGCCACTGAACTGCTGTACTCCGTGGTCATGAAGCAGGATGTGTGTGCTTGTGTGTGTACTCTGTGGTCATGGGGTAGAATGTGTGTGTGTGTGTGTGTGTTTTACTACACTTGATCTTAGCGAACAGTTGGAGAAGCGGGATGTTTTGCTGGTGCCCCTGGCCTCTGGTGGGGATGGAGCTCCCAACTCCAGGCTTTTACAAAACTATCACAATCACATTGTAATCTTGAGAGTTAGTTCTGGATTCCAGGTCACTACCAAGGCACCAGGACAAAGAACAGGTCGCTCGGCGCCTAGCGCCCTCGCAGCTGCCCGCAGCCCCGGGCGGCCCCGCGGTGACTTTCCATTGTTCCGGAGGCCGCGCCCGCCGAGTCACGCTGAAGTCCTCCTCTGTTTGCGCTCCGAGAGCGCGCTGGGGCTTCCCCGTCGCCGTCATCTTTGCGCAGACAAAGGAAATCTAGACTTTGATCTTTGTGCTTCGCGAGTTTCTGCGTCCCGGCCGGCGGCTCAGTCTGGCGGGCATCTTTCCGCCCGGGCAGCAGCGGTGCGGTGCGTGCGGGCGCTTTCTGGGGCAGCGCAACTGCCCAGGCTGCCGCGGGGCTGCGGCACCCTAAAAAACCGGCGCTTTCAACACGCCGCATCTTCCCGAATAGACCGGGGAAACTGCCCCGGGCCGAGGGAGGGAGTGCTGGAGGGAGCCCCACTCGATGGCATCCTCCAGGCAAGTGGCTTCTTTGGCAAGTACGCGCGGGTCATTTGGCGTGGCCCGTGGCTGACTCGAGTATCAACAAGGGCCGACTCGTGGACAGAAGCTACTTCACTGCCGGCCTCCGACGCTGGGACCCTGTGCCGGGGCGCCGCTTCGGGAGTTCAAAGTCAGGAAAGCAGCCTGTGTGGCCCTGAGCTGTTGTTTTTTAATGGATGTTTTCCTAATTAAAAATAAAACTAGAACATTTAAAACGAATTGAAAAGTACTAAGGTTAAAAATTCGCCCGCGTGCGTGTGTAAATATGCTCACATCAAAAGGCTTGCACACAATTGGAAACACCCAAATATGTCCATCATGTGATTATGTGGACAAAAGTGGTGTCTCCCTTGTGAGTTCATATTTTGAACACCTGGTTTGTTCAAGGCTACAAGTCGCAGTGGGAGCCCTAACTTCATTTTGACTCTGGACTTCACTGTAGCCTCCCAGGAGGTCCTCCGGAGCTTTAATCAGTGCTGTAAAGAGCCTTGCCTCCAGGCAGAGTGTGTTTGGAAGTAGTTTACCAAGGAGTCTTGATGGTATAGTAGTTGGCTCCTGAGCTGCTAACTCAGGGTCAGTAGTTTGAAACTACCAGACACCAGGCTTTCTACTCCCGTAAACAGTTAATAGTCTCGGAAATTCACAGGGGGCAGTTTTACCCTGTCCCGGGATGCCATGCGTTGGCAGCAACTGGATGACAACGAGAATAGGGGCCTGGTGGCCCTATCAGCTGAGTGTTGGTTTGTTGGATTGCTAGGGTCAAGTGATCAAAACCACTAGCCACTACTTGGTGGAAACATGAGGCTGTCTACTCCAGTAACGATGTACAGCCTTAGAAATACGATACAGCTTCACTGTGAGTTGGAATCCACGGAGGAGGCAGGCACCCTCCGGAACATGCCTGGGCATGCCCTTCATGGAAACTGGGGCACCAGGACCACAAGGTCACGAGTCACACATGGACAAAAGTGGTCATTTGTGATCCCAATCTCGGTCCCATTCCCTCTTCTGTAATCCCGGCTGTGACAATGATGATTTGATCTGCTGACAAACATGACTTTGTGACCAAGCCCCATTGTTTCCTATGCTCTGCAATGTGCAGCACGGCCGTGTTTAGTCATTAGTGGTCTTGAGCCGATGGTTTCCCTCCTTCGTGTAAGACTTAACAAAGAGGTCTCAATAAAATATATTTGAATTTGGGGCCCCCCATCCGACTATGGGATATTGTTTGACAATAAAAAGGGATGAAATACTGATAAATACTGTAGCTTGGTTGGGCCTTGAAAACAATATACTCAGAGGAAAAAAACCTCAATGATACCATTTATTTGAAATGTGCAGAATAGACAAATTTCTAGATAGAAAGTAGATGGGTAGTTGCCGAAGGCTGGGGCAGTGTGTGTGTGTGTGTGTGTGTGTGTGTTTGTGACTCCTAGGAATGGGGAAAGGGGCGGGTAGTCATTGCTAAAGGGGAACTGGGTCACTATCTGGGGCAGTGGAGAACTCCTGGGAACAGTGGTGATGGTTGTGCAGGATGGTGAACGCAATGAATATTGAATTGTACATTTAAAACTGGTTAAAGTGGAAAATGTTTTGTTATATATCTTTTTGAAAAAAGTCAAGTCACATTATACCCATTTTCCCCTGTCTATTAATAAATATTTTCCCAATGTGCCCAATTGATATTCATCAGCTACATTTTTATGCACCAAAACCCCACTACCTTGGAGTCAAGAGCAGGCAGCCTCATCTTTCTCCTGAGGAGTACCTGGTGGGTTTGAACCCCTGACCTTATGGTTAGCAGGCCACTGTGCCACTAAGTAACGCACTCTCATTGTAAAAAATTAACACAGATAATTAGAAAGTAAGGTACCTGTCACCTGTAATTTAAACACCTCTAAGGTACTTTTACAATTATAAAAGTTATTTATAAATATGTATATAGTTTGTTTTTTGCCTTCTAGATAACATATATATTTAATATTTTAAAAAATCATTTTATTGGGGGCTTATACAACTCTTATCACCATCCATCCATTGTGTCAAGCACATCTGTACATTATTTTTTTTGTCTTATAATCTTTGGGTCATAGAACCGTTATGGCAGCGGTTCTTAACCTATGGCTTGCGACCCTTTCACAGGGGTCACCAATTCATAACAGTAGCAAAATGAGTTATGAAGTAGCAATGAAAATAATTTTATGGTTGGGGGTCTCCACAACATGAGGAACTGTATTAGAGGGTGGTGGCATTAGGAAGGTGGAGAACCACTGCTTTATGGTCATTGTAAGCCCACTGTCTTGTATTAAACATTTTGGGGAGTGGGTGGATAGGTTAAAACATGGATTCAGTGTCAACTAAGTCCACAAGGAAGAAGCAGGCCAGCCTGTGTGAGCTAAGTAATGGAAATAATAAAACCCAAATATGAAGGAAGGAACAGTGTCAGAGCTTAAATTCTGAACACCTGGTTGGCAGAAGGCTCTGAATGACAGTGGAAGCCCAAAATCCATTTGCAGGGTCCCCACAGGGATACAGCCTCCGGTGAAGCGCTGAAAGTCGTCCAGCTGCGTGCCTCGCCTTGCTCTGGGACAGAGAGGACACTAGAACGTCGATGATGGCAGATGGAGTTAGGTTAAAATGTAACACCTTGTCCTTTGATCTTCCTTTTGATCCATTTCAGTTTCAGTTTTTAGTCTTTTCCGCTTTCTTTTCAATTGAGCTTTTCCTTCGTTTTGTTTTGTGATTTTTTTGCTTCCTGTTTATATTTTGTATGGTTTCCTGCTTATGAAGTTCAGGATGGGTAACTGGTTTAATGAGTACCTAGGGCCATGGCAGGCAGAGGAGGTCGGGGTGGGGGTGGGGGGAGTAGGGAGCTAACCACAATGAGTATGAGGAAGCAGGAATCTCTGAAGTCGATTGTAGCGATGATTGCGCAACTCTTCTTAATATGATCGAATGATTAAATTGCACGATGTGTAAATTATGTCATTCAAACTATTCAAAATTAAAACAATTTATAAAATGGATTCAAATCACTAGCATGTGAAATCAATGATTACTGTGTTATATTAAAAGAAGTATATCTATTCACTTTTTCTTGTGATTTGGATGAAAGTTTACTGAGTAAATTGATTTTCCACTCATATAATTCATACACATTTTGTTCTGTGACATGTTGCAGTCTCCATAATGTAACAGCATTCTTTCCGCTTCTTCCTTGTGTCTACTGTTTCCATCCGCCCTTTCTTCCTGTCCCTTCCTGCTTTCTGAGCTCTCTGTGCATGTGCTGCCTCCCTTTTGAGCAAGTGTGGTTGTTACCTTCCTAGTGTTACTGCTCACAGTATTGTGCGAGTGTACCTGTTGTGTATACCTATTGTGCATGAGTGCTTTTCTGGTGTATACCTTCTTGGTGTTAATGTTCACCTCGTAGGCTAATATGAGGTTAATGCTCCCCTATCATATGGCTGAAAGTTGAGCCACAATTGTGAGTTTAATTCTAGGCATGAAAGGGGCGAATGCCCCTACACAGTCTTAGAGGTTCCACCAGCAAGTGTGGTCTTTTTTTTTTCCATGAGATTGAGTTTTATTCCATTTTCTTCCCACTCTACCCAAGGCCTCCTGTTAGGATTCCTCTGAGTGGTCAACAGAGGTAGCTGGGCACCATCCAGGTCTTCTGGTTTCAAGGTCATGAAGGCTGATATTCACATGGACCCTTAATCCTTTGGGCTAATTGGTTCCGCACATACCATATATATTCATGAATAAACCAGGTTTTTCCAGCACATTTTTTTTTT
>NW_022107431.1:101377993-101380199 GCF_000313985.2 Echinops telfairi | reverse complement strand
CCCCAGGGAGGAGGTCACATATAATTCCTTGTAATCGGTTCCCTCTTTCCAACCCATTCTCCCTCTACCCTCCCAGTATCACCACTCACACCACTGGTCCTGTAGGGATCATCCGCCCTGGATTCCCTGTTCCTATCTGTATCTGTGTACATCCTCTGGTCTAGCCAGACTTGCAAGGTAGAATTCATATCATGATAGTGGGACCGGGGAGGAAACATTTAGGAACTAGAGAAAAGTTGTATTTTCATCATTGCTACATCGCCCCCTGACTGGCTCGTATCTCCTCCCCGAGACCCCTCTGCAAGGGGGCCTCCAGTGTCCAGCACATTTTTAATGCAGTTTTTGTGGTAAAATTAGGTGCCTCGGCTGATATTCGGGTTGGCTTATACTCAAGTAAATAGGGTAATTGATTTTCTTCACTCTTCTGTGTTCCAGACAAGGAGAGGCCAATAATTGCAGATATTTAAAATTTCCCCTTTTAATCCTCTGTCTACTCGCATTCTCTCCTCATTACACCCACTCTATTGTGGAAAATGTTGCTTTTTTTTGTGGGGGGAGTATGACATTATTTTAACTTTCTGATATGGTACTCTGTTTCCTTCTTTCACTCAAAAAATTTTTTAAGATCTTTGTATGCTTCTGAGTGATATTATTCTATAACAACAATCTACCACATTTTATACATTCCATTGATGGACACCACCGATTCTGCTACAATAATCAGTGTGGTACATGTGCTCCTTTCTGGATTTGAGCTCAAGAATCCCTCTGGGACATATACAGTGCCCTAATGTGGGACATATATGCAGGGTCACAGAGCACTCCATTTGACTTAAATGCAAACATTTTACTTTCTGACATAGGTCTATTAGCTTGTGTTTATTCTCTTCTCACTTCAGACAGGCATTCCCATCTCCTCATGTCTTGACAACACTTGTGTTTATCAGCCTTCCCACTTTTTGCCATTCTGATGGATCTAAAGTAATATCTCATTGTAGTTTTAGTTCTTAGTTCTTGGATTGTTAAAGCGTCTCATCATCTCTGTGTTCATGCGAATGCATACTTACTTGACATCTGGTCTTCCATTTAGGGAATTGTCTATTTTTTCCATTGGATTTTTTCCTTCTTCTTGATCTGTAGGGACTTTTTGATTTTTTGAACTATTAACCTCTTATATTGACAAGCAGTTGTCTTCTCTCCTCTGCCATCTATTAACTTTGTGGTATCGTTCACTGAACAGAAATATTCAATTTGATGTAATGAAATCTAGCTTTTTCTTCCTATTCTTATGCTCTGAAGGTGATTTCAACATTGTTTTCTATTCCATTTATAATTTTAGATCACTATTATTAACAGATCTTTTTGTTAACAGATGTACTTGTTATTGTTAGCTGCCATGACTCAGCCCCAGCTCAAAGCCACCCCTTATGTAATATAATAATAAGATTGGTTATGGTGTCCCATAGGGATTTCATTGATTAATTTTGGGAAGTAGATTGTCAGGCCTTTCTTCATAGTCTGCCTTAGTCTGAAAGTTCTGCTATAACCTGTTCAGCCTCATGGCAACAGGCCAACTTCCACTGACAGATGGATGATGGTGCATTAGCAGGAAATGCAAACCGAAATCCCAAACTCACTGCCATCATGTCCACTCTGGTTCCTGGGGACCTGGAGCGATAAACTAGAGCTGCTCCTGTGGGTTTCCCAGACTGTCCCTCCTGACCTGTGTAGAGAGCCTCATCTTTCTCCTGGAGGTGCAGGTGGTTTCAATCTGCTGACCTTGCGGTTAGCAGCCCAACACATAAGCCTAATGCCAGCAGGGCTCCTACTTACCTGCAGGGAAGATGAGAACTCTACCACTGAACTGCCACTACCCCCCACCTGTATTAGCACGTTTGTCGATAGGATGAAACGATGTGTATTGTTAGGTAGCTTTTTAAGACTCCTTCAACCGAATTTATGCGTATTTTACTTCAATCTCCTTCACAGATCCTTCTCATTATTTTAATGACTGAATAGTATTCTTGCCTCTGAATGTATCCCCATGGTAGCTAACAATTTCCTTAGTGATGGAAAAATGTGTGTGCTTGTTTAGCCATTGTTTCTCCCATGTGAAAACAAACCAAAAACCCTTCACTGCCACTGAGTCACTGCTGACCCATAGCACCTTGTAGGACAAAGTAGAACTGCCCTGTGAGTTCTGAGA
>NW_022107431.1:101364804-101374851 GCF_000313985.2 Echinops telfairi | reverse complement strand
AATATAATTTTTAAGATAAAATTTTTCTTTTTCACCCCCTCCTCTCAGAAGTCCAGCCTGTCATGGCGTGAGGGGCCTGGATGGTTTAAATATTTTGCGCTCCGTTGTGCAACAATGGCTTCTCAGCACCATCAGGCCTGGCTGTGATGTGGAAGTTCTAAGTGCCCGCCTCCTCCAACTGCTGACAAAGTGAAAGTCAACAGGCATTGGGAAAACTCCCAGTGTTCTTCCTGGTGCAGGCATGCTGACAGGGCGGCAGGGAGTTTGTTACAGTCAAGTTCTTGCCAGGCCTGTGCCTACGCACACTTTTCACAGCAGAGCTCCCAGGAAGTCTTTTCCACATTGGCTTTTGTATCTGGCTTCCTGCTCTTTCGGTTTGTAGTTGCTTTAGAAGGCAGACATCTGGAAAGGCTTGGTGATTCATCTGTGTGTGTGAGATCTACGGAGAGAATCTATCCCTACCTGACACACCCACGCTGACTGAGTTGATTCCAAACATAGTCAGGCGATAGTTTCCAAGGCTGTAAATGTTTATGGGAGCAGACAGCCTCATCTTTGAATCAAGAGTTCGAATAGCCGCCCTCCTGTGGTGGCAGACAGCCCCACCTGGGCTTCTTACATACTCTACATCCACCTGCTGCCTCTTCAGGGAGGAAGGAAGGCATTTTTCCTGAGGACAGCCAGGCTGTCCCGTTTCCCATCATGCTCTACCTTCCTCCAAATGTAGCTTCTGTATCAATAGTGTTCTATTTGGGGGAGTTTTATTTTGAACATCAGCATGCTGCCCTCACTGGGGCCATGAGACGGTCTACTTTGCAACAGGGTCTATAGCAGCAGTTCTCAACCTGCGGGTTGAGACCCCTTTGGGGGTCAAACAACCCTTTCACAGGGGTCACCCAATTCATAATAGTAGCAAAATTACAAATAATTTTATGGTTGGGGGTCACCACAACATGAGGAACTGTATTCAGGGTCAAGGCATGAGGAAGGTTGAGAACCGCTGGGCTAAGGAAAACACCTCTACTTCTGAGTTCTTGAAAGTGAGACAAAGGCAGAGCAGGAAAGGCACGCAGGGGTCAGTACAGGCTGCAGAGGCCAGCGTTTGTCTCAGTTTCTTTCACACAGCCGGTTCTCCAGGTCTGTTGGCAAGCTCATTCCCAATGTATTTGGAAGGCTCCAAAGACTGGGATCTATGAGGGAAAAGGTTTAATAAGTCAGAATGTGGGCTCAGTCAGAAAAATAACCTGCCACGCTCATCCCGAACCCCACTGCTATCCCAGTGCAAAGAACAATGTGTAGCACATAACGGATGCTCAATAAATATTTGTTGAATAGCTGGAAGTATTTTAACTATATGCCCTATTCTCAAAAACATCCCAAACTATTTCTAATCACTGCCACTTACCACTTATTTTGAGGTCAGCACGTCATTTCTTCATTAAAAGGTGTCAGCACATTTAACGTGTGTGTGTGCTTGGAAGAAAACATGTTAAAAACAATGTACAACATAACAATGTTAAGCTTGCATAGGCCATCGGAAGGAGATCGATGGTGTAGTGGGGACGTTAAGAGTCGGCTGCTAGCCAGCATGTCTGCAGTTTGAAACCACCAGCTGCTCGGCAGGATAGACACAGGCCTTGTCCTCCTGTAACAAGGCACCCTCAGACCCCCAGGGACAGTTCCACCCTGTCCCACTGGGGCACTAGGAGTCAGACTCGACCTGACAGCAGTGAGTTTGGTTTTTATAGGCCATTTGGCCAAAAGTTTATTTGCTAAATACATATGAAGCAACTAAAATGGATGAAGCACACACTGCATATGAGGGAGACCAGGCTGAGTTGAAGTAAATGGATGTTGGCCTCAAGATGCTTGTGAAGAATGGAGTAGGGAGACCAGGAGCTGAGTATTATCAAGAAAGGGCATTAGGTGCCAGACAGAGCTCTTGGGAGGTATCCAGAACTGTAAGGGCTTGCATTCTTGTTGCCTAGACGGATGCTTCTCAGTGTTTGTTGAAGGAAGGAAGGAAGGAAGGAAAGAATTATCTCTTCCTTATTGCTGAACCTAAGTCCTTGACTTCAAAATCAAGAAAAACAAAACAAAACCACCCTCAGGAAATAACAGATAGTTTTGGTGTTTTGGTGGATCAAAGGAAGAAGCTGCATGAGGGAGGCGGGCTTGACAAGTGCATGCCAGCCTCAGTGAGGGCAGTCTATAGGGAATGGAGAGGGATGGGGTAACAGAGCAGGTGAGGGGAAGTGTTAGCCGGAAGTAGGCAGGGTGGGCAAGGAGAAGGAAGTAGGTTTTGTCTAGGAGGGAGGAGGGCATGCGTGCAGGGCAAAGAGGAGTTCATTGGATCCAGAGAAGGGAAGCCATGGGGGTGAGGGTTCACCTTTTGGGGCTCTCGGGCACATTAGGAACGTTAGCTTAGTACTGATGGAAAAGTGAAACAGAAGAGCACTAAGATTAAAGGCAGCAAGATCACTAAGATTTTTTATTCCAGTGGAAACAAAAACTACAAGGATCTCCCTTCATCCACTTTTTTGTTGTCCATCGGAGAGTGTAAGACATGACAATAATAATTTATGAATTACCAAGGGTTCATTATGAGGGAGGTGGGGAGGGCAGGGGAAAAATGAGGCGCTGATACCAAGGGCTCAAGTGGAAAGCAAATGTTTTGAGAATGATGATGGCAACAAATGTACAAATGTGCTTGACACAATGGATGGATGTATGATCGTGATGAGTTATATGAGCCCCCAATAAAATGATTTATAAATTAAAAAAAGAACGAACTTTTTCAGGTATCAGATTTTTCATAAAAAAAACCCCAAAACAACTACAAGGCTCTCTCACTGAAGAGATGCCAGGGGGATTTACAAAGAGCTCCACACTTGAACAATGGGAACGGAAGCTACTTCGACATGAAAGTGGAGCAGCGGTGGGATGCTAGGGAGGAGGAAGAGTTAGAAACCAGCCCCGGGCAAAACAAACAAACCAGCCCAGACTCACGCCTCAATGAGTGAGCATGACGTGATTGTCCTAGGAACCAGGCTGACATGGGTGGGGGTGGGGCACAGAGCTTAAACACGCTTCAGGCTCAAAGCCAAAGGTCAGTGGGGTGTCCAACGGGCTCTTAAATACCGGGTCATAACACAGTGTTTGAGCAAGCAGATGGTTTTGTCTTCGTTTTACAATAGGGCACTTATGTGCAGCGGCCCGAGTGGTACACATGTGCCTGGATCCGGACAGAAAAGGTTGGAGGCGTGAGTCTACCCAGAGGTCATCTGGAAGAAAGGCCTGTTGAGGGGTCATTGAAACCCTATGGGGTCACAGATGGGGTTGCCGTTGTGGGGGGTTAGCACTGACTCAAGGGCAACTGATAGTTGGCATTCATTTGAATGAATAGGCTACACTTCTGCCTTTGGGAAAGGGAAGTTCTCCCCACCCTGGTCTCCTGTTTCTCTCCGTAGGTAACCACTGTTTCTAGTTTCTTGGGATAGTCTGTACATAAATGTTTTTATGACCCCAGGAGAGGCGGGCCTTTGCTTGGAAAGGCTTGAGAGCTTGTGACAGAAGGAAAAGATCAAGAAGAGGTAGAGATTCAAGAAGCAAATGAGGGAAATGATTAAAGCCAGGTCTAGAACAGGTGGAAAACGGGCAGAACCCCGATGCAGGTGTAAGTTTTATCAAGACCCCTTTGGAACTAGGAAGGGTGGGCTGGTGGCCGTAGAGGATTTCTGAGGCTGCTTTGCTGAGGGGCCTGGTTTCCTCTGCTGGGGTGGGGGTGGGCAGGGCCGTCTGAGTGGCAGAAGCCTGTGGAGGCGGACTGTTCCTCACAGAAGATACTAAAAGATGTCAAATGGTCACTGTGGCCAGCAGAGGACATAACAGAACTGTCTGAATCTCAATTCAAAAAGGTTTATTGGATGATTTATAAAAGCAGCATCACAATAGCAATTAAAAGCAATTTAAAAATTCAAAAATAAATTTACATACTTGTATTCACAGCATATTATAATCAACAGTTTTCTCAGTCAAGGTGTTTCCAGGTAGTGTTAAAAAAACATAAGCTAAGTTGTAAATCACACGAATGCCTTCATTCAGAGCATGGTCCTGGAAAAACACTGGGAAAGGTGATTGAAGCGACCAGACGTAAAGATGGCTGTGTCCCCGCAGCCTTTAAAAACCACTTAGACCCAAGCTCACCTGAAGGCCGACTGAGGGCAGAGTGAGCTGCTGCGGCTCAACCAGCACAGGTCTCACTCAAGTTTATACGTGGGTCCCCGTGAAGCTCGTTTAAGTGAAGGGGAGCACTACTTGTGATTCACTGGACACCACTTATCTTTGGAAGGTTAGAAGTCCACCAGCAGTTCCCTGCCCTGGGAAGGCTTGAGGGGGCAGAGTGGACCCTGGCCGTGGAGGCCCAGCTGCTGTCTACACACAGCCTCACCCACTGGGTAACAGCCCATGGGCAGGAACGCCATCCATAGACAGGCACTGCCCCTGGGCTTGGCGGCTGCTTTGGGTGAATGCTGGGCACTGGGTCCCTGAAGTCGGGGCGGGAACGCCGGGCAGCTGCTGGGCATGCTTCCCTCAGTCCAGCTGCCAGGCTGGATTATGCAGCAGAGATGTTAACATTTCACACATGTGCTGCAGAGAGCTAGTGACAAATGGTTTTTTGAGGGAGGCAGGACAGAAACAGGTATTTAGCAAGACCTGAGAATTATTCTGTAGTTTCAATCAGCAATGGCATGGGGGAGCCTTTCAGCAACTTCCTTAACATGGCCCTTAGAAATAAATAGAATTTCTACTGTGTGCTGCTGGACCTGCAGTCAACCCACAGTACAGGTCCTTCCATATACATTAATGATCATTAAAATGTTAATTTTACAACACTGGCAACAAGCGACATTTCATGATTATAATCCTTAAAAGCTGATTACAAGGACTTTTTGTCTTGGTATCATATAGGATACTTACATATTTAGATCATCAAAGGCACTTTCAGGTTACATGATTAAATGAAAGTGTACCGATAGAGAGAGCACTATTTTCTGGTTCCTTCAGTGTCTGTGTCCGTGGTAGTCATCGAGAGCCCAGGTCTGCACTTCACCTTTGCCAAACAGTGTAAAGAAGATCGCACCAAATACGTTAATAGCAGCAGCGATACAGAACACGGTTTGCCATTCTCCAATAGTGTTCTAGAAAGACAGACAGAATGAAAAGACCATGAAGAAACTGCTCGAGGTCTACTCTATGTCCCAATAAGAATGAATGAATGATAACAAGGTAGATACAGCTTACCAACAAAATGCTGAGCGACTGCAGGGAGACACTAAGGAGCACCGTATGAAGTGATTCCAATATAAAGTTTGACGGCAGACAAAATGAATGCAAGGTGCTACATGTCAGGATGGCTGTGGTGCTTCTTACCATTAGGTACTGGTTAGGCAGATGTGTGTGCTCCCTCTGAAAATCCACCAAGCTGTACAGGTAGGATTTGTGCATTTAACAAATACCTATGTTAGACTTCAGCAACTAGGGAAGTAGTCTGCCTGAATGCTCCTCCTCATGTTCTTAGGTGGTCCCAAGACTGTGTGTGGGCCTGAGTCTCAGGATGCTTTCTCACGGTCCCGTTTAGTGCCGGGGACTCTGGTGGGGTGCCTCCAGTGGCCAGTGGGAAGCATTGCACAAGGATCCTGGATCGCACACCAAGCAGGCCAGGCATTAAGCGATCCACAAAATGCAATTGTTTAGAGAATTCACTGGTGTAAAAAACTTAAGGAGCTACCGAAATTTCTTGATCATTTGGTTAACTTTAACAACCATTTTTTTGGATTTTTACAGTTTTAATCAAGCATAGGGCTGCATCTGCAGCATTGAAACAAGAAAATCAGGCAGCAGCTTTGGCAAGGAGGGAAAAAAGGTGGGGCGGGTGGGGCTGCGGCTTCCCAGCCAAAGTGAGGCGGTTTCATTGGGAAGAGAGGGAAAACATGGGGAGAGAAAAAGGCAGGGGAAGGACGAAGTTACACTGAAATGAATGCGTTGGGGTGTGAGAAGAAGACCTTGGAAATTCACCCTAAATTTTAGTTACTATTTAGATATGCTAACCGTGCGTCACTATTCTAAAGGAGGAGTCAATCATGATTACGTCTTACAGCAGAAAGAAATGTTTAAGACTGTTTCTCAGAATTTCTAAGACAAAGCAGCTGTTTGATCTACTGGATAAAATAATACCTCAGTGTTATCTGGAGGCAAATGGGGGACTTACATGCCACCAATTGTACCAGAAATCGCACATCACGCCTAGTTCTCCTCACCCCCTTTAAAGAAAAACTCTGCCAGTTATTAGAGAATGCTGTTTTGTTTGCAACAGAATTAAACTTCAAACACACTGTGAATTTTAATGACTCCATTATTTACTTATACTGACTCATTCTGCCAGGTTTTTGAGGCAGTGTAGTAAATTTTAATTGTAAGCAACTGCAATTGTAAAGGCAAGTGTATTTTTCCTTTTCTAAAAACAACATCCCTTCAATAACATTAAACAAATTTAATAACAACATATCCAAAATCCAAATTCAGTGTACAATACTTTTATTCAGGAATCCATCTTACTGTAGATGATCAATAAATCAAATTATTACAAGATAATGTGTTGACCTAGGCTGTTGTGTTACCATGTGCTCCCATGAAGACAGGGTCACATTCCTCTAATGTGTTTCTATTGAGAGACTGTAGGGAAACCAACCAGTGAACAAAAAAGCCTTCTCAGACACCCCTTTCTAAAGGTTCCGTGAGACAAGGCAGTAACACGGAGGCGCCGACTCCTTAGGTTGGGGTTGGAGAGGAGAAAACAAAGGAGCAGCACCTGAGGTGAAGACACACCTGGGGGAAGTCAGTGTCTTTGGTGATAACGTTTGCAGGCTTATCCTAACCTTCGAAGGATGAGATCCGCTGTTAGCTGGATCACAGAAATAAAGACAAGGAGAAATTAAGACTCTATCGGAAACGTAGTTAGACTCTTGAAAAAAATTATTTCCCAAGTCTGTTTGAATTTTTTAACGAGTCAGAAAGATCTGTTGCGATCACTTACTCTGATTTCCTACACAATGTAGATAAGCCCTGCACCGTCACTGACAGATCAGGTCCCATGCCACCTCCCAGCCTTAGGCCATAGCCTCCCGGGACCTACTCTGTTGTAACTGCACTGTCCAGACCACCTGGTGGGTTCCAGCCTCATGTGTCCCATCCCCGGTAGACTGGTCCAGGCCTCTTCTGTATCCATATTCTGTACCGAGGTATTACATTATCAGTCAAACTATGCTTTACAAAGGGGCTTCAAAAAGTGTGTGAACCAACTCCAGTTATCTTTTTACTCCATTTTCCATGACCTTTGGCTACCCCCTTGTAACTGGTTATAGATCTCTAGATGGCGGTTTTTTTTCAAGTATAGAAGATCTTGCCTTTCAAACTTCAGTATCTTGTAGCATATAACAAACACTCTTGAAATGCCTACTGAATAAATGGCTATCTCAAGGCTCACTGACTCACAGGGCAGCCGTTCCATGCAGTACAGGTTTAAGCACAGAACTTTGTTAATGTCACCTCATCACATCTCTTCAGTTCTCTCTGTGGAGTAAGTCTCCATCCTTCAGAGGACCTCTTCAAATATGTGAAGACAATCTTGTCTTCCCTAGTCTTCTGCTCCTCCAACCTCAATTATTTCACCTGTTCTCCATCCATTCTGACCTGATTTCCTGATACCTCATCTCATCCGGAAGGAAACATTGCAGTTTTCACTTGTCCAAATCTAAGACACAAGTGACTCATCTGGTATAAACCACAACTTTTAATACTGGTGTGATTTCAGCTCTCACTGCCATTGAGTGGATGCTGACTCATAGCTATGCTATAGAGCAGGGTAGAACGGCCTGTGAGTTTCCAAGACTGTAACTCTTCACAGGAGTAGAAAGCCTCGTCTTTCTCCTGAGGAGCAGCTGGGGGTTTCAAACTGCTGATCCTGTGGTTAGCAGGCAAACTTGTAACCATCACTCTACCAGGGCTCCTGTGATATCAGCTACACGATCTTACTTTAACTTAGTTCTATTTTTTAGTTTGGTTTTATTGTTCCAAAATCCTAAGATGGATCTTGGAAAAATTCTTTCTTATACATTAGGGCCTCTAGATTTTTGTTGCTATAAAGCATTGCATAAGAACACACACTCAGGATTTTATGCTTTATTAAAATATATTCAACTTTGACACAGATATGCAGCTCCATGGGAAATGATAGACCTTTTCAGTTTATAAGCAAACGATCTACTTACGTTCGGAGTCAGACTCTTCGCAATGACAGGACACACCATCCCTGGAATGGTGGCAAATGTATTCGTGATGCCCAGGAGAATACCCGCATACCTGTAGGAACATGTTCACACAGCTTATTACTTGGTCACCTGTGAGCAGCTTCGCTCAGGCTATTCCACCCGCAGCTGATGTTCTTGGGAGATTTTATGCCTAAATGAAGTGTCTTATAGAAACCGGACTGCATATTTAGCTGGTGAAAAAGCTGCATTTCAAAAGTTAATTGGCATTTTAACATTACACGGGAAACATGGCTGTTGCAAACTCTCCCGGGTAGAGTGATACTGATGATTGGTATCCATTCATAAGACACATACCAGGAAGTTGCATGATCTGTATCATATGTCTTTTAATCTATAGGGTTCCCCTATATTATTTTTTTCTGATTAAACTTTTCACTGAAATAATTACAGATTCACATGAAATTATAAGGAATTATACAGACTGATGAGTTCTTAAAAACAAACAAAAATCTTCAAGAGACCTCCTTGTACACTTTGTGTAGTTTTCTCCAATGTTAGTATTTTGCAAAACTTTATAATCCTGTTTATGAAATCTGTGTTTGATACTTTTGGCAAGAGAACTTAAAAGGTGGTGATGGAGTTTAGTGTTTAAATATTTAGGTGACAAGTCAATGACATCTCCTATTAATTAATTTTTCTTGAAATATTGAGAAATAGACCCACCCACCCCCACACTGCCATCAAGTGGACTCTGACTTATCCTGTCTGGGAGCAGTGGTTCTCCACCTTCCTTACACTGCGACCCTTCATGCAGTTCCTCATGTTGTGCGGACCCCCCAGCCATAAAATTATTTTCATTGCTACTTACTGTCATTTTGCTACAGTTATGAATCGGGTGACCCCTGTGAAAGGGGTCACGACCCACAGGTTGAGAACCATTGGTCTGGGGTTTCTGAGACTGAATCTGGATAGGAACAGCAGCCTCGCCTGTCTCCTTTGGAGGGACTGGGGGGCAGTAACTGCGGACCTGGTGGTCGGCAGCCCAATGCCTAACCCACAGCACTACCAGGGCTGTACTTAGACATACACAAAGTCCAATTAGAGCTTATAATTTTCATAAGGTAATCGGTGTTATTATAAAACAAATTCCCTCTCAAAATTAAAGAAGCTTGGTGTTTCACTAGCCCATAAAGCCTATTGCATGGAATTTCTGGGCGGTATAAGCAGTTAGGTTCCACGACTAGCTGAAAGCTTGGTGGTTTGAACCCACTCAGAAGACCGGCCTGGTGATGTGTTCCGGAGAGCTCCCAGCCTTGCAAACCCTGGGCGGCAGCAGCAGCAGCAGCAGCAGCAGCAGCAATGAGTCAGAGGCAATTCTATGAGGACCAACAACAACATTCTCTCAAGGGAGGATGATACTTGTACAATTTCTATTAGGGTTTAGGATTCTCAATTCCGGCTGTGAACTGCTGAGCTGAAATCTTTCTCCCCTTTTAGATATGGAAAAGTGCTTCCGTGAAAAATTCTACTGAACCTGCCAGTCATCTGCAAACATCACAACTTTAAATGCTCAACACCTGTGCACACAGGCTCTAACGAGAGCAAGAGGCACAGCTCTTTTGAGCTTCTTCCTTAGGGAGTGTATCTTAAATTAACCAAGGCTTGGCAGGACCAGCTTTTTTCTTTTTTTAAACCATTAACACCTTGGCAGTAGGCG
>NW_022107431.1:101350366-101364426 GCF_000313985.2 Echinops telfairi | reverse complement strand
CCCATTTGGATAGTAAAAGTGGCCCCTTGAGGTAAGGGTTATCATCTCCATTTTATAGTTAATGACTAAAATGTTACCTAATTTGTCTGACTCACAGTCACCATTACAAGGTTATAATCAATAGGAGTCTAAGGTCACCTTGTTAAAACACAGGGATCTTTTAAAGGAAAAGAAAGGCCAATTTTCTCACGGTTAGTTTTTCATCATGGGCACAGAGCTGCAGGCTTTGAAAGCTCTGTGATCCTCAAGTGGTCTTGCTCTAACTGGTCGAGTGTTTTTCACTACATAGGCACTTGTTTGTTATCAGAGCAACTGAAAAAGGCAATTAAATGACCACATGATCATAAATTATGGAACCCCACTCCAGTTAACCAGGCCACAGGGACTGCCCATTGACGAGCCAATAACGTCTAAACTCACTCTTGTCCTTTCTGCGGTCCTGCTTAGCAGTCCCTGCACCCCTAGTCTACTCACGGACATGCCCTGGTCTTGTGCCTTCCTCCACACTCCCTGTTCGGGGTGCCCTTCTTCGCTCTTCCAGCACGTGGCTCACTCCTCTGGTCCTACTGGTAGTACTTCTCTTGACATCCTTACCACCACATTCCCGGTTTCCCTTGGCTCGCTGGCCACTCCTTGTTAGTCTCCTCTGTTCGTTACTTCCCCCCTTTCTGCTCTCTAAAGAGGGAAGCTTCTCAAGATCCCTTCCTGGTATCTCTTATCCGGTCATTCTGCCTCCTCCGCCAGGCAATCGCTGAAATATTGTGAAACGTGGATTGTTGTTAGTTGCTGTGGTGTTGATTCCAATCCACAGCAACCTCATCGGGCGCCCGGGGCTGCAAGCCGCACGGCTGGCAGTTTAAACTCACCAGCCACTCCTCCGGAAAAAGACGGGGCTTTCAACTCCCGTACACAGTCACAGTATGGAGGGAAATGCCGGGGCAGGCGGTTCTACCCGGTCCTATAGGGCAGCTACGAGTCGCCATCGACCCGATGGCAGTGAGTGGAATGTGTTCATGTGACCGAGGTAGAGTAGAACTGGCCCATCGGTTTTCTAGGCTATAAGAAAGATGAGTTTTTCTCTTATCAAGATTTACAGTCTTGGAAACCCACAGGGCAGTTCTATTGTCTGGGGCGCTATGTGTCGGGCCTGACTTGCCGGGGCAATTTTGGATTGGAGTTTTCAGTCGTTAACACAGCAAATCACCGGGGTTTCCTCCTGTGGAGCCCCTGCACGGGTTTGAACCATCAGCCTTTCAGCCAGCAGCCACAGAGCTGACCACTGCACCAGCAGCAGGGCTCCTTTAAGACGGAGAGCTCTGCTCCTCAGTTTCCATTTCCAGCCAGACCTAACCCCCCAAACTGCAGACAGCCAAACACTGATTTTCTGGACGCTGTCACAACCGTCTCAGATTTAACGTGCTTCACGCCGTGGGCTTTCTCTCCAGCACGGCTCCTCTTCCAGGCTTCCATTTCAGGGCCACGCTCGCCTACCTAGTGGTCCCTGCGAAAGACATCAGAACCATCGTCCTCTGAGACCTCCTCATGCTTCAGAAATTTCCTCTACTGCCAGTTAGAATCCCCAAGCGTCTCAAATCCATTGCCATCTTCACTTGATCTCAGCCCAAAGCCAAGAAGCGATCCATCGCCTCCTCCTTACCCACTGCAGTCACCTCCAGCTGTCCTCGAGGTCACTGCAACAGCCTCACCGCCGGGTTCCTCTACTTGTGCTTTTGTCCATCGGAGAGGAGAGCCTGTCACTTTCTGCCCTCACGGGATAAAATAAAAAATGCGTGTGCACTTATCATGCATTCTTACTAATACAGCTACGTCTATGGAAGACTGAGTGAGTAGGCTCCTGCCTCCTCCCACATGGAATTTCCTGCCACGTCCTGGGGACTTCCTTCTTTGCATCTCAGCCATGAGGTCTCTTAACTGTGTCTGTTATGATCGGAGCGAACGTGCACAGAGCAAGTCACTTCTGTCCAAATCACTCCTACACTTTATTTCTGACACCAATCACCATTCACACAATGGAGTAGCACTCCGGTCTCCCTCCCTGTGCTGTTACCATGCATCTTTCATTTTCACCCCTTAAACCAGCGGTTCTCAACTTGTGGGTCCCGACCCCTTTGGGGGTTCAATGACCCTTTCACAGGGGTCGCCTGATTCATAACAGTTGCAAAATTACAGTTATGAAGTAGCAACATAAATAATTTTATGGTTGGGGGGTCACCACAACATGAGGAACTGTATTACTGGGTGGCAGCATTAGGAAGGTTGAGAACCACCGCCTTAAATGGTCTTCATTAATTAATGGAAACACCACTTTCTTTTTCCTGACGTATAAATTCTTCTGCCTGGAATACATTTCCTTTTACCTTGCTATGCCTGTCCTTACTATACTCTCATTTCTTCTTCAAAAAAATCTGTTATTTGTATGATTTTCCCCACATTGTAGGTGCTTAATATGTATTTGTTGAAAGAATGAACCATCACAGTACACTATGATTTCAATTCATTTAACTTTCCTGACCGAGGCTGATCCCATGACAAACAGAACCCTAGTCATGCTTTTCCAGTGCTGATTGGAGAGGCACATGCTGTATTAGGTGCTGCCAGGTCAGAGCTGAAGTGTGGGGACCCTGTGCACAACAGGACAATACACTGCCGGCCCTGTGCCACCCCCACAATCGTCACGTTGGAGCCCATCGATGCAGCCACCCTGGCAAGCCACCTTGTTCCAAGTCTTCTTTTTTTGCTGCCTCTAGTTTACCAAGCATGATGTCCTTTTCCAGGGACTGGTCTCTCCTGATAAATACCCAAAGTAGGTAAGTCGGAATGTCACCGTCCTTGCTTCCCAGGAGCACTGTGCTGTACTTCCGAGAGAGATTTGCTGGTGCTTTTGGCAGTCCATGGCACCGTCAACATTCTGTGCCAGCACCGTAATTCAAAGGCAATGATTCCCTGCCAGTCGTTCTTATTCAGTGTCCAACTTTCACAAGCATACGAGGTGGTGGGAAATGCCCTGGCTTGGGTTAGGCGCACCTTAGTCCTCAAAGCAACATCCTTACTTTTCAACACTTAAGAGAGGTCTTGTGCAGCACACTTGCCCAAGGAACTGTATCACTTGATCTCTTGACTGCTGCCTCCACGACCAATGATCGTGGATCCAAGCAAGATGGTATCCCAGACGGCTTCAACCTCTTCTTTGCTTATCATGATGTTACCTATCGGTCCAGTTGCAAGTATTTTGGTTTCTTTACATTAAGTTGGAATCCATACTAAAGGCTGCAATCCTTGATCTTCATCAGCAAGTGCTTCAGGTCCTCTTTACTTTCAGTAAACAAGGTTGTGTTATATGCATATCGAAGGTTATTAATAAGCCACCACTTGTCTGTCGGCTTGTTGTGCTGTGGTGGCTTGCATGTTGCTGTGCTGCTGGAAGCTGTGTCACTGGTATTTCAGATACCAGCAGGGCCACCCAACGTGAACAGGTTTCAGCAGAGCTTCTGGACTAGAACAGACTATGAAGAAAAAATAGGCAGTCCACTTCTGAGGAATTAATTAGCCACTGAAAATCTTATTCATAGCATTGAAACATCATCAGATACTGAAATGCATAGTAGTTATTCATAAATGCCTGTTTAAAAATAAAAATGGTCTAAAATTGTACAAAGAATAGTAAATTGGACTTAAAAATTTAACACTACAACGGTTTTAACTTAGGGATTTAATAATTAATCGAATCTATTTCTGGCTCTGAGAATTTAAACTGGTTTTAATTAAGTGAAAGAAACATGCCTAAAGATAATTAACTAAAGAACGTAACACTTTCTCTTTCAAACTGACAGATACTTAAGAGTCAGTATATTATCAAATTTTGTTCCCATACACTTTTAATGACTAAAAAAACCTACTGTCCAAGACAAGCGGTTACAACTATCAAATGCACAATGGCCAGTTTCATATAACACTAAAGAACAATGAGATCCAAAGGCTTATGCAGCTTAACTTTTTTTTGGGGGGGGAGGGGATCTAATATCTTCATTGTCAGGGTCCCTCCGTCTTCCAATCTATAGAAAAACCCCACACCTGGGTGAGTCCTGGGGCGGAGAGGCAGGGGGTGTGGAGACCGCTGTGCTCCGGGGCACGGGGAGGCTGCCAGCTCTCCTCTGGTACCCACTGGGGGTAGGCACCCAGCGATGCATGCCCTTTTGCCGGTGGCCTTCATCCTGCCAGGCTGCTTCCTGCAAGGCACCGTCCCCAGATCTGTGTCCTGGCTGTGCTCCAGCTCCTCCTCGCTGTGTGTCAGCAGTCCCTCCTCATCACCATCGTCTCGGGCCTGGGCTTCTCCCTAGGGCGTGCCTGCCTCGGAAGCCGTGTCCTCCTGAGGGGCTGGTGGCCGGCTGTTACTGCCGCTGCCACCACCACCGCTGTTGCTGCTTCCGCCACCACCACCGCTTTCCCCCTTCCTCTTGCCATCTGGGCTGGCCTTTTGCTCCTCGGCAATCTGCTCGGCCCAGCAGGGCGTCGATGCTGGACCTGATCTGTGTCAGCTCTGTCTTTATGTTCTGCAGCTCACTGCTCTTTAACCTGACCTTGCTGAGCCGCTGCCGATGGCTGTGGAGCGGGCAAAGAGCTTGACAGGTATGGTAGCTTTGACACACCGGACCAAAGGGACTGTGACCCGGGGTCGCTTCACGGGGACCGCCCTGGGCACTGGCACAGGTGACAGATGGCCCCTATAGTCGAAGAGCCTATATATGGCAGATGCTGCTCTGTTGAGCCCCTTGGGTCTGTTGGGCTTGGGTTCTCCGGCATGTTGATGTCCAGGGTCTGCCCAGTCAGCACTCACCCGTTCTCTCCGCTCGTTAGCATGCTGGACAAAGGCATACCCCGTGTGCACGGAGCAGCCAGTCACACGGCCGTACTTGGAGAAGATGGTCTCCACTTCGGACTTCTTCACCACAGCCGTGTTGAGGTTTCCAGTGAAGACCGGTGAGTTGATGGACTTGGGGTCATTCTTGTTGGTTACGTTGCTCGTCTGAATCTTCAGGGACATGGTGGCCACCAGTATCACAGCTGAGTCAGCTGCTATCTCCTGCCTTGGGTTATAGGGTCAGCACCGGCTGCCTCAAGGAGCAGGACTTGCCTGCACCGAGAGCTCTCACAGTTTAACTTTTGTTGGAATTCTGAATCTTGATAGTCTTTCTGTTCCAGGGCTATCAATGGACCAGCAAGGTACAAAGCCGAGCATAAAGTAATGTGCAGTTAATTCGTATAATATAGCTAATTGCATAAAAGAATTCCATGAAACTAAATACCTATGTGAAAAGTGAATCTAAATACATTATCCACAGAATGTGGTTAGCTAGAGACGTGTGCTGACTAACACTATTTTGAGATGGCCATACAGTTGAGGAGGCGGAAGATGAGGAGCTAGCCAACCAGCAAGGTCGCATCTGGGTATGCCATTTCTACTCCTGGCAGCAAATTTAGTCATAAAATAGTGGAAGGCTAATGCTCTAGAAATACATCTTCAAGTAAGCATGGAAGGAACTGGGCAAACCTTCTGGTCTGCTCCTTGGCATTCACCTGCCATCTAAGTGCATTCCATCTGCTGAGTCCCATGGTGAGCCCCAAGGACGAGAAGGCATAATCTGCCTGCACGAACTTTCTATTTCAGCAGGGTAGACAGAGAGCCAGAATTAGGTGATAATGTATTACAGGAAACATTTCTATGGGAAATTAAAAGTTTCAATTTAAAAACAACTTTGTGCTTCAATTGTCATGTGAAAAGGAGCCGTGGTAGGAAGTCAAGAGCAATCACAGCACATCTTTACATAGCACTCACGAAGGAGCGATATCCAGATGGTTGATGCTGAATCCAGACGAGGCAAAGCCTCCCAGGCTTGTTGATATAGTTAGGAACACAACAGCCAATGAATAATCACAGCCAATAAAGCCAGCAGCTACCAGGAATATGGCAGGTCCAATCATCCCTGTAGGTGAAACAATTATAAAAAGAAAAAAACAAGTCCCAGAATTAATATTTGCTTGCTGTACCTTAATACAGTAAAAATATGAAATTTGACATTGCTGCCCCCTAGTGTAGAAACACTGCACTACAATAATAAAACAAAAAAATCACATAGGGTTTCATAGTGGGGAAAACTACTAGGAAAATAGGGGCATAATGCACTAATAGAAAAGTAAAAGTAAACTCTCATTATGTAATGTTATTAAATCTACATTTAGGCAGAACTCAGATAAAATTCTACTTATTGGAGAAAAGAACAAGAAGAGATTAATTGAAAAGACAGATGATGTAACTGACACAGAATGAAATGTGAAATTCACACATAGTTGAAGAACCCAAATGAAATAACTCAGTTGGAGTTAGAAGAATACTCTATCTCAATTTTAACAACGGAAACTACTACTGTACACACAGTTCCTTAGACAGTCAAACAGGAAATCTAAGGAATCAGTTTTTCCTCTGCCCACAGAGTGGACAGGACACACAGTCACTGGGATGGGCACGGTGTTACGTGTCCCAGCTAGCTGGATGTGGCCACTGAGTACCTGAAATGTGCTTAGTTTTAAATTTCAATGAGCTTAAATTTAAATATAGGTAGTCTCCTGCATAAGATATGTTTGTGTCGCCAGGAACAATCTCAAATCTGTTGCCTGGAAGCATGGACCCGAATGCTGGTCACTGCAAAATGAGATGTTGAAATATACGAAGGGAAAACGCAGGGCCAGGCAGACAACGCTCACTGATTTGCTGACTAGAAACACCAACTCCATTCCCGGGGAAAATCCAGGAAGCACAGCACTAGTGGAGTGGTTAGGAAAACTGATAAAATGCCCAGGCCGTCCAACTCGATGTTATCACGAGTACATTTTTATGATTTTTGTATTTTTTATGTCTGTATTACAATATACCTGTAAGTTTATATATAATGCTGCCAACCCCCTAAAGGCAAAAACCTGCATTATAAAGACTCTGATATTAAAGAGCAACAATAATGGGGGTGGGGTGGGGTGGGGGTCAGAGCTACTGGACTTATGGCAGAACTGACTTACAATGGCATCCTCAGAATAGATGGAACCCGGTGTTAACTCATAGCCTTCAACAGTATCTTTAGGAAATTGAAAGCAGCCTGGAACACATGATAATTTAAGATTGCTCTAGGTTCTCGTAGTTCTAGCCCATTGTTTACAATGACTTTGAGAAATAGTTGGGAAAAATATTGACTAAGAAATTTCTGAATACATGAAAAATGTAAGTATATTTTAAATTACTTTTAAATGAAAACAATTTTAAAATGTATTCACTTAAAGCAAGAATAGAAGTTAAAATAGTTTCACTGCAAATGGAGAGCTGAAGACAAAGAAATTTATAAAGTTCTAGGGATCACCAGCAAAACAAACCATTAAAAAAAATTAAGTCACTATGGGGAGCCCTGGTGGCACAGTGATTACATGTTGGGCTGCTGACTGCAGGGTTGGCAGTTCAAAACCACCAGCTCTCAGCAGGAGAAAGACGGGGCTTTCCACTCTCATAGGGGTTTGCAGTCTTGGAGACTCCCAGAGGCAGTCTTATCCTGTCATATACTATGAGTTAGCATTGAGTCGATGGCAGTAAGTTTTTAAAAATAAGAAAGAAAATCAAGTTAAGTCACTAAGGTGAACATATATTATTTAAATCCTAATCCTCAAAATGCAGTTCAAAAATGAGCAATACTTTTGTATAAAAATGTGCTAAATGCACTGCAGTGTTTTAATATTAGAACAAAGTAAAAAGCCATTCATAATTTTGCCTTACAATGTAAACAACTTAAATACAGACCAAAAGAAAACCTGATTTACTTACCCACCAGGCTAAAAAGTCTGCGAACACACAGAGTTGAAAAATGCCATTTTGCCCTTAAGTTGTCCGCAACTTGACCAGACAGGATTATACATAACCAACAGCCAAAATAAGGCACTGCAGATAAAAACCCATTCTGAAGGAAAGAGAAAATATAGGGCTAATTATGGGAGGAAAACACACACACACACACACACACACACACACACACACACACACACAGCCAACTAGCACTTCAAAACAAAGGGAATGCATGGTAATTGGCTGTTGATTTTCACATAATTATAGTATATCAGCAGCTTTCCGAATGATTACCAGACTCAATTCAGTACAGCTCTTAAGAGTCTGACTCTGGGAACCAGGTTCACACAGTCCAGTTTGCTCAAGGTAATCCTGACTACGCCCTTGGGCTTCCATGGGGGCTGGAGGAGCCCTGTAACCTCAGATGGGGCTTCCAACGGAGAAAATAAGTCTTCCTCACTGCCCCACTAAACAGTTTCTGTCTCCAATGTTAATTTCTTCATTTACTTAAAAAAATAGTTTGCTTACAAACTATAATACAGATAGAGAAAAACCACATAAATCAAATGTATGTTATTTATCTCCATGTACAACAGCCCCTTTTGCCATAGTATCAGAGAAACTGGATAGTGCCCTGCAATTATTACTGAATATTTTGATCAAAGATTACATAGAAGAATCCTGACCCCAAGGGGGATAATACAGATTTTAAAATTCTTACAGACGCCACACTTTCTGGAGTCATGGAGGCAGATGAACCCCTAAAACAACTGCCTTGAGGTCACCTTTAAACCTTAAACTATCCCACAAAGTCGTTTTAGAGCTAAACAAAGTAAAAGATGTATGCATTGTGCTCTTTTATGGGATCAAATTGACCAGGGCAGCTCAAAAGTTCAGACAGGAATCTTAGGGGCAGTGAGTTCATGCTGCTGTGGGAGCAGCAACTCTGGGTGCACAGCACAGAACAGAGTCAGTGACACTACACGACATGTGAGATCCTGGGTTTCACTGTGCAAATTCTCAACACATGTAAAATTTAAAGGGAAAAAACTTTTCCCAAACAACTTAAAACTACTAAAATGCTCAACATTTATCTAATTCATGCAAATCTCCATAGTTAGTAAGCTCTTTGTTCAAGGGTATGATTTTGTAGTCACTTATTTACAAACATGATTCTAAAATATTAATATTCAAAAGAGGATAACAGATTATTATGCCATCTCTCATTGAACTGTAACAAACAAGGATATGCTTATTGAGGGAAAACTAGGGAAAAAAGAAAAAGTAGGATAACTAAAGAAAAATGTATAATGCTATAAATATGTTAAGTTAATGAGATTTTAACAATGCTTCTCAAAGTTAAGTTTATTTTGAACAAAGGCTGTTTCATGAATATACAGTATTGAATTTTTAAAATCCATTAAAAATAAGCTTGTGTATAACTAGTTTTTTTGGTAAATCATTTTATTGTAGGCACTTACACCTCTTATAACAATCCACAGATTAATTGTATCAAGCACATTTGTACTTATGTTGCCATCATCCTTTTCAAAACATTTTCTTTCTACTTGAGCCCTTGATATCAGCTCCTCTTTTTTTCCCCTCCCTCCCCTACCCTCGTGACCCCTTGATACATGATAAATTATTATTTTCATATCTTACGCCGTCCTCTGGTGTGGGGGGGCAGGAATCTTATATGTTGATCATTGCGATCGGTTCTCCCATAATTATAGTATTTTTAAAAGAGCAGTATTCATACTTCTTTTTTTGTGTGCAAACCCTTCATATTCTTTTAGTTTTGATTCAGAAAGAGAATACCTTTTTTGTATCAAGATGCAAGTTAAAAGATTCTCGTCTTAAAAGTCTCTCACTACAGAAGTTGAGAAAAAAAAGCAGATGAAGGTAATTTAGTGTACAACACTAAAGACTTGCCAGCTATTGGTATTTTATTTTGTGGCCAGTTCTCTCAGAATTCCAAATAGAAACACCAGTAAAATGCTATTTAAGTATACTTATAAGTAAATGAAAAGTTTTGTTATGATATTGAGATTTGCTATTCTTAATTTGAGTATGGGCCTTAATTGGACTCCAAATCATAATTACCATATTAACTTTTTAACATACAATCCATCACTGCCAAGGACATATAGTTAGACACCATTACTAGAGAGTGGAGGAAAAACAAGGTAGTCCACACTCACTGAAAACTATTCTATCCCAGGCTGTTGCCCAAGCCTCGCTCGTATCTAGTTTGTGAAAACAGTTAGTGGACATACAAGCCAAATGATGTCACAACTTGGCTTTGCACAGACGAAGCTGAAGGCTTGGTCCACGTGAGCAACGTTTTCAATCTGTTTTGAAAGGTAGGTGACAGGAATTAACAGGCTTTCAAGTTCGCACGTCTAAGCAGTCAGTGCGGCCGTGCAGTGGCCTTTGTATTTTAAGAACCAGACCCCTGGCCATTCTTAACTGTGACCACTCAGGCTGCGTCTTTACTTTACAAGTTCTTTTTCAATTGGGGGCTAAATCAACTCCATGACATTGCACACCACACTCTGTTCACACATATACACATTGATTGATGGTCATCTGGCTTGTTCCTGATTTTCGACTATTCGGAATGATGCTGCTATGAACATTGATGGTGTGAAAGTTTTTGTATAGTTACATGTTCTCAGTTATCTTGGGTATAGACCTAGAAGTAAAATTACTAGGTCATATGGTATCTCTGTTGAACTTTTTGATTAAATGGCCAAACTGTTCTGCAGTGTCGGAACCATTTTATATTCTTATCCTTAATGGATGCAAGCTTCAATATCAGCATTATCCTTGTCATAATTTGTTATCCACCCTGCCTTACTCCTCCAATGAGAGCCACCTTAGTAGTTTGTAGTAGTGTCTTATTGTAGTTTTGATTTGTCATTTCCTGATGATTAGTATCTTTAGGATCCCCGATGCTGTCAGCTGTCAGGCCAGTGTCAGACTGCCACTGCAAGGTCAGTGGGTTCAAACCCCAACAGTCTCCCTGGAGAGAAAGACAGAGCAGTCTGCTCCCGGGAAGCAGTGCAGCCGGAGAAGCCCTGGGTAGGACGGCCATGACGGCAGTGGGTTTGGTTTTGGTGGGAGGTCTTCTGCACTCTGAAGTTTTAAATTTGGATGACCCCTAATTTATCAACTTTTAATTTTGTGGTTTACATTTTTGGTATTTAATTTTAGTTCTTACATTTAGATTTTTATCATTTACTTTGAAGGCAAAAACTATCAATTATAACAAACAAAAAAACACTATCAATTTTCTTTGCCAATTGTGCCTCTTACTGTGAAATTAAAAAAAAAAGAAAATTAAAGATAAGATTTACTCCTACATGGCACATACAGGCACTCTTGAATTAGTAATATGTTTTGCTGTGTATTTCTACAATAATAACAACAAATAAAAAGATGAGATTTACCTTAGATTCATCAGTGTAGATAAGAACTGTCTCAATTTGATGGTTTTGGAGGTAATTAGCATTTTACTTATACAGCTTGACAGTTTTACAGCTACAGCTCCTCTGAGAAGCTCTCCCAGCCTCCCCTCTCAGCTGCCCACAGAGTTCCACTACGTCATCTGATATCCTGGCATATTACTGGCAACGAGTTTTGCTTTTCTGGGTCAAGGGGATCAAGCGATAGATATGTTGAATCAAAAGTTAACACACAATGCGAGAAAAAGGGACAATGTGGAGGCCAAACAGAGAAGTGCCTAAAATTGAGCATATCAGAGTCAAACGGAAGATACAAACATCACTGAGTTTCACACAGATTACAAAACAAATTCTTTGGCTAGTTTAAACTTCATGTGCCACATAACGAAATAAGCAGGTGATGATGTCCCCTCACCTCCTGAACATTAAACCTCAGGATCTCCTTCATGTACGTAGGCAGCAGTGTCAGCAGCGTGTAAAAAGTCCAGTTGTAGGAAAAATGTGCTACTACGATGGCACACAGCGGCAGAGACCTGAGCATGGGGATCCAGGGCACCGACTTCTGGGAAGAGAGCTGTGGGGAACAGGCTCCATTAGCTGTGCTCCTGATCAGACCCACACTGCACGGCTACACTTTCCTCTAGACTACAAAGGGTCCTAGGCGCAAGTAGAAAATCCGATGTTTACATCAATTCCGGCGAAATATTAAATAGCAAAATACACATAAACTGTTGTTTATGTGAAAGCAACAAAGGTTTTTCCTGTTAAAATGAAAGAAATGTATACATTGCTATCTTATTTGTTCTTTGAAGTCATTTTAAAATCTACACAGCCTGAGCACATTAGTACATGTAGCTCAAAGATGAGTATGTATACGCTGTTCGTGTGTCCCCTTTGTTCACTGATGAGATGCATGATCAGACAAGTGTGGAGAACACTGGTTTGAAGTTTGGACGTTTAAGCCTGTGAAGTTTCTCCAAAGCAAGACCATCTCTGTTTCTTTCTCTAGGGTTCACGCTTCCTTCAAAAAGAACAACAGGCACAACCTTGCGAGCTGATTTTTTATTTGAAATCTTGTTAGATATGCTCCTGTGCTGCAGGGGAAGAAGGGGGAACATTTACTCTTCTAGAGCAGTAGTCCTCAATCCGCATTAGACTTCAGAATCACCTTTGACATGCTACAATTACAGAAGCCTGTGCCCCTCCCCGGAGCCCTGGTGGCCTAGTTGTTAAGCATTGGGCAGCTAACCACAAGGTGGAAGCCACCTGCTCCTCAGGAGAAAGAGAAGGCTTTCTACTCCCACAGAGTGACAGTCTCTGAAACCCACAGGGGCAGAACTCCTCGGTCTACCAGCTCTACCTTGACGGCAGAGTTTTGTTGAATGTGTATTCAAAGCCTGGGATCCACTCTGCAAAGCCTGGAATCCACTGCTGCAAAGCCTGGGATCCACTGCTGCAAAGCCTGGGATCCACTGCTGTCGAGATTAAAGAAAGGCTCCGAGGAGAGAGAAAAAGGCTCAGTCTCAAGATTCTGAAGGAGGATCGATCATAAGCTCTTTTTAAATGGCCTTGCAATCCACAAAGGGAATCAAAGTATACTTCTAGGTGGAAAGGTGTTAGTTTACATATAGTGGAGCAGACCCCTCACTGAAATACAACTTGTCATGTGAAACACTTAATAATTTAAAGATTTCTGCTATACTTTCATGTACTGACAGTTGAAATCAGAAGTAGACTTTCATTCCCTTTGTGGATGTTTTTGAAGAAGATTTTGCTCTGATACTAGCTTTTTGCCACAATTTAGACATAATCTGGTTTGTATAAATCCGGCAAAAAAGAAGTACTTAGAGCCATACTGGCATATTTTTACCATGTATATGTAGCAATTGCATTTTTGATAACCTATTTTTTAAAAAAATTATTTTATTGGGGGCTCTTTACAACTTTTATCACAATCCATACATCCATTCCTTGTGTTAAGCACATTTGTATATATGCTGCCATCATCAGTTTCAAAACATTTTCTTTCTACTTGTGCCCTTTGATAACAGCTCATTTCCCCCTACCCCCACCCTCCCTCATGAATCCTTGATAATTTATAAAAATCAGCCCTCCCCCACCTGCTATCTCCCTTCACCCATTTTTCTCTTGTCCACACCCCTAGGAAGGGGTTATAGGTAGATCATTGTGATCGGTTACCCCATTTCCCCCACCTTCTCCTTACCCCCCTGGTATCTCTATTCTCTTCATTGGTCCTGAGGGGGATAACCTATGTTTTTGACAAATCCCGGACCTTGACCAGCTATCTGTCAACCATGTAAATCTAACCCGCTGCAGGCTTCCAGTATCTGAATACAAAGCCACGGTTAGAATTTTGGAAGAAAGAGTAAGAGGGTGAGATAGGTGTTGCTGGGTGCCATCAAGTCGGTTCCAACTCAGGGCCCTTCTGAACAACAGAATGAAGCATCGCCTCGTCCTACACCATCCTCATAATGGCTGTGTTTGAGCCCACTGTTGGGGCGTAATGCCCCCCCCCAGGATTGGTCTCTCCTGGTAACTTGAGTCAGGCGCATTCTGGCTATAACCCTTCCAGACAGATATGGTCATCCTTCTGGCAGTCACGGTTTATTCAATATCACCAACACCGTCATTTAAACCAGCGGTTCTCAACCTGGGGGTCACGACCCCTTTGGGGG
>NW_022107431.1:101329667-101350067 GCF_000313985.2 Echinops telfairi | reverse complement strand
TCCTCAAGGTAACAGCTTGACTTTTTAACATTGCGCTTTTAAACAGCATGACTAAATGTTTAGAAAAATTTTAATGAAAACTATTATCAGAGCTGTATAGCTTTCAAAAACCCTACTGCTGATAAATGAAAATACACATGGCAGGGAATTTTAAAACCATTCGGATTATTTGCCTAGCCAGCATTTTTAAAGCAAAATTTTCTGTCGAGATTTGAATGATAATAGACTTTCTGAAGGAAGAATCACTGGGGCCCTGAAACCTTGCATAATGTATCATTACATTTGTAATACTATCTCAACTAGCTTTGTTTTTCATAAGTTGAAGCCGATCAGGACAAAGAGCAAAATATTATATGCCAAATGAAAGATCTCCCAGAATACAGAGGCAGAAAATGCACTTAGCAAAAACAGCTACAATCTCATCTGGTTTAACCGTGCAGTTGGGGTTCTATGAAATCTATTCTCCTAACTCCTCTTGTTTCTGAAGCACGTGAAAAGACATATTAATCTAAGTTTGAATGTTGGACAGAATAAAATATAGATTAGAGAAAACTTAAAAGAATTAAAAAATTTTTTTCTTAAGTCCATAAAAATGATAACAATAATGAAGTACAGAAGAAGCGAGTCGTTAGCCATCAATGCCGAGAAAATGTGATGTAGATCATGTTGTGGGGGCAATAATTGTTTACAATTCCTTTCACCTGTCCTCCATGGGGAGGGGAACACGGCTTTTCATTTGATTCACATTGTGAAGGACACTAAACTTCCCCAACAAAAGCAACTTTCTCACACTGCAGATTGCTCCCATTTTTACATCTTGGCCCACTTCTGGCAAAGACTAAGAGATGCCATATGTCTTAAAGTTCAGCAGCATGTAGCGACACTTGTAGCAAAATTTAAAAATGAGAAAAGAAATGCTAATCAATAAATTTGTAATTACTGCCTGAGTATATGACATATAACATTTAAAAATATCAGTTGTAACTTAACGGGCAAGACAAGTCCTCCATAAAAAATTTTATGCTTTTAAACTAATAAGGTAACTCTGAAGCCAGTATGAATGCCTAAACAGACCACAGACAACCAACCCAGGGTTGGCTGCTGCTGCAGACTCATAGCGACCCTTCAGGACAAAGCAGGTCCAATGTTTCTTCTGCTTTTAGTTTGCTACAAAGGTGGATATTTTATTCAGTGGCTTAGAATTTTACTATATTGAGTTACAGTAGGCTTCTACTTCTGATTTGCCATTGTGTTTAATTAAGGGATATAAATCAGGTTTTAAGATGCTATAGGGAAAAAAAAAGATAAGAAAATGACCAACGTACTCCAATGGTGAATGTACTAAAAGGTGTCTACTACCTGATTATGCTATAATGAAAAATGTTCTCTTTACTGAATTGCAGTGACTTACAGATAAAAATGTGTTGGTTTCCTAATAATATCTCATAAAATTTTATTTCCTGCTGATTAAGATGAAAGAAACTAAACAACAAACAAGACTCATCTTTTTATCATTATTTTAAAAGGTTTAAAATGACTTTAAAAACTAACTTTTCATAATTTCAACTCAGTTTGGACTAAACCTCCCAAACCAGTGTTTCACACATTTATTCCCTTCGCTTCTTTATTTTGCCCAAGCCATGCACAATACAATTATTTATTTTAAACCGGTGTCTTAATTCTGAAGAAGGGATAAAAGAAACGATTCTTAAATTATTTACATGTGCCAAGTCCATACCTGATTTCTTAATGAGGACAGAATGTATTCTTTTTCAGAGTGGGAAATTGTCCTGTGAGTTTCCGGTGCGTCACTAACTAACCAGATCCATAAAACAAACCAGAATATCCCAACTATGCCTTGAAATAGAGAGAGGAAAACAAAACCGTTAACAAAACTGGCACGTACTCCGAACAACCTTTACATATCTCAAAAGAAGAATATCCCAGTGTGTCATTTAAAAAATTATTTGAAGGGAGCCTCATCTAACATCAAAGGAGCTAGTCAGGTGAACCCAGTGGTATTCAGTCTGCTGTGTAGACACTACACCTCTATCAAGTTTCAAAACATTTCCATTCTCCCAGAGGAAAACCTCTTCCCCGGTAAGCCTTCTCTCCCCTTCCTCCAGGCCTTGGCAACCAGGGATCTGTGTCTATGGAGTTATCTACTGGCTAGTTCATGTAACATATGGCCTTTTGTGCCTGGCTTCTTTCACTAAGCATGTTGTCAAGGTTCACTTATGCTGTACCATGCTTCAGTACTTCAATCCTTTTTGTGTCTGAAAATACACCTCTGTACGTACATACTACAATTTGTCTCACAGTTCATCTGCTGAGAGAGATTTGGCAGATTCCACCTTTTGGCTATTGTGCCCATACATTTGCACATACATGTACTTGTATGAGTGTCTTTCTTCACTTTTGTGAGGATATACCTGAGAGCATGGAGCCCCGGTGACATAGTGGTTACACATTGGGCTGCGATCTGCAGTTCGAAGCCACCAGCTGCCCTGAGGGAGGACGGAAGGGCTTTCTACTCCCGCAGTTCGTTTCAGAAGCTCAGGGGAACAGCTGTGACTTGCTCTGAGTTGTCATGACTCGGTAACCGTGAGTTTGCTTTCTTCACCTAGGGGTGGAACTGCTGGCTCTATGCTAAGTCTGTGTGTAATTTTTCTCAGGGCACGAGTTTCACAGTGGTAGACTAATTCAAGACAGTGTTTTTGATAGTTAAGTGTGTTATATATATTAATTTCAAAGATTCAACAGTGATTCCTATTGAGAAATATTCCAAAAGTAATTTCAGGTCATAATTCTTGGCTATGTTACTTTAAACTTTATCAACTTGAAAAATAGATTACCAGAAAGTGTTTTAGAGCTCTGTAGTTTAGAAAATAATTATGTCGGGAGTTAGCATATGTATTTTTAACTAATTTTTGGACTACTAGCACATTTGAAATTTGTCACAGTATGATACAGATTGGTTTTTAAACTAATCATTGCATCTAATCGATGACAACCCATAGAAGCCCTATAATAGAATCTCCCCATGGGATTTTTGTGGCTATGGCTCTTACGGAACCGGATTGCCATCGCTTTCTCTCATGGGGCAGCCCGTGGGCTCAAGCCACCGACCTTACCGTTAGCAGCCAAACACTTCAGCTGTTGCACCACCAAGCCCCTTAATTTGCCACAATGAACTTACCAGAAATGTAGAAGACATAGGCCCAATCCATATAGAAACATATCATTCCAGAAAGAGGAAGAGAAATTACTGTTCCAAGCTGTGCTCCTAGAAGACAACAAAAAACACTAGAAATTTTAGAGATAAACAACAACAACAACCACCAATTGTTAACAGATGATCTTGCACGAGAACAACTCCTCAAATACTATTGGAGCTGTATTACTCACTTATAAAGAATCCATCCTCTTAAAAGACCTTATATTAGAAAAGCCACATGTAAAACACATACATTTAAAGTGTAGCTCTATTACTTCTACTTAGATAGTGACTTATTAGTTTAGGAGCATTAATCAATTTAAGAGTCATTATAAAAACTTGTATATGCTGTATGAGTTACAAGTTCAAGTGTTTGGGGAAACACAATCCACTGCAGGACTCTTGATAAAATTAAAATAAAAGTTTTAAATAATCTAATTTGTCTTCCCATCAATATAAACAATGCTTTCAGACAAATAATTAACAAAATGCATTCTAACCACCAAATACAACATGCTTTTGTAGGTGGAGTGGGCACTACAATGCTGACTTAGACATCTTTTCTGTTCTCAAGTTTCAGTCTGATGAGAGAGACACACACAGGAGCAATGAACTGTTACAGGTTACAAAGTGTTAAGTGTCACAGAGTAAGATGTGGATTCAAGTATGGGAACGGTGCCTTCTGACTCCCCTGGCTTCAACAAGAGTTACAAGCAAAAACGTTTGAACAGGACTTTGAAGATGGGTAGGATTTGGTAAACAAGGCAAGCAGGCAAATGCTTCATGAGATGTAAAGCCTGAGCAATGGAAGGGAAGTAGGAGTGCCCTCTGTGGGCGGAGCGATTAGGAGAGGAGGAAAGAGGGCAGGAGTCTGGAAAAATAGTATTTACTCTATGACAGGCAGCATGGGGGAGGAAGCAATGTAGACCCTAAAGAGTCTTGGCTCTAGGTCAGAGTCTAGATTTTATTCGGGAGGTAAGAAGGAACTATGGATAATACCTGCCCTTAAAGGTGTTAGACTTTTCATGAAACTGTCCATATAGCTATAAGAACGACCTTTTAAAAATATAAATCAGATTATGATAAGAGCTGTATAAGCCCCCAATAAAATGATAAACGAAAACCAAAACAAACAAAAAATATATAAATCAGATCATGTCCATACCTGATTAAAAACCTTTGTCTCAATAATAATTTATAAATTATCAAGGGCTCATGAGGGAGGGGAGAGCGGGGAGGGAGGGGAAAAATGAGGAGCTGATGCCAGGGGTTTAAGTGGAGAGGAAATGTTTTGAGAATGATGAGGGCAATGAATGTACAAATGCGCTTTACACAATTGATGTATGTATGGATTGTGATAAGAGTTGTGTGAGCCCCTAATAAAATGATTAAAAAAACAAACAAAAAAACCCCCCTTTGTCTCTCTATTGTATTTTGTAAAATAAATAAAAAGTTACTTTACTTCTGATAGCCTGCAAGCCTGCTAAATAAGGCTCTTGTTCCTTTAACCACATCTTGGGTCATTATTCCAGTGTTCACATTGTTCTAAGCACCCATCCTGGTTTCTAATTTCTTTGGACCTCAAAGTTATTTCATGTCTTTGTACATGCTGTTCAGATTAGCTAGAATGCTCTTTGCATTACTAGCTCTTGCCTATCCTTAATATTTTAGCTTGAAAGTCACTGTATGATCATGAGGTGTTGACGGAATCGGGTAACAGGCACCAGAAGACTACAAACAAACAAAAAAACATTTGTTGAGAATGAGGGGGGCTGGTGCAGAGACCCAAAATCCATCTGTAGACAATAGGACATCCCCTCACAGAAAGGTCACAAAGAAGGGATGTGTCAAGCAGGGTACAGTATAGTACTGATGAAACACACAATATTCCTCTGGTTCTTTGAGGCTTCCTCACCCCACTATCAGGGTCACAGTCCTGCCTTTCAGTTCTGGCTAGACTGGAGCATGTATAGATAAGAACTCAAAAAAAAAAGAACTCATGACATATGGAATCCAGGAGGAGCAATACCAGGAGGGTAGGGAGACGGTGGGGGGAGGATAGGAGGAAGGCGGAACCAATTATGCATAATTCCACCCCCCAGCCCCCACCAAGGATGAACAACAGAAACATGGGTAAAGGGAGACAGCGGTGGTTGTAAGCCATGAAAACAATAATAATTTATAAGTTAACAAGGGGTCATGAGGGTGGGAAAAATGAGGGCTGATACCAACGGCTCAAATAGAAAGTAAATGTTTAGAAAATGATAATGGCAACATATGCACAAATATGCTCGAAACAATTGATGCATAGAATGTTATAGGAACTGTAAGAGTCCCCAATAAAATGATTAAAAATCAAAAAGTTAATGCACTGAGGGCTTTCTCAACAACTGTATACAAAAGCAGTCAGGCTTACAAAAATTAATTCAAGTAATAGAAAAGAGGCTAAAAGTTCTGGCGGAACTTTAGGGTTACATATCACATATAAAGCTTATGTTATGCTACCTGCAGTTAAAAATGATGGCATATAAACATGCAGGAAAACACAGACGTAGGAAGAGAAGTTCTAAGTTATGTTACCCTCATTAGAAGATTGACTTTGAAATCATAATATAGGACAAAAATACTCAGTTTTCCAGGTGTTGGACTTTCTGTACATCAAAATCTGAAGAGGCACAATCATTTAAAATAAATGATGGCACAGGTGAAAAAATGACAGTTGTCAATGAAATCACATGACTATCGGCTGCTGTATCAAAGAGGGAAATTAGCCATCAAATTGGGAGGCACCCAACAGTACGTGATTCTGGAGCGTGGGAATGCCAAATCCCCCCTCCCCCGGCCCGCCGCAGGGTGATAGATAAAGTAGCAAACTGCAGCAACCAATCTTCTAAGAACAGTTAACTCACCTGCATAGGAAATGCTCAGAAGCTTGCTTCTCTCCAGAGGGGGAGCCCAAGAAGACCACATGGCATGCATGGCTGGAAATGTAACACCCTGATGGGGGAAAGGGCATTTCAGATGAAGCATATGGTAGCTTTCATGTTTGAAATTCAGCAAAGTATTTTGTTTCAAACTTGAGGTTCAAGAATTTTATGGACAAGAATTGAACTAGAATCAGGTTCCATGACGCCAAATGTCTACAGTGTTAACTCAAACATCTTGTAATGAAGGACTTCTGAATCCTGAATAAAGATGTGTGGATTCTGTGAACTGGCTTGAGGATAGCCTGGTGTGGATTACAGTACGTCGTTGGGAATGTAATGAGCGATAAAGGGATTACTCTTAAAGATAAATTTATTTATTCAATTTGGATATTTATAGTCTGATTTCCCCTAGTAATAACTGGCTTAGTGAATGCCCATTACTGACGTGGAAGGGCAGTAGAGCAGCTGAGGCAGGGAGGTTCACAGAAACAGATGAGCAGATTGATGTAAGTATGGATTGTGATAAAAGTTGTATGAGCCCCTAATAAAATGATTAAAAACAAACAAACAGATGAGCAGACCCCACAGAACTGGAGAAAAAACGTTTTCAGTGTATTCAAACTAATGTGTTTACAGCATTCCTTACCTACTCCCTAATTACAATCTTAGAAATATTACGTTATCTTAAATGTCTTTTTCTTCATCTGTCTCAAAGAGATACTATTCTTCATCTGCCATGATTGTTAATGGTTGCTGCTGTCAAATTGGCCTGACTGATGGCGACCTTATGAACCCTGGAACCAAACACTGCCCCGTCCTGTGCCATCCACATGATAGTTGAGGGATGGAACATTGCGAGCCAGATGGTTTTCTCTGGCTAATTTCTGGAAGTAGAATGTCAGAACTTTCTTCCTAGCCTGGAAGTTCTGCTGAAACCTGTTCAGCATCAAAGCAACACACAAGACTTCACTAAGAGACGGGTGGTAGCTGGGCATGAATGCGAGGCCCCTTGGTGGAAGGGGAGAATTCTACCATTGAACTACCACTGCACCCATAGACAAATGGCAGCTCCTATCATTTTTAAGGAGCTTTGATGGCGCAGTGGTTAAGTGCTAACCTAAAGGTTGTTGGTTCAATCCTACCTGCTACCTACAGGAGTAAAATGTAGCTATCTGCTTTGGAAACCCGATGGGGTCGTTCTACTCTGCTCTATAGGGTCAATGTGAGTTAGAATCAACTTGACAGCAATGAGCTTTTGGTAGCTTACTATTATTGTTAATAGAGAGAAGAATGAAAACTTTAGTGTTTCATATTTTCTGTTGGGTCTTCCAAAAACAATGAAGGAGAAAGAAACACCAAGGAAAGGCAAAGACAATTTAGGCATCAGGGAAAATGGATTAAGAATTTGTATCACAGAGTATCCACAGGATGAATCACTGCAGAATAAAACTTCGACACTTGGTAATCCCCACAGAGATTAGGTTGTGGGAAACCTTGTTGCTAAACCCCAAGGTCAATGTAAATATATTTATCATTCATCAGATGATAGGGATTAAAGATGCTGATCTAAGTTTATGGATGAGGCAATATCCATTGCCTCATTGAGAATGGAAAAACAAAAAGAACCTCAGAACAAGCACAACTTAATTTCATTTAGAAATAAAATGGCCACTTGTAGTAGTAAATAAGATAAAAAAGCAGGCTACAATACTAAATTAGTACCATAGAGAGAGGAACTAACTCACATATGGAAACCCTTCAGAAAGAAGACTCAGTGACTGGATCCGAGAAAATACGCTGTCACTAAGCATATTTAAGTCTACTGTATTTGTGAACAGAAGACGAACCTGGGAGCAGAAGGGCATTTTTGTTTTAAAGAGGGAAAGTTAACTTAATAGATCTCTATTTGATATGGACAAAATGGGAACACTCATAAGAGTGATAATGCTTCAAATAGTCCTGGACACTTTCAAAGTACTTTAGCAAACACGGTCATATTTGAGTCTATGACTGTCCTGTGACTGAGGAGGGAGGGTTATTACTCCACTTTTAAAGATGATGGAACTGATCTCTTGAGGTTAGAGCTTATCTAAGTTTTCGCTGTATTTCTGACTCTAGTCTGTCGTCCTTTCCAACACAGCATGGTGTGGCACGACCTGAAATGGCCTTCCCGCTGCATGCGCAACGAGCACCAGCAGATGGTGACGTCTGCCATCTGCTCTGGTCTCACCAAGGGGAGAGAGAGAGAGAGAGAGAGAACTCTGCGCCTCGCCTTGGCTTCACAGGTAGAAGTTCGAAGCCAGAAAGAAAGGAGGGGGGGAATGGGGAGCTAATAACAAGGAGCACAAAAAAGGAAGAAAACTGTGATGTGGTAATGACTGTACAACTCTTCTTGTTATGACTTACCTATTGAATTATACGATACGTATATGTCTCATAAAAGTGCAGGGCAAAAATAAAAGGTAAAGAGACCATTCTATAAAGAGGGAGGTACATGTGATGAACTGTAAAATGCAAAAGGGAAGTGGAAAGAAAAAGATAAGGAACTAAAATTTTAAAAATAATGATCATAGGCGGGGGAAAAAAAATAACCCACCAAACCTACTGCAACTCAGCTGATTCTGACTCAGAGTGACCCAATGGACAGAGGAGACCTGGTTCCCAGAGCTGCAATCTTCTGCAGTCAACCAGCACACTCCAACCAGCGGCCTTTGGGTTAGCAGCCTGGCACATAACTGCTGTAACACTGGCTTCTTTTTTTCCTGTGTGTGTGTGTTTAATTGATCATTTTATTGGGGGCTCTTACAGATATTATAACAATCCATAATTCAATTACATCAGGTGAATTTGTACAGATGCTACCACCATCATTTTCAAAACATTTTCTTTCTACTTGAGCCCTTTGATATCAGCTCCATTTTATTTTCTCCCTCCCCCACCCTACCACCCTTGTGAACCCTTAATATTATCATTATTATTTTCATATCTTACACCATCCAATGTATCCTCTCACCCACAGTTGTTATTTGTCCCCCTTAAGGGGGGTTATGCTATCAGTTCCCTTCCCCTGATACCCCCCTCCCTTCCCTTCTCCACATGGAATCGTTACTCCCATTACTGTTTCTGAGGGGTTTATCTATCCTGGATTCCGTGTCGGAATAGCTATTATCTGTACCAATGTGCATAAGCTGGTCTAATAGGATCTGTGAGATGAAACTGGGGCCATGATAGTGGGGGAGGAAACAATAAAGAACTAGAGGAATTTTGTGTGTTCCTTCAGTGCTATACAGCACCCTGGATAAGTATTCTCTTCCATGTGTCCCTTCTTTGAGGCAGTTTCTGGTTATCAACAGATGGGTTTTGGGTCTCCATCCTGACCCCTCTCCTTCACAACAATATGATTGTTTGTTTTTGATCTTCCGATACCTGATCCTGTCAGCACCTCATGATCACACAGGCTGGTGTGCTTCCTCCAGGTGGACTTTGTTGCTTCTCTGCTAGATAGCCGCTTGTTTAACTTAAAGCCTTTAAGACCCCAGATGCTATATCTTTTAATAGCCAGGCACCATCAGCTTTCTTCACCACATTTGCTTATGCACCCACTTTATCTTCAGCGATCATGTAGGGAAGGTGAGTGTCTCACAGTACCACGTTATTAGAACAAAGTGTTCTTATGTTGAGGGAAGACTTAAGTAGAGGCCCAAAGTCCGTCTGCTACTTTAGTGCGTTACCATATAAATATATAGAGAGTCCTATACACTGGGCTCCTTGTTAAGAGGAGGGAAAGGAGAGAGAAAAATGATTAACAATCCTAAGAGTAGCAGCAAGGTTAGAAGAACCCAAGGAATAAATAGAGTTGTGTGAAATAGCAGATCCTTTATTTTTAAATTAGGGGGCCATCAAAAGGAACGAACATGTGGTAACTAGAGTGGAAGTTCCACAAATGAGAGCAAATTAAAAGCAGGGCAATTTGACAGTCTAATGCTTGAAATGCGTTTCAGACCTGGGCAATCAACAGAGCAGAGACAAACTGGGGCAAAAGTACAGGAGGCTAGGATGCCCACCTTAATGTTGTAATAGTGGTCTTGCATCTCTACCTCTTACATTCCCCAGCTCTGGCTTCTGGAACTGTTTTCTGTATTCTAAGTGGAGCATCACATTCTGGGGTACTTGTACTTGACACCTTAATAACCACAAACAAAACCCAGCCAGGTTTTTTTCTAGCCAGTCCTTCTACTAATGAAAAAAGTAAGTCGCTGTTACTGTTCAGTGTTATTTTGGGGCTTATATTCATACCAAAGGTCTTGAAGAAGAAGAAGAGAGACCGGCCAGATGTAAAAGAGAAGAGTCATTAATAAATTACCTCTCCTAGTCCTTCAAGGGTTCGGACTGCAATGAGATACCCAACTCCCAAGTCTGCAGCGAGGGGGGTGAACAGAGTGAAGACCGCAGTGCCAAGGACTCCGAATCCTAATAGCAGTTTCCCCCCCACTTTTCTGGCAACATATCCTCCAGGGATCTGTGTGATGATGTAGCCATAAAAAAAAGAACCCAGAATCCATCCTTGGGTTTCTGCATCCCACTGGTACTGTTTACCCTAGAAGGAGAGAGGGAAAAATGAACAAAGAAAAAACAAAACAAAAAGAAAATACAACCTTTTAAGATACTGACTTACCAGTTCCTCCCTCATGAGTATATACATACAAATACAATTTGGAATCATTGTTTTATTTTTAAAAATGTTAAAATTGTAAATTAGGTAGAGGTTTACATTCAGATCAACCCTGCAGTCAACAGTCCAAACCACTAGTCAGACTGTCCAGTATCCACCCGACCTGCTCCCTAACACCCCTCCCCGAACGACTGCTGTAGATGGGAGAACAAGCACAGCTTCTAGTCAGCAAGTCATTCGCCAGCATGTGGACACACGGGGAAGTCAATCAAAGTCAGAAAGGTCACAATTTGCTTTCTTAGGAAGCTATACTACAGCATACGTTCTAGATGATTTGGACTTAATTAAAAAAAGAACAGAGGTTTAATTCAGAAAGCTATCAAACAGTGTACTGCAGAGGTTGAACTAGTCTTTAGAGTTAGACACGCCTGGGGTTAAGCCCAGCTCTGCTACATTTCTGGGAAGAAAACGAAAAGCGCACATTGAATAAGGCCTGACGCACAGTAAGTGTTCACTCAATGTTGATTCCCAGTATGTATACATATGCACATTGAGTTGTGAGATTACCTAGAGGGCACTATACATGAAGAAAGCAAAAGGTCATTAAAAAGACAGGAAAGAAAGAAAAAGACCAGGATGGATTTCAAAGAGACTCTATATTTGATCTTTAACACACAGTAGCTAAAGCTAACAAAAGCTATGACATAAAAGAACGTAACAGCAGATTTCAAAGAGCAGTTTGAGAAGACAACGTATTTTAATGAAATACATAAAGACCTGCAGAGAAGAAAATGGTTGTTATTGCTCAAGCTAAAAGACCCGAAGAAGGCCAAACAGGTGTGAGAGGGAAAGTAGGAGGATCTCCATGAATTTACGCAGGTGTGACAGAGGTTACTTGTGTAGGTGTATTTACGTTGCTGCAAATATATCCACAAATGTGGTGGAGCACAGAGGAGGCAAAGTTAGGAAAACTTTTTAGACATAACCAAACATCTTGAGGGAAAGAGTTGCTGGGCTTGGGCTGGTGGTGGTTGTGGGGGATCAAGACTAGTCTCAGGGGACACCAAGTTCAAGGGGCCTACAACAGTCCACAGAGACAATGTTCTACATACTACCTTTGTGAGTAGGCTCTAGGTTTTAAAAGCTCATCCGAAGCCATTTAAGGTGCAATTACTGTTCTCCCCACATCTGGAGGAAAGAAAAGAGATGAACATGGAAAGGCATGTGGAAACAATTAGTCCAAGGGGCCACACAAAGATCAGTCTGCACAACCTGCTCTGAAGAGGATCACATGATCACACCAGAAGGTGCTGGAGAGAGGAGGAGGAAAATGTGGAAAAGAACTTCACAATTTTAAAGAGACCACATGTACTGACCCAGGTTGGTGAAACTTTTCTAGACTCTGTCTTCCAGATACCTTTCTGGTCTGGAAAGGAACTCACTACTCTTTCAGAATAATCAGCCATTTAAGATCTGCAGGGCAGCGGTGACCCAAGAACAAAGTTAGGAAGGAGGAGCAGAGGAAGGAAGTGAACTAAGTGATGGGACATTGGAAGGGTGGAAGTGGGTGAGTTCAAACAGAATCCGTATGAACGGTTGAATGTAAAACTAAAGATGTGCTCTGGAAATTTTCATTTGTAATAAACTTAAAAATAAAAGACCCAAAGAAAAATCCACACCTCAAGTTATAATACTAAAGGATTCTATGGGCAAAATATGCAATGACGTGGAAAGCGATGGAAGGAATACACTGTACCAACAACTGGTCAATGTTCAACCTCTACAGGAGGTGGCACATGAGCAAGAAGGAAGAAGTCCAAGTTACATTGGAGGCATTAGCCAATAAATAGGCTCCAGGAAATTGATGGAATTCTAATATTTCAACAAAGGGGCCTAATGCTAGAAATGGTCGCTAGTCTATACCAACAAAATTGGAAGACAACTACTTGGGCCAGCCAAATGGAAGAAATTTGTATTTGTGCCCATTCCAATGAAATGTGACCCAAGAGAACATGGAAATTATTGAATAGTATCATTTATATCACAAGTGTTGTTAAAAATTGTTAAAGAATCGCTGCAGCAGTACATCAACAGGAAGTGCCAGGAATTCAAGTTCGTTTCAGAAGAAGATGTGGCATGAAGGATATCACTGCTTTTGTCAGATGTATCTTGGCTGAAAACACCTGAAAGACTTTTGTGTTTTATTAACTCTGCAAAAGTATCTGACAGCATGAATCACAGCAAAGTATGCATAACATAGGGAAGAATGGAAATTTCATAACACTTCATTGTAGAACCTGAACAGAAGCCAAGAGGCAGTTGTTTGAAGAGCACAAGGAAATGCACTGCATGGTTTAAAATCAGGAAAGGTGTGTATCAGTGTTGCAGCCTGTCGGCATGCTTATTTAATCTGTATGCTAAGGAAATATTCTGAGGAGCTGGACTACAGGAAGACTAATAGGCATGTAGGAAGACTCATTATCTGCCCATGCTATACAGATGATACAATCTTGCTTGTTGAAAGTGGAGAGGACTTGGAGCATTTACTGATGCAGAGCAAAGACTACAACCTTCAGTATGGATTACTCCTCAACACAAAGAAAACAAAACTCTTCACAACTGAACCAACAGACACTCTACGATAAACAGGGAAAAGAGTGAGGTTGCCAGAGTTTTAGTTTTACTCGGATCCACAATCAATGCCCATGGCAGGATATCAAAGGACATGGCTTATTGTGGTCAAGTCTGCTTCAAAAGATCTCTTTAAAATGTTAAAAGTGAAGCTATCACTTTGAGGACTAAGAATTTCCTGATTCAAATCAAGGTATTTTCAATTGGTTCATATGCATATGAAAGCTGGACAATGAATCAGGGAGACAGAAGAAAACCAATTATGGTGTTGGGTGAAGAATATTAAATATACCATGAACTGCAAGAAGAGTGAACAAACAGGTGTTGATAGAAATGTTCTTTATATATAAGTGAGGATAGTGAGACTTGCTTCATATATCTTGGGCGCGTCATTCATTAGGAGGGATCAGTCCCTGGAGAAAGACAGACATCATGCTAAGGAAAGTAGAGGGTCCAGTAAAAGAGGAAGACCCTCAATGGATGGAGCAATACAATGGCTACAACAATGGACTCGAACGTAAGAAGGACGGTGAGGATGGCACAGGACTGAGCAGGGCTGTTCTGCTGCACGTACAAGAGAATGGTATGGATGACGCATAAGGACAAGACTTAGATGTTAGACCCTAGACTATCCCGGTTGTAGTTACTAAAAAGGATCTTGGGTGGCACAATGGGTTAAACAATGGGCTGCTAATCACAAGGTCATCAGTTCAAATCTACTAGCTGCTTTGAGAGAGAACTATGGCATTGTCTGCTCCTGTATAGTTTTATTGTCTTGAATACCCTATACTATGAGTTGAAATGAAGACAAGGAGTTGAAATCGACTTAAAGGCAATACGGTTGGTTGGTTTGGGTTTATAATTCCTCCAGGGTGAAAAACAATTTCCGAAAAGTCCCAGGGAAGACTCATTCAAGTGTGATCTAGTTCCTTTATAATGACTAAACATGGATGAAAGTATAGTAGACCCATGAACAGGGCATCTTTAAAGAGTGCAAACCCCAACACTTACCTTTTTCTTCTGAATAGAGGAGCACACAGTGGTCACTTCCATTACATAATGGCGCAGGCCAGACGGCTTCACTAGCTTAGGTACACTTGTACCCTCAAGGCATACATGCATTTTGGAAAAGGAAACCTTAAGAAGGTGGCCAGCTCTAATGTTTCCATGCTACAGCTGACACTGAAGGTTTCCTGCAACCGTCACTCAGCAGGTGACACACCTGTCAGATCATAGCCCTACAATCCTTACTCAGCAGCATAGAAAACCATCCAATGTACTATGCCAAACAGGTTGTTCCAAATGCTCTGCCAAGACAGTCTGTTTATATAGGGCTCGAAGAACTACTTTCCAAAGGGCTCATGCTGTCTTACAGCATAGCAGCAGTAGCTATAGTTACGAGTTCTTGCCCAACAGCTCTGGGAAAAACACAAAATGAAAGTGACTTAGAGTAGAAGGGACAGAGTGGTCATGGTATTTCGGGCATGAAGAGACACAATGCAAAACTGTTACCCGACTTGTACTTAAGAATACTTGATAAAAGCACCAGCACCTACCTTTGGATTATGAACTTTTTTGGGAACAGAATGCTCTGGACATTCATGGGAAGTGCTGTTGTCCTCTGAAGTTGTATTTGATTGTATCATATCCACTAAGGCGACACTCAGGTTCACACGTAATGCGTAGACAATGAAGAAACCCAAACAGGCCAAGACTGCCAGGTTGTAACGAGCAGAGCAGCAGCCCGGAGCTGAAACAAAGATGGCAGGAACACTTTAATCGAAAGTTAGAGGACACTACTGTCTAAACCACTCAAGACAGGTGAGTTTTCACAAGTGTGCAAATTAATAAACCATGGCTATTTTCCTGAGAGTATCTTTGAAAACATTTATCAAAAATAATTCATTTATCAGACCTAAAGTTTCCATAAATACTTTCCCATGAGAGTTCATTACAACAGAGGTAAACATATTGTCAACTCGGCTCAGAAAAATCTCCAGGCCAGTCAAACTGAACACTCCCTGGGAGAGGCTCAGCTGGCAAAGATCTGTCATGGGAAGAGTCAGTCGGAAGATTTGATCAAATGGCATCATTATCCCTGGAAAATTATATAAAAAGAAAGCATGGGCAATAAGGACTCAGAAACTTACTGTGCCACAGTATATACAGTACTGACTCTAGGTTAGGACAAAGATCCCTGGTGGTGCTGTGGTCAGGCACTGGGCTGCTAACCGTAAGGTTAACGGTTCAAACACACCAGCTGTTCCAGGGATGAATGATGAGACTCAATGTTGCCCATAAAGATATGTAGTGCTGGTAACACTGTCTAGGGTCAGTTTAAGTGGGAATGTATTCGATGGCAGGGGGTTTGGGTTTTTGGTATAAGGGAGCAAAAGAACCCTGGTAGCGCAATAATTAAGTGTGAAGTTGCTAACTGAAAGGCGGGCAGTTTGAACCCTCAGCAGCTTCACAGTAGAAAAGCCCTGGCCATTGGCTACTATAAAGGTTACAGCCTAGGAAAGCCTGTGGGGCCGATCTACTCTGTTCTATAAGAAGCAACTGAGGCATACAACAATCAGAAGACTTTGGTCACTGTGAATCATTGTCATTAACAAACAGACAAGGCAAAAAAAAAACAAATCATCAAGTCAACCTGGACTCCAGGTGGCCCTCGTGTTAGTGGAGGAGAATGGAGACCCCAGGCTTTCTTGCCTGTTATCTTTATGCAAACAAATGGCTGGGTCTGTCTCGTGAAGCATTGCTGGGTAGGTGTGAACTGCCAAACTCTAAGGAAGTGTAAACTATTTGTGCCCCTGGGTACCTTGCTGTTGTGGTTATTGCTTTTTTCCTGGATATTAGGAATTTAGGTGATTTACTAGAAACTGAAGTTATTTCTCATTTGTGAAAAGTTGGGAATTGAGAAAAGATGGGGAGAAGTTGTTTAAGAGTGTGAGGCTCCCAGCACAACAGAAAGGGTTCCTAAGGGACTAAATGCCTGTCCTGCTGCGCTAGTTCCTGACCGCAAAGCCACACACACTTGTGCTCAGGGGCAGGGCATGAGTGTAAGGTAGTTAAGAGGCACCAGAGACCAAATCAGTCAAATTTGAGCAAACAGGCTTTATTGGGGAGACAAATCCTGCCTGGGTGAAGTCCCAAGGTCCACAGTGTCCGGGCTGAGGGAGTCACACTCCAGACTACAGGAGTGGTGTTTATATAGCCGGGGAACACGTGACTGGGCTGTCTTGAGTCCATATAAGGTAAAGTAGTCAGGGATTGGGAGATACAGGTATGTCCAGGTTTCTGGAATGTAAGGTGTCTTCCTCGTTCCGGGTATATTCGTGCTGGGTGCAGAGCGGTAGGCTGAGAACAAAGCGGGCACTGAGCCGGGCCGTGAACAAAACGGGGCCGTGAGTAAAAGAAAGAAAAATAAACTTGCGAAGCTGCTTAACATAGCCAGCTCTGGTCACCTCCGCAAGGGTGGGGGAGATTCAAGGTCACTTGCTGCTAGAAGCCGGCTTGGTATTGATCTGGCCAAACAATGAGAAAGCAGTTAGTGGTGCTGATCTGGGAGTACTGTAATGAAATCTCAATAGCAAGGATGAGGGATGAAACAGGGGACATTACCTCTCTCTCTTCCGGTCCCTGGTGCTCCGGGAGTTGAGGCGTCGGTGCAGACATGGCCAAGTCCAAGAACCACACCACGCACAACCAATCCCGGAAATGGCACCGAAACGGCATAAAAAAAACCCGGTCACAACGATACGAATCTCTTAAGGGGGTGGACCCAAAGTTCCTGAGGAACATGCGCTTCGCCAAGAAGCACAACAAGAAGGGCCTGAAGAAAATGCAGGCCAACAATGCCAAGGCTGCAGCTGCTCGCGCTGAGGCCATCAAGGATCTTGTGAAGCCCACAGAGGTCAAGGCCAAGATCCCAATGGGTGTCAACCGCAAGCTCAGCCCACTGGCCTACACTGCCCACCCCAAGCTTGGCAAGCGGGCTCGGGCACGTATTGCCAAGGGTCTGAGGCTCTGCGGGCCCAAGGCTAAGGCACAAAGCAAGGCTGACGCTCCAGCCAAGGCCACGACTCCAGTGAAAGCTCCCAAAGGTGCCCCGGCCCCAGCTCAAGCTCCCAAAGGTGCCCAGGCCCCCACAAAGTAGAGTTCTCTGTGTGAGAGCAAGAGGGACTGGTGTGAGCCTGGGCTGCGGCCTGCACGGCGCTGGTGTCTTCTTGTGCTGTTGGTTGTACAAATAAACCCAGGCGGCGCTGTTATCGGTCAAAAAAAAAAAAAAAAAAGAAAGAAACGGGACATTACAACAAACTGTAATGAAATAAAAAGGATAATTACATAGTACTATGAAGGCCTGTACTTTAACGAATTCAACAACTTGGAAGCATGGACACATACTTGGAAATACAATCCCTCCCTAGACTATCCCAGATAGATGTCAAGAACTTTAACAGACCCATAGCAATAGAAGAAATAGACAAGGTTATCGAGGGATTACCAACAAAAAAAATTTCCCAGGCCAGATGGCTTCACAGGAAAATTCTATCAAGCACTCAAGGAAGAACTGATACCAATCCCACACAAATTCTTCCAGAACATAGAAAAAGATGGAAAACTCCCAAACTCTTTCTATGAAGCTAGTATAACTCTGATGTCTAAACTGGACAAGGATCCCACAAGAATTGAGAACTATAGACCAATACCCCTAATGAACATCGATGTAAAAATTTAACAACATACTGGCCAACAGAATACAAAAGCATATAAAACAAATAAATAACCACGACTAAGTGGGATTCATACCAGGGATGCAGGGGTTGTTCAACATATGAAAGAACATAAGCATTATTCGCCACACTGACATGAAAAATTATAAGAACCTCAAGATAATATCAATAGATGCAAAAAAAAAACCATTCGACAACATCCAACACCGATCCCTGTTCAAGACACTAAAAAAGATAAGAATGGATGGGAAATTCCTCAATATAACACAAGCTATATATGATAAACCAACAGCCAATATGGTAGTCAATGGAGAAAAGACCAACACAATTTCACTAAAAAGGGGACCAGACAAGGATGCCTCTTGTCCCCACTCCTATTTAACATTGTACTGGAGGTTCTAGCTAATAACATAAGACAAAGAAAAACATCAAAGGTATTTGGGGAAAGAAGAGGCAAAACTATCACTATTTGTAGACAATATGATTTTATATATCTAAAATCCCCAAAACCACACAAGTGGAGTATTGGAAGTGATAGAAGAATAGGGCGGAGTGGCAGGATACAGGATCAACAAACAGAAGTCCATCGGACTGCTATACACATCAGACAAGATCACAGAGGAGGCAATCAAAGAGGTAGTACTATTTACAATAGCTAACCACAAATTGAAATATCTAGGGATATACCTGACTAAAAAACCAAAAGAATTATATGAGGAAAACTACAGAACACTATTACAAGAAACTAAGAGTGACCTCAACAAATGGAAAAATATCCCATGCTCATGGATTGGAAGACTCAATATAGTAAAGATGTCAGTTATGCCGAAGGCACTATATAAATTTAACGCTATCCAGATAGACATACCATTATCCTTCTTCAAAGAATTGGAAAAAACTGTTTACCAACTTGGAGAGGGAAGAAGGCCAGAATTAGCAGAGAACTCCTCAAGAAGGACAAAGTGGGAGGGCTTGTTCTACCTGACTTTAGTACGTATTATATGGCCACAGTGGCCAAAACAGTGTGGTACTGGTATTATGACAGATATTCAGACCAATGGAAAAGAGCTGAAAACCCAGAAATATAACATCAGCCTAAGAGACAACTGATTTTTGATGAGGGCCCCAAAAATCTGAAACGGGAAGCAGATGCCCTCTTTAATAAATAGTGCTGGAAAAAATGCATATCTACTTGTAGAAAAATGAAGCAAGACCCTTACCTCACTCCATGCACAAGAATAAACTCAAGATAGATCACAGACCTTGAGGTAAAACACCAAACTATTAGGGACATCAATGAGGGAATTGATACAAACCTGAGAACCTTGGCACAGGGAATACAAAGGCTATCAGAAATAGAGAAGGACACAAATAAGAGTCACAAATTGACAAGTGGGATATATAGTACTGAATATAAATTACCTGTGTACATCTAAAGAATTCACCAAGAGAGTAATAAGAGAGCCCACAGACTGGGAAAACATCTTTAGCAATGACACATCAGACAAAGGCCTTATTACAAAAATCTACAATACTTTGTAAACTTACAATAAGAAAAAAACTAATTGCCCACTGAGGAGGTGGGCAAAGGACCTGAACAGAAGTTTCAAAGGGACAGATATCCGAATGGCCAATAAACATATGAGGAAGTGTTTCCGATCTTTAGCCATAAGAGAAATGCAAATTAAAACAACTATGAGATACCACCTAACACCCTCAAAGATAGCCCAATTCAAAAAATCAGAGAGCAACAAGTGTTGGAGGGGCTGTGGTGAGATAGGAACGCTCATCCACTGCTGGTGGACCTGTAGGTATGTACAGCCACTATGGAAATTGATTTGGCGATATCTAAAACAGATGGAAATTGAGCTGCCTTATGACCCAGCAATCCACCTACTGGGCATATACCCAAAAGGGGCAAAAAACAAACCACAGCCAGACATCTGTGCTCCAATGTTCACTGCGGCACAGTTCACAATTTCAAGGAGTTGGATGTAACCCAAATTTCCATGAACAGATGAATGGATTAAAAACTGTGATACACAGATCTTGAAGTTAAGCCCCAAACTATTAGGGCCATCACTGAGGGAATTGGGACCAACTTGAGAACTTTGGCACAGGGAATTCATAGACTATCAGAAATAGGGAAGGGCACAAACATAGAGGAGACACAAATTGACAAATGGGATATACTGAAGATAAATCACCTGTGTACAT
>NW_022107431.1:101317059-101325271 GCF_000313985.2 Echinops telfairi | reverse complement strand
CACTTAAGCCCCTGGCATCAGGTCCTCATTTTTTCTCCTCTAGTTCTCTGGTGCTTCCTTCACTCCACTATCACGACCTAAATTCTACTTTACAAATCAGATTAGACCAGAGCATGCACACTGCTACAGATAAGAGACCGAAACACAGGGAATCCAGGATAGATAAACCCTTCAGGGCCAACAAGGAGAATTAAGGGAGGGTGGGGGGAGAAAGGAGGAATCGATCACAAGGATCAACCTAGAACCCCCTCCCAGGGGGACAAATAACGGAAAAGTGGGTGAGGGGCGATGGAGGATGATGTAAAATATGGAAATAATAATCTACAACTTATCAAGGGTTCGTGAGGGAGGGCAGGAAGGAGAGAGGAAAGAAATGGGGGAGCTGATATCAGGGGCTCAAGTGGGAAGAGAATGCTTTGAAAATGATGATGGCGGCATATGTACAAATGTGCTTAACACACTGGATGGATATATGGATTGGGATAAGAGATGTAAGAGCCCCCAATAAAAGTATTTACCCCCCACCCATCCCCAAAACCCCCAAACCAACAGTTGCTGTGAAATAAATTCAGTCTCCTGGTAGTCTCTGTGTATAACACAGTAGAACTGTGCTCCATAGGGTTTTCTACCATAGATTTTTCAGAAATTGCTCACTAGACTTTTCTTATTAGGGCACCCTGAGGTAGACATGGACCTCTACCTGACCTTACTGTTGGTAGCTCAGGGTGTTATTACATCCCCAGCACTCCACAATTGGGTTAAATTACTAAGAATTCTGAGTAGTAATTGAAATCTGAGAGGTACTGATTCTTAGCGATACTAAAGAAATATCATCATTTTAGCTATCTTAATAAAGAAACACTGCATAATTTAAAACCATGTCTCCTTATTTACAGCAGGGTAGAAGGTGACTTTCGCATTGCCTAGGGATCAAGTAAAAATGAGTAAGCATTTGCAAACAAGAATTTCTCAACTACAACACAAAGGTGGCAGTGTTGCATTGAGGAAAGAAGATGGTAATAAAATTCAATCGACACTCCTGAAAGTAGCAGTTAAAACAAATGACATACTGCATTGGGCAAATCTGCTGCAACAACAACAAAAACTCTTTAAAGTTTTCAAAAGCAAAGATCACTTTGAGGACTAAAAGGCATCTGACTCAAACCATGGTATTTTCACTTGCCTTACATGCATGTGTAAACTGGACAATGAATAAAGCAGACGGAATGTATGCTTTTGAATTTCAATGTTGGCGAAGAATACAGAATGTACCATGGACTGCCCAAGGAAGGAACAAACTGTCTTGGGGGAAGTACTCCTTAGAAATGAAGATGGCGAGACTTCGTCTCACGAACTCGAGAGCCCAGCCCCTGGAGAAGGTCATTATGCTGGATAAAATAGAGGGTCAGCAGAAAAGAGGAGGATCCTTAATGAGAGGGATTGACTCAGTGGCGGCAGCAATGGACTTGAACATAGCCAACGCTGAGGATGCTGTAGGACTGGACAGTGTTTTGCTCTGTTGTACATAGGGCTGATATGCTTTGGTATTGACTCAGTTGCACTGAATAATAATAGCAGTCCTTCACAAGGCTACAATCACGTGCAATCTTTTCAAGTTATTTAACCTCTTGGTGAGTTGCTTGAGTATGAAAGAAGCTCCACTAAATAGCTGTCTCTAGGAGCCCTGTAGTTCGAAACCACCAGCAAGCTCCTCAGGAAAGAGAGGGGCTTTCTACTCCTGTAAACAATCACAGGCACAGAAACTTGTAGGGGCAGTTCTACCTGTCCTAAAGGGTCACCAAGAGTCAACATGGACTCAATGGCCATGAGTTAAGGTCTTCTATTGCTATAAAATTTTATGACTACAACATTATCACCAGCGTTTCTTTTCTGAAAATTATAAAACTAGAAATTAAAGCATAAAGTACAGCAATTTCATATTGGATTGATCAGAAACAAATATGACAGGCAACTAAAATGCATGCAAATATAGGAGAGGGAAGTTTCATGAGCTGCAAAAGATTTACTCCTCCAGTCACAAAATCTTAAAAAAAACAACAACCTATGGATAGAAAGATTAAAAAATATTAAAAAAAACAAATTTTCTGGTAGTGGACTGGCTTCAGGCTTCTGCTCATATACTCCCTTAATGCAAGAACACTTTGTTCTAACAAACTGGCATTCTAACAAACTGGCTCTTCCCAGCACAATCGCTGAAGACAAAATGGGTGCATAAGCAAATGTGGTGAAGAAAGTTGATGGTGCCCAGCTATCAAAAGACATAGTGTCTAGGATCTTAAAAACTTGAAGTTAAACAAGCAGCTATCTAGCAGAGAAGCAGCAAGCCCACATGGAAGAAGCACACCTGCCTGTGGGATCATGAGGTATTGTTGGGACCAGGAAACAGGCATCAGAAGACCCAAAACAAACAAACAAAAACATGTTGTGAACGACGGGGGTTGGAGCAGAGCCCCAAAGCCCATCTGTAGACAATGGGACATCCACAAGGAAGAGATGAGTCAACCAGGGTGTAGTAAAACACTTATGAAAAACACAATATTCCTCTGGTTCCTTGAGGCTTCCTCACCCCCCACTCTCATGACCCCAGTACTGCCTTTCACTGCGGGCTAGACTGGACCATGTGCACAGGTCCAGATAAGAGAGAAGAAGAGCTCAGGACACATGGAATTCCAGGAACAGGAATGGGAGTGGCGATACCAGGAAGGTAGGGGAAATGTGGGGAAGAGGACGGGAGGAAGGGGAAACAGATCGCGATGATTGACACATAAACACACACACACACACACCCTCCAGAGGGATGAACAACAGAAACCATGGGGGAAGGGAGACAGCGGAAGGTGTAAGATATAATAAAAATAATAATTTATAATTTATCAAGGGGGTCATGGGGGGGGGAGGAGCTGAAGCCAAGGGCTCAATAGAAAGTAAATGTCTAGAAAATAATGATGGCAACATATATACAAATATGCTCGATACAACTGATGCATGGATTGTTATAAGAGCTGTTAAGAGCCGCCATTTAAATGATCTTTTAATGAGAAAAAAATCTCATTTCCTTAAACTTGTAAGCAGAGTTTACAAAATATAATTTAATCTTAAAAAATAAGACCAACTAAGAGTAACCTTGTTCCCCTATACAAACCCCCCCACCCCCAAAACCCCCACCAAACTCACTGTAATGGAGTCAGTTTTGATTCATAGCAACCCTATAGGATAGAAGAAGTGATACGGTGGGTTTGAGACTGTAAATCTTTATGAGAGAAGAAAGCTTCATCTCTCTCCCTCAAAACAGCTGGTGGTTTGGAATTGCTGACCTTGGGGTTAGCGGCCCAATTTGTATCTACTGCAGCACTAGGGCTTCCCTTATACACCGTCCATATTACTAAAACGAGGAATTCCCCTGAAAGGAAATAAGATCTCCTCTGCCACTTTTGTTGTTAACTATCATTGTCTTTTCCATCTCTTTTCTCCCATACTTCTTCTCTTGCCCTTAAGTTTAGTACCAGCTTAAGTGGGCCAAAATGTAAACTATTGTTGACTAATGCAATAGCCTATAAATGTAAGCATCACTTTATAAAACCATTACCACATTTTAAATAGAAACGTGAATGCGGTTGCTATTTCTATTTCACTTGCTCTCCAGTGGGTATGGGATGGGCAAAACTAAGGGAAATGACCTTAATGCAGTTACCCCAAGCCAGGAATAACAAGGCTAATAGAATGAGCTTGCTATGCTCATTCTGTGACTCAAGCAGGGATTGTCTACAAAAGGAATATTATGAGTTAATTCCCCCTCCCCAACACTTTTGTTGAGGTATAGTTCACATATAAGAAAGCACACCTATTTCAAGTAGTTGGAGAAATTTTGAAAATTCATACATGTGTTTACCTCAATCAAAATATTTTGTTTTTTTTGAGATGAACTTGTTTATTACTGAAGATTCCTGGTCTATTTCAATTTTATTCCCACCCCCCCTTTTTTTACAAGCCACTCAGACCACTATTTAGATTTGAGGGAAAAGGAATCTGGAGAGATTTTTAAAAAAGAAACACACAATATATATTTACATAGCCCATCTCAAAAATGAAGTCAACAACAACATCCTGCTAAACCTTTCATATATGCTGTTCTTTCTCCCGTTCCTCCTCCCTCCCCCTTCAAGCCCACTCAAAACAGAGAACATTTCCACCTCCCCCCAGTGCGCTACTGGCCCTTTCTAGTCAGTTCTCTCCTACTCACAGCTTCCAGGCAACCTCTGCTCTATTGCTACAGATTAATTTCTAATGAAGAAAAAATTCATTCCAGAACTTCAGATTAATGATACGACATTACTATAGTGGCCTTTTTTGGCCAGCATGTTTTGATATTTCTAAGTTCTTTTGTGAATATGAGTAGTTTGTTTCCTTTATTACTGAATAAAATTCTATTGTATGCATAGATCTCAATTTGTCCATTCTCCTGTTGATGGAGATCTAGTTGTTTCTAGTTTTCTACTGTTACGAATAAAATGCCCATAAATATGTATGGTTATACCATAATGTATGTTTAAATTACAAGAAGTTCCCTAATCAACCCCCTGAATGGGAAGTATTGTCTGTGAGTTTTGTTGGACACCGCAATGGATTCTCGAGCCAGCAGAGAAGTAGAGGGCCGGGAGGCATCGCTGGTGTTAGAACCGGCAAAGATGAACAGAGGGTAGAAGGCACATGCGACTTGTCTCCACACACCTTTGACACAAAGAGAAAACAGACTACAAGTCAAAGGATGGGAAAAAACGATCCTAAGCAAATGGCAATTAAACAAAAGCAAAAACACACAAAAACAAAACAAAACAAAAAAACACACAAAAACAAAACAAAACAAAAAAACCCCAATCATGGCAATATTAATTTCTGAAGAAATAGAGTTTAAGGTAAAGTCCAGCATAAGAGATCGGGAAGGGGGGGGAGTGGGGAGGGAGGGGAAAAATGAGGACCTAATGTCGGGGGTTTAAATGGAGAGAAAATGTTTTGAGAAACGATGTACAAATGCGCTTTACACAATTGATGTGTGTATGGATTGGGATAACAGTTGTATGAGCCCCTAATAGAATGTTAAAAAAGAGAGAAAAAAAAAAAAAGAGATCGGAAAGGATGTTATATAGTGATGAATGGGTTACTTGAAAAAAAGAGGACACAACCATCATAAATATCTATGCACCCAGGAAAGAGCCTCAACACACATACAGCAAATTCTAGCAGCATTGAGAAAGAAAACGTTACCTCTATGATCATAGTGGGAGACTCTAAGACACCATTTTTAGCGAAGGACAGAACAGTGAAAAAGCTCAACAAAAACACATATGATCTAACCAACACAATCGACCAGCTTGACCTCAGAGACATTTACAGAACACTCCAGCCAACGAAAACAAAATATGCATTATTTTTCAGCACTCATAGAACACTTCCCAGAACAGGTCATATGTTAGCTCACCAAACAAGCCTTAATAAATTTAAAAACAATGGAATACTACAAAGTATCTTCTCAGATCACAACGGTATAAGACGAATAATCAGCAATAAGGTCTACGAGGGGGACAAAAATCAAATACAGCTCTTCTTCCCTGGTTGGCCTGAGATAATCTACCAAAATGGTTCACCGCTCACTTAACCCAGAAAACCCTACAAAATCATGCAAATCAACAGGGTGGAATTTCTGGTCCATTTTAAGAACACCTGTGAAACTGCCCAGGCTATCAAGGAAAGCCACCAAATATTTGAATGTCACTCTGCAGAAGCAGTGTGTGCCCTTCTGACGTTACAATGGTGGCGTTGGTAGGTGTGCCCAGGTCAAACAGTGCGGTTGAACTCAGGGTCGGTGGCTCAAAAAGAGCACTGCATTTTTGCTGCACATGTTTAAAAATGCAGAGTCATGCTGAACTTAAGGGTTCAGATGTGGGTTCTCTGGTCATTGAGCACTTCGAGTGAACAAAGCCCTCAAGAAGCATGGTGGACTTCCAGAGCGCATGGTTGGATCAGCCCACCCGTGAGCTCCCCCTGCCACATTAAAATGATCCTGACTGAAAAGGAACAAATTGTGCCTAAACCAGAAGAGGAGGTTGCACAGAAAAGAAAGACATCCCAGAAGAAAGCGAAGAAGCAAAAATGTATGGCTTGGGAGTAAATTAAACTTAAAATAAAAGTTAAACAGGAAAAAAAAATCAAATACATGGAAAATGAATAACATGCAATTTAAAAACTAGTAAGGGAGACTTGATGGCACAGGGGTTACGAGTTGGGCTGGTAACGGCAAAGTTAGTAGTTTTATGCCACCAGCCACTCATTGGGAGAAAGGCCGGGCCTTCTACTCCTGTAAAGAATTAGTCTCAGAAAACCACAGGGGCAATTCGACCTGTCCTACAGAGTCACTGTGAGTTGGAAACAACTTGATTGCAATGAGTTTGGTTTAAGAACTATTTGACACTAGAAGATATAAAAAAACAAAACAAAACAAAAAAATTCTTGAGTCAAATGAGAATCAAAACATGTAACAAAACCTTTGGGTCATAGTAAAAGTAGAGCTTAGAGGGCAACTCATAACAATAAACATACACATCAAAAAGGAAGAAACAATAATACTTAGGCCAATATCTCCCCAAAATTAAGAATATGCCTACAGTCACTGAAGAAATTATAAAGATTAGAACAGAAATAAATAAAACAAAAACAATAGAATCAATAAAACAGGAAGTTGGGGCAAGGAGGGCATAGAGTGCCTGGTGGGGTTTGATCAAGGGCAGTGTAGCTGAGAGAAATGACTGAAAGCTGAATGATGGTCGAACATGATGGTGGGACACGAGGAAAGTAAAAGGAAATAGAGGAAAGAACTAGGAGGCAAAGGGAATTTATAGAGGTATAAATATAGGTATGTACATATGTAAATATATTCATATATAATGATAGGAATATAGACCTATGTACATATTTTTATATGTTAAGTATTAAGGAAGCAGACAGGCATTCCCTCTGCTTCCCTCTTCCCTCAACACAAGAACGCTTTGTTCTAATAATCTGGCATTCTGTGATGCTCACCTTCCCAACCCAATCTGTGAAGACAAAATGGGTGCATAAGTAAATGTAGTGCAGAAATCTGGTGGCGCCTGGCTATCAAAAGATGTACATCTGGGGTCTTAAAGGATTGAAGTTAAACATCTGGTTGTCTAGTAGGGAAGCAACAAAGCCCACATGGAGGAAGCACACCAGGTTGTGTGATCACGAAGTGTCACAGGATCAGGTATCAGAAGGCCAAAAACATATTGATGCGAACAGAGGGGGGTCAAAGTATAGATCGAAAGTCCATCTGTAGACAAATGGACATCCCCTTACAGAAGGGTCACAAGGAAGGGACACAAGCCAGCCAGAGTGCAGTATAGCACTGATGAAACACAACATTCCTTTAGTTCTTTAATGCTTCCTCCTTCCCACTATCATGACCCCAGTTCTACTTTACAAACCCGGCTAGACTGGAGCATGTACACTGGTACAAATAAGAGCTCTCGACACATGGAACCCAGGACAGATAAACACCCCAAGTAACAGTAATGGAAGTCACGATACTATGAGGGTAGGGGGAAGGTGAGGGGAGATAAGGGGAACTGATCGCAAGGATTGATGCATAACACCCCCAAGCCCCAGGGGGACGAACAACAGAAATGTTGGAAGGGACACAGCAGATGGTGTAAGCTATGAAAATGATAATTTGTAATTTATCAAGGGTTCACAGGGTGGGAGGGGGGAGGGAGGGAAAAAAAGAGGTGCAGATACCAAGGGTTCAAGTAGAAAGAAAATGTTTTGAAAGGGATAATGGCAAGATACGTACATATGTACTCGATACAATGGATGTATGGATTGTTAGAGCTGTCAGAGCCCCCAATAAAACGATTTATAAAAAACCAAAAACAAAAAAGAAGTTGGTTCTTTGATAGAATTAGGAAAACCAACAAACCACTGAAAACAAAGGAAAAATGAAAATAACATGAATAAGATATGAAAGGGGCAACATCACAATCGAACCAACAGAAATTAAAAGGATAATTATACAATACTATAAAAAAGTATACTCCAAAAATTGAAAGCCTAGAATAAACAAATTTCTAGAAACACAGTCTACCTAAAGTAACAAGGACTGAAGTAAAAAGAATGAACAGAC
>NW_022107431.1:101312490-101315669 GCF_000313985.2 Echinops telfairi | reverse complement strand
AGCTTTACAAAAATAATCAATGTAATATACCACATAAATAAAACAAAGAAAAAGAACCAAATTATCATACCAACTAACACAGAAAAAGAATTTGATAAAGTCCCACATCTATTTCTGATAACACAACAAAATAGGAATAGAAGAGAAATTCTTCAACATAATTAAAGCTGGTGTGGTCCAGTAAGCATTGGACTGCTAACCTCAAGATTGATGGTTAAAATCGACCAGCTGTTCCACAGGAGAAAGATGAGGCTATGGGCTCCCATAAAGATTGACAGTCTTGGAAACTCTATATAGGGTATCTATGAGTCAGAGCGATTTGGTAACAGTGGGTTTGGTTTTGAAGTTTATAAAACCAACAGACAACATTACTCTTAATGAGATATTGAACACATTCTCTTTCATGGGGGACCAGACAAGGATGCCCGCTAATAATACCACCAGCTACTCTGAAAGGGATCACAGGGCAAAGTCTTGGATAGAGTAGGAGAAAAAGGTGGAACAAAACTAAAAACCATAAAATAGACCAAACTAATAGGTCAGAGATTGGGGGAACCCCTGAGACTATGGCCCTCGGTTACCCTTAAGGTCTAGAACTGAACTCATTCCTCGAGGTTCAATTTTCAGCCTAACAACAGACAGGCCTCTAGGAAGATCAATAACAACAGTGAGGTATTATGCACACCTCATCCATGCATACCTTAGAACAGCCAATCACTTCAGATCAAAGGGTCAGCATTGGCCCAAGGGCCAATGATGAGAAGGCAAGGCCTTCAAGGTGGGGTGGGTGATGTTGCATCAACAGGACTGCATAAAATGAAGTAAAAAAAATCTATAAATTGTTGTATGGAACACTGATGATCTGTAAACCTTCACTGAACTCAAAATAAAATGTTAAAAACTTTTTTTTTGTTTAATAGCAAAGTATTTTAATTTCTTCAATCCTGGGAAGATAGTTGGTGAAGTAGCATTTCGTTTATTTGTTGCCAAGACCTTTGGCAAATTACTCTAATGTTCTATAGATAGCCTATCTTGGAGATAACGGAACTGTTTACTAACTCAAATTGCACACTCCTGGAAGGAAAAAGAAAAGGTATGTGTTGAGTAGTTTCAGTCCCTCGCCGCATAATTTCTAGATATTCACTGGGCTTTGCAGTCATTACCCTCCGGATACTCATAAATGCTAACTCTCGTCCTTTTTTTATTGCACACTCCACTCAAGAAGCTACCAGATCACATGCCTGTCCATTTGCAGCCACGGAAACCTGGCCCCGCCAGGGAAGCGCCCCAGACTCCGCCCGGCCCTGTGCCCATCCATGGAGGTGAGGTTTCCTTCCCGGTTTGTGAGCTGGGTCTCCCGCGCCACACCACAGAAAGCCACCAGGAGCCCAGTGCAGCCGGCGCCCTGCCCCTCCCGGCTCCGGCCTCGTGGGGCTGCATCGGCGCCCCCCATTCGTCAGCCCGCCGGGGCCCGGGATCCGGTCTCGGCGGGGCCCCAAGGGCTTCCCGTCCTCGGGGCCGCTCACCCCGAAGCTGCGTCGGCCCCACCGGCAGAGGGCGCTGTGCTCTGGTCCCTGCCACCCCCGAAGCCCCCCGACGGCCGCTGCTCACCGGCTTCGGCCCGCGGGGAGCCTGGCAAAAGGGGCGTGCTGTCCGTGCCCTCATCGCCGTCGTGACGGGGCAGGCTGTGGACCGGGGATCTCATGGCGCCTCCGGAGAGCAGGTGTGTCCCCCCAGCCCGCCGGAAGGAGAGGTCCGGCCCGACCGCCAGAGCCCCAGGGCCAAGCTGGCAAGGAGGCGCTGGGGGGCGGCGCCAGCACCGCCCTCGCCGCTGGAACCGCCTCCCGGCCACGTTGCGTCGCCGCGGCCCCGCCCACAAGAGGGCAGACTCCACCCTTGCGCCATCTTAGGTTTGGGCAGGAGGTTTGCGTTGTGGAAGGCGGGGGCTTGGGACTTCCGCTTGGCGTTGTGAGGGGTTGCTTTCGTGAGTAGGCTCCACCAGCTGGTGGCCACTGTTCTTCAGCCGAATGTTGGTCCCCTGGCTCCCTATGGTGGTGGACTTTATCAAGAAGACGCGAGGAGCCCTCTGGGAGCTAGGAAGAGTGGGGTCTGGAAGAAGGCAGGCGTCGAGATTTGAACTGCGTAGTTGAGGGGGTGGGGGCTGAACGGGGAGAGGATTGTGTAGTTGATACTCAGTTGTCAGCATTACGTTGTCACGGGTATTGGCAACGTGGTCTTAGCTAGCGCATGGTGCCCTAGGGTCCCTAAAACAGTGAGATGGAGAAACGGTCAATGGGAACATTCATCTGAATCTGGGAACTGCCGATGTCGTAGGTCAAAACCATCCAGTGTTGGCGGTCTCGTGTCCTTAAACCCAAAGCATCCCGGTGTGCATGTATTGTTTCTCTCCGCAGGTCTAACTTGAGACGGGTTCCTCTGGAGTTTGCTGAGGTGAGGGGCTGGGGAAATGCACCGCCCTGTCTTGGCGGGCAGGGACCCGGCCACAGGCTGTCTCCAGTAATGCGGGCCGAAGGAGGGGATGTGGCGGACCTCAGGGAGGTAGGTTTGTGTGGAGGTCACTCGGTCTGCCCGCAGTTCAGTAACGCGGGCCAGGGCCTAGGCCGGGCCGAGAAGGAGGGTCCTTTGCCCAGCGGGAGGGGGACCTTCAGAAGAGAATAATAACCCCACGGAGCACAGATGCCAGGAAGATGTTCAAAGTACTAAGGCCCAGTGCTTTGTGTCATCAAGTCCACTCCAACTCTGAGCTGCCCTAGAGGACAGAGTGGGCCTGCCCACAGGGTTTCCAAGGCTGTAACGTCTTGCTGTACGCAGGCTGTCCCCTCTTTCTCTCCCAGAGAGTGGACGGCTGGGTTCCAGTCACTGACTGGTTATCCGCCGAGCGCTTGACCACTGCACCGCCAGGGCTCTTTTCACATTACTGAAATTGTCGCTTAGATTCTAAACTCTCTGAGGCGGGACGCATGCCCTCCAATAGTCTTGTAGAGCAGTGCTGCTCCGATTTGAATGTCAGAGTTATCTGAGAGATCGTGGTAAAAGGCAGATTCCCATGCTGCGGTGAGTTGGGTGTATGTATGTGTGCTAAAGTACCTCGTCTTGAAAGATCTGTTCAAACTCCATAAAAGAGAATGCCTTTTTACTTAAAAAAAAAATCATTGGGG
>NW_022107431.1:101309968-101311385 GCF_000313985.2 Echinops telfairi | reverse complement strand
AGAGTGGCATCCCATCTGTAACAGTTTCTATACAGAAAAACAGCATTACTTTTTTGGTTGTTTTTAAATCATTTTATCGGGGGTTCTTACAGCTCTTATAACAATCCATACATCCATTATGTCAAGCACATTTGTACATATGTTGCCATCATCCTTTTTAAAACATTTTCTTTCTACTTGAGCCCTTGGTCTCAGCTCATTTTTCCCCTCCCTCTTCCACCCTCCCACCTATAATTTTTCCCACCTTGATAGATTATAAATTATTATTTTCATACCTTACACCATCCAGTCTCCCCTCACCCACATTTCTGTTGTTCATCAACCTGGGTTTGGGTGTGGGCGTGTTATACGTCGATCATTGTGATCGGTTCCCTCTGTCTCCCCCCGCCTTAAAAGGTTTCTTACTTAATATTTCTTTTTTAAAAAGAAATGTGTAGAGGCCCCTTTATTAAGTCTTCCATAGGACAAAGACAAGACAAAGACCATTCATCAAGATGAAGTCAGACACATGAGGCCATAATGATATTCCCTTAATGCTCTTTCTCTGTCTTGGGACCAGATCCTGGACGCCACATGCAGTTAGTTTATCATGTTTTCTTAGGGTCCTCAAGCCTGACATTTACACAGACTTTCCCTTTTTGGAGATGACCTTGGAATTTTTTCTTTTTTTCCCCCTGGCATGTACTGGTCAGGTTTTGTAGACAGCCCTTCAATTTTGGTTTAAAAAAAATTTTTTTTAATGGTTTTCTTATCATTAGACTGGGATTATCAGTGTTTGGGAGAAAGAACACAGAGGTTAAGTGCCATACTTATGTTATTTCAAAGATATCAACAGGATTTATCATTGATAATTATCACATGGTCGAGGTAGTGTTTCAGGTTATTCCACTCTGCCAATGCCACCCTTCCCTTTCCTTCTTTGGGAGAAAGTTATGCACAGGCCACAGTTGAAGAGTATCGGGAGTGATACTCTACGTCTAAAAGGGGAGAGGATTCTGTTCAGATTTGTCTATTCTCCATATATTTGGTTCATTTATATTTGTTCAATCATTTATGTTTGTATGTACTCATGGATATTTTATATTTAGAGTTATAATCCATTACTACATTATTTTGTTAGTCAGGTTTTCCTGCTTTGAAAGATCCCACGCGGATTGTTTAAGTTGGCCCCTGTGTCCCTTTTGTATACACTCATCACACTGTGTTACTTTCTGGTACACATAAGATGTTTCAGCCTTATCTTGCATATTTCTTGTCCCTGCTACCCTGTTTCCCCGAAAGTAAGACATTCCCTGAAAAATAGACCGACTTATAGTTTTGCCTCTTGCTGAAATATAAGGCACCCCCCCAAAATAAGACCTCCACCAAAATAAGGCCCCCCGAAGCTACCATAACTCTGGACCATAGTGGAGGGTGC
>NW_022107431.1:101297592-101298980 GCF_000313985.2 Echinops telfairi | reverse complement strand
ATCTCAAGAATAGATTCAATACTTTGAATAGTAATGACAGAGGATCAGATGAGTTGTAGGATGATATCAAGGTCACCATACATGAAGAAAGCAAAAGAGAGAAAAGACCAGCCTGGATTCCAGAAGAAACTCTAAAACTTCCTCTTGAACTTGGAATAGCTAAAGCGAATGAAGAAGTAAGGAAGTAAAAGAACAGAATAATCCAATGGGTGGCCCCAGAAGACAAAGGGAAACATTATAATGAAATGTGTAAAGACTTGGATCTTGAAAACCAAAAATGAAGAGCATGCTTCGCATTTCTCAAGCTGAAAGAACTAAAGGGAAAAAGGTCAAGCTTCAACATGTAACAGAAAGGATTCTGCAGGTAAATTATTGAGCAGTGCAGGAAGCATCAAAAGAACATAGAAAGAACAGAGTCTCACTGGACCATAATGGATTGGTAATCATGCAATCATTTCAGGAAGTAGCATATGACCCAGAACTGATAGGACTGATTAAGAAGTACAAACTGCAGGAACAAAAATGGGAGTAGTGATACCATGAGGGTAGGGGGAAGATGGGGAGAGAAGGGGGAGAAAGAGGGAGCCGATCACAATGATAGACGTATTAACTATCCCCCCCCCCACGAGAAACAGAAATGTGGGTGAAGGAAGATAGCAGTGGGTCAAAGATATGAAAATAATAATAATTTATTAAGGCTTCATGAGGGTGGGAAGGTGGAGGAGAAAGAGAAAAAAGAGAAGCTTTATATATATAAAATACAAACTGCTTAGAAGACATTGGCAAAAAAATAAGGATCTAGGAATTGACGCAATAGCAATCGAGATGCAGCAATAAACAGATACAATGCTGGAAGTAGTCAATCATTCCATGACAAGGAATTTGGCCAGTCATCTGACAAAGCAACTAGATAGAAGATACTCATATTTGTGCTCATTCCAAGGAAAGGTGTTCCAACAAAATGTAGAAATTATCAAGAAATATTAATATCACACACAGGGAAATTTTGCTGAAGCTATCTTCAAAACAATTGCAACCGAACATCAATAGGGAATTGTGAAAATTTCTAGCCAGATTCAGAAGACGTTGTAGAAGAGGGATTCTATAGCTGATATCAGAGGGATCTTGGATAAAAGCAGAAAATAATAGAAAGATGTTTACTTATGTATGGAAGAACATTCAACTGTAAATCATAGCAAATTATGAATAAACAAAAATAGGTGGAATTCTAGGATACTGAATTGTGATAGAATTTTGTAAGCCCAGCGACTTTGGAAACATGACCCGACCGATTGTGGACATTTTTGACCAAAATAATTTCATTTATTTTTCTTTTTTTTATGCTTGATAACTGATGCCTTCTGCACCTTGTGATCACACAGGCTGGT
>NW_022107431.1:101292970-101296875 GCF_000313985.2 Echinops telfairi | reverse complement strand
AAAACAAGACAGAGCAAAACCAAGCAACAATATACAACAAAACATCAACAACAACAAACCAATGACAAGAAACAAAACAAAACACAACAACAAGAAAGAAAAGCTTGTAGTTAGTTCAAGGACTATTTGTTGCCCTTTAGGAGTGTTTTCCAGTCCAGTCTGTTGGGGAACCATGCCCTGGCTCCAAAGTCCACCTTCAGCATTCATTTATATCACATGCAAATTTTTTGCTGAAGATAATTCAACAATGGTTACAGCATTGATAGGGAGCTGTCAGAGCTTCAGGCCGGATTCAGAAGAGGACATGGATATTATAACTGTTGCCAGATGGATATTATTACTGTTGGGGTATTATTACTGTTGCCAGATGGATCTTGGCTGAAAGCAGAGAATACTAGAAAGATGTTTACTTGTGGTGTCAACGAAGTCCACATCAAAGAAGCACACAGCCTGTGTGATCCAAAGATAACAGTAAAATCCAAATACGACGAAGGGAAAAGTATCAGAGTTGAAATGGTGACCACCCCATTTGTAGAAGGCTTTGGAGGACAGTGGGAGCCCCAAATCCATCTGCAGACTATCTAGTTAGACAAAGCCTCTGGTGGGCCCCCTTTAGCTAGAGGCGAGGGACTCGAGCAGCTTTACTATCAGGCAGAGATGATGGTAAACTTGATTAGGGTGCATCAAATCATGGTGGAATACGATACTTGGCCAATTGACCTTTCTCTTGACCCAACCTGAATTTACTCTTGGCTTAAATATTTCTTGCTTGTTCCATAACAGAAATTTCTTGTCTGGCTTTTTGAATATTGATGGTGGTTTTTTCTTTCTTACTCTTTATATTATTATTTTCTTCTTGCTGTTTTTTTTAATTGCTTTCCTGGGTTTCCCAGTTTGTGAAACACAGATGGAGTGAATGCATAGAGATAATAATTGATGCAATGGTCTCAGGGCTGTGGATGGGAGTGTGCGGATGGGGTGTGTGGTAGATGGGGAGTTGGGGGGGGCACTAGAACTGACTGTGATGCTGTATATACACTTCTTTAAAAAAGCGATTTAACTATGGCAGTGTAAGTGAACAATACATCATTAAAAAAGAAAACAAACTCGACCAATGGTTTTCATGGGTGAAGGAGAGTTTTTGCTTAGGGGGCATTGAGTTTATGTTAATGGTGATGGAATAATTTGGAAGAGATAATGGTTGTACAACATGAAGAGTATGACCAATGGTACTGAATTATACATGTAGAAGTTGTTGAATTGGAGAATTTTTTTGGGGTGAATTTCTGCCACAATTAGAAAAAAAAATAATGACATGATTAACAAAGAGTACAGGGAAGAAGAAAATGTTCTAGAATTGAATGTGGTGATGATTATACAACTCTTCTTGATATGATTGAATTATTGAATTGTATGATATGTGGATGAAGTGCTAATAAAACTGTTAAAAAATAGAACAAATGTTTACTTGTGTTTTATTGGTTGTGCAAAGGCATTTGTCTGTGTAGATCAAAACAAACTATGGATAATATTGAGATGAATGGGAGCTCCAGAACACTTCATTGTGCCCCTGTGGAACCTGTACATGGATTAAGATGCAGTCATTTGATCAGAACGCGGGAATATTGCATTGTTTAAAATCAGGAAAGGTGCTGCATGAGAGTTATCCATCATATTTATTCAATATATATGCTGAGCAAATAATCTGAGAAGCTGGACTCTAGGAAGAAGAATGAGGCATCAGGATGGAAGGATTATTAACAACCTGCAGGTGACACAGCCTTGCTTGCTAAAAGGAGGGAGGACTTGAAGCACTTGCTGATGAAAATCAAAGGTTGCAGCCTTTAGAGTAGATGTAAATTCAATGGGAACAAACAAACACCCAATCCACTCACAATTGAACCAATATACAACATCGTGATAAGCAGAGGAAAGATGGAAGTTGCTAAGAATTTCATTTTATTTAGACCCACAGTCAATGCTTATGGATGCTGCAGTCAAGAACTCAAATGACATTGCATTGGGTAAGTCTGCTGCACAAGACTGCTTTAAAGTGTTGAAGAACAAGGATTTCACTTTGAATACTAAGGTGTGCCTAACCCAAGCCATGACACTTTTAATAGCCTCATATGCATATGAAAATTAGACAATGAATAAGGATGACTGGAGAAGAATTGATGCATTTTACTTATAGTGTTGGTAAGGAATAGCCTCGTGACATAGTAGTTGCACATTGCGCTGCTAACTGCAAGGTCAGCGATTCAAAACCACGCTGAGTCAGAAATTCACAGGGACAATTCTGTCTTGTCTTACAGGGTTGCTATGAGGTGGCATAGACTGGATGGCAGTGATTTTGGTTTTGTTTAAAGAATATTGAAAGTACTGTGGACTTTAGAAGAATAAAGAAGTCAGTTTTGGAAGAAGTACAGTCAAAATGCTCCATAGAAGCATTTGGGAATGTGAAATGTGAGAATGTGAAAACCCTAATAGAAGGCACATTTCTGAACATAATGAAAAATATTCACACTATAGAAGACAAAATAAAGAACTGGGACCTGCGTAAAAATACGACCTTTATGCACAATAAGACTTCACCAAAAGAACCAACAGAGATCCCACAGAATGGGGAAAAATAGTAATAATACATTAGATAAAGGGCTAATCTCCAAAATCTATAGAAAACTACAATATCTTAACAAGAAAAATACAAATACCCCAATTAAAAAAATAGGCAGAAGACATGATTAAACAACTTACCAAAGATGACTTCCAGGTTGCCAACAACCATATGATGACTAGCAATAAGAGAAATACAAATTAAAACAACAATGGATATCACACCTACATTTCTGGCAAAATCCAATAAAACCGTAAATATATAAATGCGGAGAGGATTCAGAGAGATAGGAATACTTGCTATATTTCTGGTGGGACTTCACAACCACTATGGAAATGTGTATGGTACTTCCTTAAGCAAATGCAAATATAAGTACTTATGATCCAGCAATTTCTCTACTGGATATATATCCTAAAGAAATCAAGAATACAACACGAGGCTTGGAACCTTGGACCCGGGACAGTTTTGTTGTACACTGGTATCTGTGAACTCTATTATGGACCTCATTTAAAGAAACCTGTGGACCATTAAAGGACAAAATTATGAATCAATTTGTATTATGGCATTCAAATCTTAGCACTCTGGGAGAGCATCAAATACCAAATTTTTGAAGACCATGCATCCCATCATTACACATTCAAGAGCTGAGTTTGAATAATCTCATCAAGATTTAGATCCTCCATTGGACTTCTACGCAAGTCCTCCCTCAATGCAAGAGCACTTTGTTTCAATAACCTGGCATTCTGTGATGCTCACCTTCCCTGACACTATCGCTGAAGACCAAAAGGTACATAAGCAAGTGTGGTAAGGAAAGCTGATGGTGCCCAGCTATCAAAAGATATAGCGTCTGGGGTCTTAAAGGTCTGAAGATAAACAAGCAGCCATCTAGCTGAGAAACAACTAAGCCCACATGGAAGTAGCACACAGCGTGTGTGATCATGAGGTGTCAATGGAATCAGATATCAGGCATCAAAGACCCAGAACAAAAAACCATATTGATGTGAATGAGGGGGAAGCTGGAGTGGAGACCCAAGGCCTATCTGTAGACAATTGGATATCTCCTCACAGAAGGGTCCCAAGGAAAAGACGAGCCAGTCAGGGTGCAGTATAGCACCAATGAAACATACAGCTTTCCTCTAGTTCTTTAATGCTCCGCCCCCCCCACTATCATGACCCCAATTCTAGCTTACAAATCTGGCTAGACCAGAGCATGTACACTGGTACAGAAAAGAACTCACAACACAGGGAATTCAGGACACATAAACCCTTCAGGCCCAATAATGAGAGT
>NW_022107431.1:101285573-101290046 GCF_000313985.2 Echinops telfairi | reverse complement strand
ATCCATAGGTGTAAAAAGTAGATGAAACTATGCTTGTAATATTTATTTATTCATTTCATAAAATTCATTACACTTTTGATGAAATACTACATTTTTATTTCCTTGTGTTTGTTACTTCAGGAGACAAACATATTATAGAAAGAGAAAAAGTGCCAAGTAACCAGAGGGTGTCTGACACACTGTCATTTGTTTTAGCTTTGTGTCTCCCCAAATTCCATGAGATATTATGAGTGAATTATGTGTTTCCTGAAAGTGTTAAAGAGCTAAAAATGTTGACCGAACAATTGCTGTAAGGTCAGCAGAACTGCAGAGAGGACTTTTTCAAAGATGAACATGGTATGTTCAGAGAAGAGGACTTGCCTGTTGATAATCTATCAAACACAATGACCATTGTCTAATCGGCCTACCTCTAAAGGCCTACTTCCTACTCCCACAGTGAAAAGATGGCTAAGGATAATCGCACAACTGATGGTCCTTGGGTAAAAGAGAAGAATTGCCAGTGAGGACGCCAAGCAAGAAGCCATATGGAAATATCTTAACACCTTTATTGTTTTTGTCAGGAATTATTTCATATTTTTCATTAACATTTCAAAATTCTTTCTTATAACATAATCTGGTTTTGTGTCCCCCTTTTATTGTTCCTATTCAAGTATTAACTGTATGAGATAATAAACTACTTTTCGGTATATCGCTTTTTATACTTAAAATAGTCTTTCAGGCAGTGAACTAGTTGTTAAATTATTGGAATCCCACCACAGACTATACTCTCTGTAGTAGTATATGTATTTCATAAATGTCATTGTATGTATCTGTGTGGGTAGGTATGTGCACATACTCATGAAAAGTTTGAGGAAAGGTTCTGATTTCTGACGTTCTGATTTCTCCCCTCCTGGATCCTTTGCCATATGCCCTTGAGTGAGTGCATCCCATTTGGGAGACCCCGCATCTAGTGGATCAAACCTAAGTTGTCTGGGACAGTGCAGAGTTTCTTACCAGCTGGCCCCAGGCTACGTCTGCAGGCTTGTCTTCCACCGCTCCCTGCCGTCTGCTTTGCACATGGGCGAGTCTTGAATTTTATACACATCATGCAGTCTCTATGGTATTCTCTCCACCCCACCCAGCACCTTTTTGGGGGGGTGGGTGTATATGGAAAAATTCCTTTTCTCTGAGGTGAAAAATGTCACATTAAAAAAAAAAGTTTCCTAGAAAATCTCTTCTTTACTCTGGGCTCTCAAGTACACTGCCCATCTTGATAATAGCAAAATGAAGACCACAAACCCGCTGCCAGAGAGTTCAGACTCATAGCAGTCTATATAGGGCTTGCAAGACTATCTCAAGTTATGGGAGCAGCTGCCCCCTTGTGGTTAGTAGTTCCACACTGACCCACCAGTGCCCCCAGAACGTTTTTATAATAGCATGCTGTGTTAAAGTTACATAAGACCGTTTCACAGCATGTGAATCATTCCGACCGCAGGAAGCTTGATGTATCTTTATTTCCAGTTCTAAACAGAGAGGTAGTTTGGGGCATAGTTATGGAGGCCCGGGTGGTGGCTGAGGCACTGTCCTGGTTGCTGTGGGGGCATACAAGATGTGAAAACATCGTTTTTGCCTTCAACAAACTGACAAGTAATATGCATCTTGGGAAAAATGTTTTTAGATTATTGTCCAAAACAATTACTGCCCCAAACACTACCCTAATAACTATGGAAGCGAGAGGATATTTTAAAATGGATATTTTCTAAATAACAAGTGGTATATAATTAATGTATTTTATGAGAAGAATGTCATTGGCAGTATTTTTAGAAATGAATTTCAAATGTTTTGAGAAACGATGTACAAATGCGCTTTACACAATTGATGTGTGTATGGATTGGGATGACAGTTGTATGAGCCCCTAATAAAATGTTAAAAAAAAAAATTAAAAAAAAGGAGAGTCCAAAAAAAAAAAACCAAAAAGAAATGAATTTCATAAATAATTAGTTTGGACAGACTTTCCCATACCCTATTTCTCTTAGGCATGTCATTTGGCGGTGACCAAAATAAGTAAGGATACACATTTTTGTTTTCCCTTTATGGGCTAGCATGTACTCAGTGTTTTTGTAGCAGACCTTGAATTTCTCTAATATTTTACAAGTTAAGAAATGGGTCGTTTTTTCATCATCCCCACCAAGGCGTGGTGTTGTGGCCATTTTTTAAAGCAGGGCACTCGCAAATGGTCCCTGAGTGAAGTGGTTTCATGAGACCCACTATTACAATTCAGATTCATTGTCCTCCTTCACACGCAAATCCTATGATGATCCTTCCTCATAGTGCCCTTCGTTTTCTACACATTTGCATAGTGTACCTTTGGCACTTTAAGACTTTGGAGGACAACTTCACTTAGTCTTGGAAGTCATTTGAGTTACTAGTATATAACACACAAGGTTATCAATTGCTAATTCATATGGCATTTCCCCCATAGCATTTCTTTCATTTACTTGCTGTAAGGAAATAACTGTCATTGAATCAATTCCGAATCATAGTAGAGGAACTGAAAACAATAGTCACATTAACAAAAAAAGATATGAGGAACGTTACTTTTACAAAACACCTAGAGGAGAAGGAAATTTACATTTCTGATACACTGAAACATTTAGGAAGATATACCATAGTTTCATCTCTTGAATGGAAGGAAATTTAATATAAATCCAATGTTCTAAATGTCAGGAGATGTCAGTGAAGCAGATATAAATCAGCTGGGAGAATCACACAAGAAGTACAAGAAATGGAATGACCTTCAGAAATGAGCTAAAAGTGCATACAAAGCATTTGAAAATGGAATGACTCAGGCAGATCGGAAGATTAAGGCTTAAATCTGTTCTATGTGAAGCGCACTACTGTTGAGTCAGCCCTTCCTGATAATCCTTTGTGGTCAGAATAGTTTCCATATATTTAACGTCATATTTTTTGACTAGTGAAATATATATTGGCTCAGATATGAATTGTTATTGTTTTAAACCAGGAAAGAAAGCCGGAGATCATGATTATTAGAATATTAAGGCCTCATGGATAACCTGCCACCTAATGTTATACCTTTATTTTTTCCAACAGATGTGTTTCTAACATGTTATGAAAATCCAACCTTTTAAAAAATCATTTTATTGGGGGCTCATACAGTTCTTATCACAATCCATACATACATATATTGTGTCAAGCACATTTGTACATTTGTTGCCATCATCATTTTCAAAACATTAAAAATCCAACCATTTTAAGACGAAACATGACAGTATGCTCTTTATAGAGAAGCTCTAAAGGGATTGTGTTAGTCCGGGTAGGCTAGAGAAACAAATTCATAGACACTTATATGTGTATAAGAAAGAACTTTAGGAGGTGGGGTGGGGAGGGAGGGGGAAAATGAGCAACTGATATTAGGGGCTAGAGTGGGAGGCGAATGTTTTGAGAACGATGAGGGCAACAAGTGTGCATATGTGCTTGACACAATGGATGTATGTATGGATTGTGATGAAAATTGTACGAGCCACCAATAGAATATTAAAAATAAAGAAAGAACTTTATAGAAAGAGTAATTGTGCATTAAGAAAACACCCCAGCCCAGTCCAGCTCAAGTCTATAAGTCCAATGTCCAATACTAATCTATAAAGTCTTCTTCAGACTCACAAAACGCATGCAGTGATGCTGAAAGCAGGAAGATCACAGGCCAGCAGGTGGGAAGTCTTGTGGATCCAGTGATGGTGTAAGCATCTCACCGCTGGTGGGGGTCTCAACATGGCTCCTCCAGCTCCGAGGTTCTGGCTGCCATCAGCCTGTCTCCATGTGGCTTGTCAGCAAGAATGTCTCATAGGGACTAAGCGTGTGTCCTGCCTCCATCAAGCTATTTATCTTCTTAGCGCCTCCAAATGAGGTCATCCAGCTACAACCTGATTGACAGACTAGACGCCACCCCTTCACTCTTAATCATCTCAAATTGACAACAGATTATGTAACTACCACAGGGATATATAAAGAAATATCTGCATCTTCATTGTTTAGGAATTTTTAAAAACATTTTTATTGTCACCTAATCCACACATCAATACAATTCAATAGTTCAATCGTTCAATTATATCTAGAAATTCTTTTAGAAGGTTACATTTATACTGCTTCTTTTCTCCCTCCCAGTAATTTAAGTAAAAAAAAAGAAGTACAACATTGTTATTTTTGTGATTGAATTCTTCTGAAATAAAAACCCCAATATTAAAACATCATGAATAATAATGCTAATAAATCAGAAGATTAAAATTCCATCTTTGTTTAATAGAATGAAAAGACAAACTTCAGAGTGGGAGAAAATATTTGCAAAATACAAATCAGATAACGAACTTATTTTTATTTGTTTGGTTTTTTAATTTTTATTTTTTTGTGGTTTCTTTCTTTTTAAAATCGTTTTATTGGGGACTCATACAACTCTTATCACAATCCATACATACATCA
>NW_022107431.1:101282637-101284297 GCF_000313985.2 Echinops telfairi | reverse complement strand
TTACATATGTACATGCCTTTATTTAGACCTCTATAAATGTCCTTTCCCTCCTAGCTCTTTCCTCTATTTCATTTGACTTTCCTCTTATCCCACTATCAGGTAATGAACTTTTATCAAAAACACAGAAACAACTCTTAAAACTCAAGAATGAGAAACAATCAAATTACAAAGTAGATTACAGACTTGAATAGACAGCTGATGAAAGAATATATATAGATAGCTAAGAACCACATAAAAAAAAGGTTGAAAAACATTTATCATTGTTCTTCTTAGGTGAAGTTGAGTTAGTCCTGACTCAGAGCAACCTTGTGTACATCAGAATGAAAGACCATCTGGTCCTGCACCATCCTCACCACCGTCATGTTATGCTCATTATGGAAGCTACTGTGTCAGTCCATCTTGTTGACCATCTTTCTCTTTTTCTCTGCCCTGCTACAAGTATGATGTCTTTCTCCAGGGATTGGTCTCTTCTCAGAACGTGTACGAAGTGTGTGACATAAAGTCTCACCTTCTTTGCCTTTAAGGAGCAGTCTGGCTGTACTTATTCCAAGACATATTTTGTTTGGTTCTTTGGCAGTCCATGGTACTGTCAATATTCTTCACCAGCACCACAATTCAAATGCATTGACTTTTCTTCAGTCTTCCTTATTTATTGTCCAACTTTCACATGCATATGAGGTGATTGATAATATCCTGGCTTGGGTCAGGCATATCTCAATCCTCAAAGTGACATTCTTGCTTTTCAACACTTTCAAGAGTTCTTGTGCAGCATATTTATCCAATGAAATGTGTCGTTTGATCTATTGATCATGGATCCAAACAAGATGAATCTTTGACAACTTCAATCTTCTCTGTTTATCATGACCTACTGGTCCAGTTGTGAGGATTTGGGTTTTCTTTACCTTGAGCTGTCATCCATACTGTAGCCTGCAATTCCTGATCTTCAGCAAGTGCTTCAAGTCCTCTTCACTTTCAGCAAGCAAGGTTGTGTCATCTGTATGTCCTAGGTTGTTTATTAGCCTTCCTCCAAGCTTGATGCCACATTCTTTTTTTTAAAATCATTTTATTGGGGGCTCATACAAATCCTATCACAATCCATTCATCCATCCATTGGATGCCACATTCTTATTCATATATAATCCAGTTTCTATGACTATTTGCTTAGCTTACAGATTGAATCAGTATGGTGAGAGGATACATCCATGACACACACCTTTCCTGATTTTAAACCATGCAGTATTTCCTTGTTCTGTTCTTACAACTGACTCTTAATCCATTTACAGGTTCCCCATGAGTACAACAAAGTGTTCTAGAATTCTCATTCTTCTCAAGGTTATCCATAGTTTGTTATGGTCCACACAGTCAAATGCCTTTGCATAGTCAATAAAACACAAGCAAACATCTTTCTGGTTTTCCATGCTTTCAGCCAAGATCCATCTGTATCAGCAATGATATCCCTTGTTTCACATCTTCTACTGAATCCAGCCTGAACCTCTGGTGGTTCCTTGTCAACGTACTGCTGCAGCCACTTTTGAATGATCTTCAACCAAATTTTACTCGCATGTCACATCACATTATATTGTTGTATAATTTGAGCATTCTGGAGCACCACCTGTCTTTGGAATGGATACAATATGGATATCTTTCTGTTAGTTGAACA
>NW_022107431.1:101266111-101281807 GCF_000313985.2 Echinops telfairi | reverse complement strand
CCCTCCCTCATGCGCCCTTGATAGTTTATAAATTGGTATTTTGTCATATCTTGCCCTGTCCGACGTCTCCCTTCACCCACTTTTCAGTTGTCTGCCCCCCAGGGAGGAGGTCACATATAGTTCCTTGTTTGGTCTCTTTCTTGATCTTCTGGAAGTCCCAATATATATTAGTCTTTTGAGTTCCTTATCAGGAAGTTCCATTTCTATTTTATCCTGGTAGGCTTTCTGGTTTTCAATCTGGTCACTTTCTGGGGCCAGCTTATCCTGTTTCTTTATGTGATTTGATATTGCCTATGGCCTCTGAGGCATTAAGGTATTATTATGCTAATCTGCCCATTGTATGCTTGTTAGCTCTGTCTTGATGTATTGTTCTGTTCTGTTGTAACCAAATGGGCAGGACATTTGCATACTACTCTCATCACCACTCTGGAGCTCTTACCACTTGTCTCCAAGCGGAGAGTGTGGTTCACTGGTTTGGCAGGCAGCTGAGGAGGTAGCTGGTGTAGCTGGTGAGGTGATGTACCTGCCCTGCTGGCCATCTGGGGATGTGTGCAGGAAGTGTTCTCATTGGTTGCTGGGTTGGGTCTATGCACTGCCACAATTGCTGGGTGGTCAAGTCAAGGTTGACTGATGATGGTACAGGAACTCTCTCCAATGGTCCCAGGTAGGCAGGAAGGACAGTCAAATTGGTGGTTCAAATTGGTTGCTAGGTAGATGTGGTGCAGAGGGCAAGGCAGGTGATATCTTCAGTTCATGAGGAAGGTTTGCCCCTCTCTGTTAGAGCTCAGCATGGGAGTATGTGCTGCCAGTCCTTAGGTTCCTGGTACAGGCAGCTGGCAGGCGCAGTCTGCAAACCCTTGGTGTGGATGGCTGGGTATAGGGGTGTGTGTCTCTGGCTCACAGACTCAAAGTGCTATTAAGTAGTTCGGTGGAGCAGTGGATGCTGCTGGGTGCGTTCCTGGTGTGGGTGGCTGGGTGTAGGTGTAGGAACTGCAGGTCCTTAGGCCTCTGGTCTAGTTAGCTGGACAGAAAAAGGACTGCCACTGGTCCCTGGGCCCCTAGCACCACAGTCAGGAAGAGAAGTAGATGCCTCTAATATGCAAGGCCCTGCTCCGGTGGCTGGGCTCATGAACTGGCGCTGGTGGTCTGGGGTTTCAGGTATGGGCCAGTGGGCAGAAGGGGGGATGGTACCTTTCCATAGGCTTCTAGTGTGTGTCACTGGGGGAGAAATAGGCTCCCCTGAATCACAGGCCCCCATGTGGCTGATTGGACAGAAGAGGGGATGCTGCCATGCCACCAAGCCCTGGCACAGATGATTAGGCAGAGAAGTGTGGGTACCACTCTTCTGTGGGACTCGAGTGTGAATGGCTGAGGTAAGGGGTGGATTCATCTATGAAATCCCACCAGGGCTCTTATAGAAAAACTTTATGAAACAAAAAATATCAAAATGTAAAGCTATTATTTCTTGAATGATGATTCATCTAGGTCTATATACTTCTGAGGAAGTATTTCCAACTTCCTAACCTTCCTCTGAAGGCTTCCACCCTCTTCCATTATACTGCATCTAAACAGCAGGGACTCGGACTGTGGTCCTTTGAAATGCTCTTTGAGTTTGGGCAATGAAAAGAAGTCAGAGGTAAAACGGGTGTGGTTTGGTGGATGGAATAAGGTTTCCCAACAAAAAATTCCCTCGATGCCATGAAAGAATGAACATGCGTATTGTTGCAGTCGAACAAATTTCCTTGGTACACATTGCTTGACCTTTTCCTCATCAACAGAGTTTTCAGTAAAATGTCTGGATAAGCCCCAGGACCATCCTGTGTCCCTCAAGGAACTCTATCAAGATTTGGAGTCCCCCTGAACAGTCACCATAACCTTTTGAGCTGACCTCTCAGCCTTGAATATCACGGGATAAGCAGATCCCGGCAGAAGCCACTGCTTTGTCGGGCTTTTATTCAAAGGCATGTAACAGAGTGAAGACAAGTATCCCCGAGACGTCGTCTGCAGTCCCCTGCTGATCACAGAGATATGTTTAAAAGCATTTTTCTTGGAATAAGCTCAAGCACAGATGTACTGGAAACCCAGCAGCAATGTTTTCTGACTTGATCTCTCTCTCTTTTTAAATCATTTTATTGATTTCAAAACATTTTCTTTCTACTTGAGCCCTTGGTATTAGCTCCTCTTTGTTTTTCTTCCCCTCTCTCCCTCATGAACTCTTGATAATTTATAAATTATTATTATTTTGTCATGTCTGACACTGTCCAATGTTTCCCTTCACCTACTTTTTCTGTTGTCCATCCCTAGGGAGGGGCTTATATGTAGCTCCTTGTAATCAGTTCCCCCTTTCTACCCTACCTTCCCTCCACCCTCCTGGTATTGCCACTCTGTTCATTTGTCCTGGATTCCCTGTGTTTCCAGTTTCTATCTGTACCAGTATACATCCTCTGGTGTAGCCAGATTTGTAAGGTAGAATTGGGGTCCTGATAGTGGGGTGGGGAAGGAAGCATTAAAGAACTAGAGGAAGTTGTATGTTTCATTGGTGCTATACTGCACCCTACTGGCTTTTGTCTTCCTTGTGAGCCTTCTGTAAGGGGATGTCCTATTGTCTACAGATGGGCTTTGGGCCTCCACTGCACAATCCCCCTAATTCACATCAATATGATTTTTTGTTCTGGGTCTTTGATGCCTGATACCTGATCCCATCAACATCTCATGATCACACAGGCTGGTGTGCTACTTTCATGTGGACTTGATTGCTTATCAACTAGATGGCTGCTTGCTTATCTTCAAGCCATTAAGACCCTAGATGTTATATCTTTTGATAGCTGGGTACCATCAGCTTTCTTCACCACATTTGCTTATGTACCCATTTTGTCTTCAGCGATCTTGTTGGGAAGGTAAGTGTCACGGAATGCTACGTTATTAGAACAAAGTGTTCTTGCATTGAGGGGGGACTTGAGTAGAGGCCCAATGTTAGACTTACTCTTACACACAATGGGATTCACACTTGGCTTCCATTTAATAGCCACTACAGTTTGTTGTGATTGTTGTGTAGAATGTTCCTTATCATTGAATCCTCCTTCTTTCCTCTGTTGTCTTGGCAGTCACAGACATTGAGACTTGGAGACAGTCAGCATTGTGCACCTGGGCATGGATACTAAGTGGTTGAGGAAGGGTATGGATCCAAATATTATCTTCTCAAGTTCAAGAGTTTGAAGGTTTCAGGAAAACACAAGTTGATACACTGCCCAGAGTACTATCTCACACACCAAAAACCAAAACCAAACCACCATCACCACCACCACCACCACCACCACCAATCCTCCCACCACCACAGCACCAATTCACTACCATTGAGTGAATTATGAGTCATAACAACCCTATAGGTTGGAATAGGACCCATAGGCTCTATGGGTTTCCCAGACTAGCTCTTTATGGGAGTAGAAACTTCATCTCTCTCCTGCAGCAGCTGGTGGTTTCCAACCACCGACCTTGAAGTTAGCAGGCTAATACAGAACCAACTACCCACAAGGGCTCCTATGTTAGAGGACAGTCAAAAACCAAAACAACCAAGCTCACTGCCATCGAGTCAATACTGACTCATGGTGAAACTGTAGGACGGGATGGAGCTGCCGCTGTGGGTTTCTGAGACTGTAATTCTTTCTCATTGCCATCCAGTAGAAAGTACTGTCTTTGTCAGCAGAGGTGCTGGTGGTTTTGAACTGCTGACCATGAGGACCGCAGCCCTACGGATAACCACTACATAACCAAGGCTCTTTACGGAAGTAGATAGAAAGCTCTTCTTTCTCCCTCAGAGTGGCTGGTGGTTTTGAACTGCTGACCTTTCAGTTTGAAACTGAACGTATAACCGCTACAGCGCCAGAGCTCCTCATGTTTGAAGAATGCACTGGTTATTTCCAAATCAGAGATAGGATTGTCCTGGAGTTTTGGACTGATAGCTTAAAAAATTATTTTATTTTGTTGTTGAGACTATGCATAGTAAAAAACACACCACATACAGTTCTCTATGCACAAGGTATTGGTTAAATGTGCTGCAAAAAGATGTCCTTAAAATATTAAAAAGCATTGTTGTCACCTTGGTAACCATGAGTTGGAATGGACAGGCTGGCAACTAACAGCAACCAGGTTGTGGGAACCGCAGTAAAATGTTGCACCAACCTTTGCGACCACGAGGTGGCAGGCTGATGTAGAATGTCAGCTGCCTAACTATTCCATGTGCGGGATATTTCCATGTTGATGACTATGTGCAGTGAGCTTTTCCTGAAATCAGAATATGAGGTCTGGATGAATTCAAGCATCCATCATATTACGAACCGACAGTCCCAAGTATTATTCCTCTCACTGCTGCTTTAAACCGTTAAACTCAAAGACGAACTGTCCTTTTTCCAGATAGGAGAGTTCGTCCAGAAGCCCAGAGATTAACATCTAGCATTTAGATGGGTCCCAGGGTAAACTTTGAGTCTTTTATTATATAAAACATATATAAACCTCTAACAAACATTAAGAGCACACAGATAAGAACCCAGACGTGTTGAAGAAATGGTAAAAAATATTTTATCAGTATTATTATTTTAAACCATGGAGAGATGCTGCAAGCAGCACAATTTTCTCCCTTTTCAGAGTTTATTCGATGGCGTCTAAAGGTTTAGCCCAAATGGTGTCTCTGCTCCCTTTCGCGCTGCGCTCCGGCCCTTTCCCCCTCGGTTGTGGGGGGGCTCACAGCAGGGCTCACTGTCTCAGGTGAAATGAAGCAGTGCTTGCTTCCATGTTTCTTCAGATTAAATAAGGAATTGTTTTGGTGCAAACGGATCTGGCCGGAATGATCTCAATGGAAGTGATTTTCTCATATGGTTCCGTTACTTCCTTGAGCCTCCTCCACCTCAGCTCTCTTCTCGTCCTCAGGCTGCTTCTGGTCCCAGTGAGAACAGCCGGCTGAGACATGCTAGCTTGTAGGCCGGTGATTATTCTGACCTTGCTTTGATAGTCCTATTGCCAGACCACTGAGCAGGTTCTCCTACCAGCCCGTGACCTTTTTTCCTATGCATCTCTTCTCTTCTATTTTGGGAGTGTCTCTGAGGTTACCATCAAGGCTAATCAGCTCTGCTTTTTCATTCATGCGAATGCTTTGTAGGAATTCATTAATCAAAATTCAAGAGAAGCTACAGACCACTCATAGTACTAACTGGAGTTTAAGAGAGTTGCTGAATACAGGATTAACATATGAAAATTAATGATATGCTGTATGCCTTCAATGACCATTACCTGATAGGATAGAAAAAATATAGTGTTTACAACAACATCAAGAGTTTATTATATATATCAGGACCAAGTCTTAAAAAATGTATGTAGGTTTTCATGGAACAAAAGTACAAAATATGACTGTGGAGCTTAACAGCATCATTACAGAATGAGGAAAGACCTGGCACCGCTTTCGTTATTAGATTAGCGCCTCGGACACCGATGGCAGTAGCAGGAGCGCTGCTCTCTCATGTCAGGTCTTGATGAGTCCGAGTCAATAAATGGTGACGACAGTAGCATGTCACGGTTGCTATGGATGGAGCAGCCCATTCTTTAGAAGTGTTTCCTAAGTGAATCTAGAAGTTAAAGGAAATTCCAAAAAAATAACATCAGTCTTTTCTCTCTGGAACGAAATAAATGCTAAAAATTTTATGGAAGAGTGATAGTCTAAGAATAGCTAAAAGTGATTCTGAAAAAACCAAAAAGGCTAGGAGAGGAGATTAGGCATCAAAATGACATAAACCATTTTTAAATGAAAGCTGACATAGAATGTTTCCATTCTCACAGGAAGCTCAGCTAGATAGAGCTGGTCTGGGTCTATCAATTCATTAAGGTTTGGGATATATTATTATTCTAACATTCATTTTTCGCTTCTCAGTGAGAAAATCCCTAAAAAGAAAAATATCCTCCTGTTTACTACTTGGAAACCCAGTGATTCAGTTCATATAGCAAAATCTACATAAAGCTTTTTTTCCCCCTTTAATGAGCTCACAATGTAGCTTCCTCCTACAGTGAACACTAATAATGTTTAAAAGATATGACATGCTCATGGATTTGCACATATCTTATATCATTCTTCCTTCTTCCCTTTCTTTTTCTATTTGGATTGATAGGATCACCAAAAAAAATTTTTTTTTGATAGGATCAATTTTATTTGTGGAAATATTGTCCTGGTGAATATAACATAGCTTTTGATAGCTGTCTATGACTGATTGACTCATTGGCCCCATTTTCCCCCTCCTCCTTGCTCTCTCATGTAATGAAGTTTGTATTTCCCCAACAAAGATGGAGTATGTGTCGCTACCCCCTGACTTTATCCTTGACCATGGAACTTCCTTGGCTCATGGCATTGTAACAGATGGGAAGTGAACAGGGACTGGACGTGTGCTTGAGCAGTGGAGCTTGCTGTCCCCTGCTTCTGCCATGGCCAGGAGGAGGACAGGCTCTGCTTGCCTATTGCTGAGAGAAGGGCAGTGAGAAACACAGTGAACTGCTCAAGCAGCCTGCAGACCTTTCACCTGAAACAGAAGTTGCCTGTTGTGCAACAATGAATTTTTGAGGTTGTTTCTTTTCCCCCAGTTAATTATTTATGTAAGTGTCATCTTGTTGAGTGATAGCTACTGATTTCCAAACAGGCATTGATAGAAGTGGCCTCAGATTATCATGTCTTCTCCAAATTGTACTTCATGTTTAAGGTAAAATAATTTAAATCATGCCCTAGGACATTAAGGACTTTATAAGAATGAAGATTGATTTGTTTATGATTTCTTTTTCTCTGATGAATAACTTATGATAATAACTCTTTGCTTTTTTGGGCTATATATAGAAGTTCTACCTTTTGCATTTTTATTATACTTATGTCTTCTTTCTTTTAAAAAAAATCATTTTATTGGGGGATTATGTGGGGAACAGAAGGATTTCTCTTAAGCTGTCTCCCCAATAATATGTACCAGACTTAGCTGCTTGAGAATGGCTGTACACTAGGCGGTCAGCGAAAGTAGGTCAGAGGTTATTCTCCTGAACATCAGCCATCTAGAGCGGCCAGACTGTATAGTCTGACTCACCCTAAGTAGGGCCCAGTCCCTTCTGTTATTGTTCCCTTGAAGCAGTGCCCAAAGGCAAGCCCGGGACCACTCTAAGGTGACTAAGCTTAGGCTACCATCTTGCCACACATGCACCCCTATTCCCTCCTGTTACTATTGCGCATTCACCCCTAGGTCATCCCCCTCCTATTGCTTGTATTGCTTATGTTACAACCCCTCTCTATGACGTAGGTTGTTATCTGCTATCAGGGGGCTTGCATGCCTCCCAGGATAGTAATTGTCTGTTTTTTGTATGAGACACCAGAATAATCAAACCTGTTCAAGGATGAATTGTACTGCCCCTCTCTGTGATGCATAATGCTGTGATGTATCCCCCTAAAGTAATATGAAGTGGTTAGCAATAAATAAGGAGGCTCCCTGGTTCTCAAGAGTGGTGGCTGAGGAGGACGAGGCAGCTGCTTCTACTCTGGCGGCTAAGTCCCCTCCATGAGGACCATCAAGCGAGGCTGAGGTGAACAATGCTACCATGAATTGCGTCTGACTCCATTACTTGACTCCATCTTTTAACTCTCATGCTCTCTATGACTTTACTATATTTCTACTTATTATCGCTGTACAATTGCGCCTACCGAACCTGTGATGTTTTGTGGGGTTCCCTCTCCCCTTTAATCCCACAGGCTTATACAGCTCTTATCACAATCCGTACATCCATCCATTGTGTGGAGCACATTTTTACATTTATTGCCATTTTCAAAACATTTTCTTTCTAGTTGAGCCCTTGGTATTGGCTCCTCTTTTTTCAACCCCCTGCCCCTGTGTGTCCTTTATTCTTTTTTTTTCCTAATCATTTTATTAGGGGCTCATACAACTCTTTTCATAATCCATACATACATCAATTGTGTAAAGTGCATTTGTACATTCATTGCCCTCATCATTCTCAAAACATTCCTCTCCACTTAAGCATTATGTCCTCATTTTCCCCTCCCTCCCCGCTTCCCCCTCCCTATGTCTTATTTCTTGATCCCAAAACAGCAGGCATGATTTTTCACTTTATAAGATTTTTAGCACATCATTTATCCCTTTCATTCTCTACCCCTCTTTGACTTTTCAATTTTTGTCATCTGTAAATTTTTATATTTGTAAATAACATTACTATTTACACCTCTTCTGTAAACACACTGTACAAAAGATGCCATCAATTGGAAGACACATTATTTATTTTTTGTACCCAAGATATACAATAATATCTATATGCCTACAAAGAAGACCAATGAACATAACTAATATTCAAATTTATTCTGTAACCATTAATGCTAATGATGATGTTGAGTAATTATACCAAATTCATCAATCTGAAATTGATCAAACATGTCATCAAGATTCATTGATAATTACTGTGGAATAGATCATCAATTGCTCAAATACAAGTTCAAGTTGAAGCTGAAGAAAAAGAAAAGAAGTCCACCAGAGCTAAAATATGACCCTGAGTATATCCCACGTAGAGTTAGAGATCATCTTAAGAATGTATTTGACACATTGAACACTCAGACTGAGTCCCAGATGAGCTGTAGAATGACATCCAGAATATTATCCATGAAGAAAGCAAAAGGTTAATAAAAAGGCAGGAAAGAAAAGACCAAAGTGGATGTCAGAAGAGACTCTGAAACTTGCTCTTGAATGATAAAATGAATGGCAGACACGATGAATTAAACGAGATTAATAGAAAATGTCAAAAGGTAGCTCCAGTCGGGAAGTAATGCATTATGATGAAATGTGCTAAGATCTGGAATTAGAAAACCAAAAAGCAAGAACTTCTTCAACATATCTCAAGCTAAAAGAGCTCAAGAAAAAAAATTCAAGCCTTGAATTGAAATAATGAAGGATTCTATGGGCATAATGTCAAAGATTTTATCTTGCTTGGTTCCACAATTGATGCTCATGGAAATAGCAATCAAGAGATCAAATGACACATTGCATTAGATGAATTTGCTTCACAGGACCTCTTTAGAGTGTTGAAAAGCAAACATGCTTTGAGGACTAAGGTGCATTTGACCTCAAGCCATGGTATTTTCAGTTGCCTCAGATGCATGTGAAAGTTGGATATTGACTAAGGGAGATCAGAGAAAAATTGATGCATTTGAATTGTGGTGCTAGAGAAGAATATTCAAAGTAACATGGACAGCCAAAAGGACAAATTGATCTATCTTGGGGGAAGTATGGCCAGAGTGCTTCTTGGAGGCAAAGATAGAGATACTTCATCTTGCATACTTTGGACATGTTGTCAGGAGAGACCAGTCTGTGGAGAAGGACATCATGTTTGGTAAAGTAGAGGGGCAGCAAAAAAGAGGAAGACCCTCCACAAGATGGATTATACAGTGGCTGCAACAATGGGCTGAAGCCTAGGAACAATTGTGAGGATGATGCAGGACTGGGCAGTATTTCATTCTGTTGTGCATAAGGTCACTATGGGTCAGAACTGACTCAATGACACCTACCAACAACAACAACAACAACAACAACAACAACATTCAGAAAAATATTGAACAATAGATGAAGCATCAAAAGAAGAAGGAAGGAATACATAGAGTCACTGTACCAAAAATAATTGGCAGACATTCAACCATTTCAGGAGATAATATGTGATCAAGGACCAATGATATTGAAGGAATATGTCCAAGCTCACCTGAGGCATTATTGAAAAACAAGGCTCTAGGAAATGATGGAATACTAATTGAAATGTTTCAAAAAATGATACAGTGCCAGAAGCACTCATTAATCCTTGCCAACAGATTTTGAAGACAGCTACTTGGCCCACCAACTGGAAAAGATCCATCTTTATGCCCATTTCAAAGAAAGGTGACCAGACAAATGTGGACATTATTGAACAATATAATTAATATCACATGCAGGTAAATTTTTGTTGAAGATCATTAAAAAATGAATGTAGCAGCACATCGATAGATAGCTGGCATGAATTCAAACTGGACTGAGAAGAGGATCTAGAATGAGGGATGTCATTGTTGACATGAGGTGAATCTTGGTTGAAAGCAGAGCATATCGGAAAGATAGTTATTTACCTGTGTTTTATCGACTATGCAAAGACATTCAATTGTGTGTACTACAACAAACTATGGATAACCTTGAGAAGAAGGAGAATTCTAGAACACTCACCAATGCTCATGTAGTACCTATAAATAGACAAAGAGGCAATTGTTCATACAGAACAATGCTGCATAGTCTAAAATTAGGAAAGGTGTTTATTAGCATTGTATCCGTTCGCCACACTTATTCAAACTTTATGCTGAAGAAATAATCTGAGAAGGTAGATTATGTGATGAAGAATGTGGCATCAGTATTGGAGGAAGGCTCCTTAACAACCTTGGACCTGCATATCACAGAATTTTGCTTGCTGAAGAGCCAAGACAACTTGAAGCACTGGCTAAGGAGGATCAAATACTAGTCTTCAGTATAGATTGCAAGGCATTATAAAGAAAACCAAAATCTTCACAGTTGGACCAATAGACAACATCATGATAACAGAGAAAAGATTGAAGTGGTCAAGGGTTTTGGTTTATCTGGATCCACAATTGACGCTTATGGAAGAAAACAAATGATATATTGCTCTGAGCAAATCTGGGTCACAAGACATCTTTAAAGTGTTCAAGAGCAAAGATACCACTTTGAGAACTCAGGAATGTCTGATTCAAGTTCTTTTTAGTTGTTTCATTTACATGTGAAAGCTGGACAACGAATAAAGAAGATCTGAGAAGAACTAATGCATTTGAGTTAGCATGTTAGCAAAGAATATTGCAAGGACCATGGACCACCAGAAGAACAAACAAATCTGTCTTGGAAGAAGTACAGCCAGAATGCTGCTTAGAAGCAAGGATGGTGAGACTTTGTCTCACATACTTTGGACATGTTATCAGGAGAGGTCAGTTCCTGGAGAAGGACATCACGCTTGGTAAAGTTGAGGGTCAGTGAAAAAAGGCAAGACCCTCAACAAGCTAGATTGGCACAGTGGCTGCAACAATGGGCTGGAGCATAACAATTGTGAAGCTGGTGCAGGACTGGGAAGCATATTGTTCTGTTGTGCACAAGTTTGCTGTGAGATGAAGCCCTCTTGTCCATATCTAAGAAGAACAAAATTCAGGAAAGAAAATATATCCTGGATTATCACTATTAGGCACGATTGTTCATAAGATGTATCAAAATGAAAAACAATGAGTTTTAGGAATGATGAAATGTGGTAATTGATGCTTTTTTTGGTCAATAGGTTGATTGTAAAAGTTATCAATCAAATAGTCAAGTTTACTCCAACCTGACGTGTTGTTAGGAGTTGCTGAGTTGGTATTTACTCGGAGTGACCTTTTGTTGTTGTTAGCTGCCATTGAGTCGGCTTGGACTCACAGCGACCCTGTGCATAACGGAACAGAACACTCTCAGTCCTGTGCCATCCTCACAACTATTCCCATGCACGAGTCCACTGATGCAGCTACTGGGTCAGGCCTTCTTGTTGAGGGCCTTTTTTCCCTTTGCTGCCTTCCCACCACTTTACCAAACACGATGTCCTTCTCCAGGGACTGGTCTCTCCTGACAACATGTCCAAAGTGTGTAAGACGAAGTCTTAGCATCCTTGCCTCTAAGAATCACTCTGGCCTTACTTCTTTTTAAACTTTTTTATTGTTCTTTTGTAACTTTAATGGGAGCAATGCTATTATTTTATTTAACTCTCTTTTATAAGCACCAAATCTTAATAGCTAAGTCAATTTTTGGACAAGACTTCCCTTAGGAACAAAATAATGATGCTCATTTCTCCAAACATTCAAATAGGAGGTTTACCAAAATCAAAATCAAATGGGGGGTTGGAGAGGTAGGAAATAAACAAAAATCATATTCTAGGTGTTCAGTGTATGAAGCAGCTTTGACTGTGCTGCTCGATCGTTCTTAAGCTGACTTAAACAACAACAACAAAAAAGACCACCCTAGCGCATCAAAAGATACATTTTCCATTTACTTTTTAAAATTAAAGATAATAATACTTAATTAAAAAATAAGGAATTCACAATCAATTTCCCAACTCATTCAGATGCCAACCACCGTGTGGAGGGTGACGTTCATCTTCAAGGTTTAGTCGGTATCCGCACAGTGTAAAATACCCACAGTTCCAGGTATGAAGGGACACAGATGATCTCTTTGGAGAATTCCACAGGGCAATAGAGGTGCCCGAGCTGTTTTCATAGAGCGACAGGGCTTCCGTCAAATTGACACAGTTCCCATGTGTAAAGTATTTCCCATCTTGTTTCAGTACTTTCATTGAAAGGTCAAGAATCCGTCTGAGAAACTCCCAGGTGGAATCTTCCTCTGGAGACGCGGCGATAGGAACAGCCATCATTTTTTTCCCCTTCCTCCCTCCCTCCCAAACCCTTAATAATTTATAAATTATTATTATTTTTCTGTGTCTTACACTGTCTGATGTCTCCCTTCACCCACTTTTCTGTTGTCCTTCCCCCAGGGAGGGGGTTATATGTAGATCACTGTGATCGGTTCCCCCTTCTCCCCTTTACCCTCCTGGTATCTCTACTCTCATTATTGGTCCTGAGGGGGTTTATCTGTCCTGGATTCCCTGTGTTTCCAGCTCTTATCTGTACGAGTGTGCATCCTCCGGTCTAGGTGGATTTGTAAGGTAGAATTGGGATCATGATGGTGGGGAAGAGCACTCATTGAAGAACTAGAGGAAAGTTGCATGTTTCATCGGTGCTACACTGCACCCTGACTGGCTCGTCTTCTCCCCGTGACCCTTCTGTAAGGGGATGTCCAGTTGCCTACAGATGGACACTCTGCACTCCCCCTCATTCACAATGATAGGATGTTTTGTTCTTTGATGCCTGATACCTGATCCCATCGCTACCTGGTGATCACACAGGCTGGTGTCTGGCCTCACTTCTTCCCGTACAGATGTTTGTTCTTTTAGAAGTCCACAGCACTTTTCAATATTCTTCTCCAGCACCACAATTCAAATGCTTCGATTAGTCTCTGGTCTTCCTTATTCCAACTTTCATATGCATATGAGGCAATGGATGCATGCCTTACTGAAAGAAACATCCTTGCTCTTCAATACTCTAAAAAGGTCTTGTGCAGCAGATTTACCTAATGCAGAGGGTCTTTTGATCTCTTGACTGCTGCTTCCATGAGCTTTGATTGTGGATCCAAGGAAGACAAAATCCTCGACAACTTCAACTTTCTCCTCTTACCACATTGTTACTTATTGGTCCAGTTGTGAGGATTTTGGTCTTTCTTTTTCTTTTTGGTCTTTCTTACATTGAGTTGTAATCCCTACTGAAAGCTAAAATCTTTCATCTTTATCAGTAAGTGTTTCAAGTCCTCTTCACTTTCAGCAAGCAAAGTTGTGACAATGGCATATCTCAGGTTGTTAATAAGCCTAAATCCCACCCTAATGCCTCACTCTTCTTCATATACTCCAGCTTCTCTGATGATTTGCTCAGCATATAGATCGGACAAGTCTGGTGAGAGAATACAACCCTGAGGCACACTTTTCCTGATTTTAAACAGTGCAGTATTCCCTTGTTCTGTTGGCATGTCTGCTACTTGATCCAGGTACAAGTTCCACATGAGCAAATTAAGCCTTCTAGAATTCCCATTCTTTCCAAGGTTATCCACAGTTTATTATGATCCACACAGTCCAATGCCTTCATATAGTCAATGAGGCACAAGTAAACATCTTTTTGATATTTTCTGCTTTGAGTCAAGATCCATCTGACATCAGCAATGATAGATATCGTTCTATAGGTTGAGCATTCTGTTGGGTCACCTTTCTTTGGAATGGGTATAAATAAGGATATTGTCCAGTCAGTTGATGGGATAGTTTCCCAAATTTCCTGGCATAGACTAGTGATTTCTACTAGCGCTTCTTCAGCTTTCTGAAGCATCTTAATGGGTATTCCGTCAAATCCCAGAGCCTTGTGAACTTCTGTAGGACAGAACAAAACATGCCCAGGCCTGTGGCATCCTCCGAACCGTTGCTGTTTGAACTTACTGTTGTAGCTACCGTGCCCACTTGTGTCAAGGGGTTCTTCCTCTTTTCACTAAACACAGTGTCCTTCTCCAGGCCAACATGACTAATTGTATATAACGTTGTTGGCAGACCAAAAGATTATGAGCACACTCCCTTTATTACTTAGTTGATTTCTTTCACGGAATTTGTAAGATGATTTTCATTTTGTTGCACTCTTTTCTTTATCATATTTTCAATTTTCTCCCCAATGTCCCATCATGATATTTATTAAGAATCTTATTTCCACCTCGAGACGCTACTCTTGAAATTATTCTTTGTACTTGAAGTTCTCTCTTCCTTGCTTCCTGGGGTAACAGATATTTTTTCCCTGACTTTTATGTCTTCTTTTGTTCTTGGCTTATTTCAATATTTCTAAATCTGTCCTCTTCAACTAACTTCCTAAAAAGAGTTTGTGGAAGGAAACGTTTCTGAGCAATTTATTTCTGAAAATATTTTTATTCTATGCTCACTTTTATTTAATATTTTGACAAAGCAGAATTCTAATGATAATTTCTGAACTCTTTCTTTGACAATTGAGGAAAAAGCCTACCATTATTATTCCTTGTTAGTGTCATTATTATTCTTTGCTCTTCAGTAGACAGGAATTTTTCTTTTCTGCTTTCCTTTCCGTTGGTTGAAAAAGATTCTTGGAGCATAAGCTGGTGTTCTGTGCAGTGTTCTGTCAAAATAGTTCTCAGCTCCATGCATGAATATAAGGAGATGGTCATTTCATATGTGATATTTCTGAAAGGTCACAAAATTTAAATATGTACAAATCAAACAAGAAAATATAGAAACGGATTACAAGGATCTACATATAGCCTCCTCCCTGGGGGATGGACAACAGAAAAGTGAGTGAAGGGAGACATCGGACAGTGCAAGATATGACAAAATAATAATTTATAAGTTATCAAGGGTTCATGAGGGAGGGGGCAATGGGGAGGAAGGGGAAAAAATGAGGAGCTGATGCCAGGGGCTTAAGTGGAGAGAAAATGTTTTGAGAAGGATGAGGGCAATGAATGTACAAATGTGCTTTACATGATTGATGTATGTATGGATTGTGATAACAGTTGTATGAGCCCCTAATAAAATTATTTTAAAAAATAAAGAAAATATAGAATGTGGTATATATCTTAAATCAGCAATGAATAGGACCCTGTTTTCTCCAAAGCCATTTTCACTAATCTAGGACAAAGGGATGGAAATAAAAGTAGTTCATCTACCGACTCTATTGATTCTTTAGTGAAGTTACAACTTCTCCTCGCAAATTTGGGCTTTGCTGGTGCTCAGGTAGGGATGCTTTCGCTATGGGACAGGGCAATGGTTCGGTTAAAGTATCAGTTGATGGAGACACAGGGAATCCAGGGCAGATGATGCCTTCAGGACCAGTGGTGTGAGTGGCGATACTGGGAGGGTAGAGGGAGAATGGCTTGGAAAGAGGGAACCGATTACAAGGAACTATATGTGACTTCCTCCCTGGGGGACGGACAAAAGAAAAGTGGGTGAAGGGAGACGTCGGATAGGGCAGGATATGACAAA
>NW_022107431.1:101259188-101266011 GCF_000313985.2 Echinops telfairi | reverse complement strand
GCTCATGAGGGAGGGGGTAGCGGGGAGGGAGGGGGGAAAATGAGGACCTGACGCTGGGGGCTTAAGTGGAGAGCAAATGTTTTGAGAATGACGAATTGTACAAATGTGCTTTACACAATTGATGTATGTATGGATTGTGATAAGAGTCGTATGAGCCCCTAATAAAACGATTAGAAAAAAATAAAGTATCAGTTGAGACTGCCACTGGCCACCAAGGCCTCTTCCTGACAGTGAATCAGCTGCTGAAAAAGGAGTTCTTGTTCTGGCTGGATTGATGGAATGACACTGGTCGTTAAGGAGTTGTTGCTGCACAATGGCAATAAGGAGTGTTTCTGGAACGCAGAAGAATTCCTGAGATGTCTTCTTGTACTCTCAGCCCCAGTGATTAATGAAAGCCAATAGAAAGTTACTGTACAATACAGGGAGGTCTGGATGACCCAGGCCCCTTGGAATGAAGGTTTGGGTCACCCTACAAAACAAGGGACCATGACCAGCCTAAGTGCTTGCTGAAGGCAGAGCAACTATTGAAAGGGTAATGAAATGTTACAGCAGCAACAGACTATAGGACTTGTTTTCATTCTTCTTTAGTTTTAGATGTGAATGCATTTGTGTACACGTTAACCATTTCTCCTGTGTCTTCTTCCGTCACTCTACAATATAGCACAACACGTCCTAATAGCAGCTAACCTTACACTTGAGTATTTAACTTATAGGACATTAAAGGAGAATATGATTGAGCAAGAAGAGGTGTGAACAACAAAGAAAGATGGATGCAGGACTTTGTGTCCTGTTGGAGAGAGGGCGAGGGTGTTTTGGTTGTATAAGGATAGTTGTACAATGTTAGGGGAAAGTCTGGCTTTGGTATAGTCCTTATTTGGAAGGCAGATATGTTTAAAAAGAGAATATATAAGTGCCAAGTTGGCAAAGAGTAGATTGTGATGCCTTTGTACTGTGCCATTTTAGCGAAGCTGTAAGTAGAATGTTCAGAATTCTCTTCCTTGTCTGAGTTGACGTTGACCCGAGGAACCTTTTGCATGGGATTTGGAAGCTGGAAGTGAAGCTGATGCTGTGTGTTTCACTTTCTGAAGTTTGGTGCGGGATGTGAGGCAGGTATGTAGCACATGCAGAGCGCCACTCAACTGCTCTCTTACTGTGTGGGAAGGGACAGCCCTGGACCATAGCTCCTTTAATTCTCAGAAAATCTCTTCCTTCAGCTTCTTTTGGGCCAAGGGTGTATGTAGTTAAGGAGCTACAGTGGTGCTGGATGATGAGCATTGGGTTCCTAACGGGAAGGTTGGTGGTTCAAACCCAAGAGTTTCTACGTGGGAGAAGGATGAGGCTGTGCATTCCAGTAAAGATTTACAGTGTTGGGAACTCATTGGGGTTTCTATGAATCTGAATGGACTTAGTGGCAGTGAGTAGTGTATGTAGCTTTTTAAAAAAAATCATTTTATTGGGTACTCAGATCTCTTATAACATTCCATATATCAATTTTGTCGAGCATATTTGTACATATGTTACCATCATCAGTTTCTAAACATTTATTTTCTATTCGAGCCCTTGGTATCAGCTCCTCTTTTTTTCCCTCCCTTTCTCCACTTCTTACCTTCGTGACTCCTTGATAAAATATAAATTATTATTGTTTTTATTTCTTACACCAACCACTGTTTCCCTTCACCCACTTTTCTGTTGTTCATCTCTCTGGGGGGTTGGAGGGAGGATTATGAGTCGATCATAATATGAGTGCGATCAGTTCCTCCTTTGTATGTAATGCTTGGTGAAGCACGTCAACTTCTTCCGCAGGTTACCCAGGATGTGGGAGATGGTGAGAAAGACATGGGTTCCAGTGGTCCTTGTGATTTCTAGCTATCTCTAGTATTTTCTGATTTTTATCCACTTAAGAAGCATTTTTTACCTTACTGCTACTCTGTTTGATTTATAGCAATTAGGCTCTACACTGGAAGGTACAGAGGCCAGAATGGACAGGCCTATCAACTGCTAAAGGTGCCGAAGAAGGGCTATCTCATGTACAGTGTCTTGGTTTTCAAATGAACCCCTCCCTAAAGATAGCTCAGGAGGGATATGGGGATGGAATGGGGTTCTTTTGTCCAACATCATTCAGTTTTAATGAGAGACATACATGATCTTTTTTTTTAAATATCTAAATTCATGAATTTTACTCAAAGAATCTCTAAAATACCTCAAATCCTATTTTCTAAAACAACACTATTGTTGATGTCTTCTTAAAGGAAAAATAATCATATTTGTGGTGAAGTGAAATTGCTTAATACAGTTCTTCTGTCTATAATCTACTCTTGTAAAGAGTTACAGCCTGAGAAACCCACAAGGGCAGTTCTTCCCTGTCCTACAGAGTTGCTATGAGCTGGCATTGACTCAATGGAAGTGAGTGTGAATTGATCTGTAATCTTTGTAACATCCAAGTGCATTTTTCTGAAGCACCTATTCAGACAAATGGGTGGGAGCATGTAAGTAAGGTGTAGACAACTCTCACTCCCAGGTGGGTCAGGTTTGCCATTCTGCTACTTATAACAGTGAACCATCTCAGAAGCAGGAACAGAGAGATCCCATGACCATATAGAAAGAAAAACCACCAGAGGAATCATGCAAGATCCCTGGCTGCAGTGGCAAAGGTAGCAGAGGCAGTAGAAGCTGCAGCACTGAGACCATGAGGTGAAGCAGAGGAACTGTGTACTGAGACTGAGGCAGAGCTTTGGGCGGGCTTCCTGAATCATAGAAGCAGATGTCAAGGAAGATAAAAGACTATGTGGGTGAGAGGTGGAGGATCAGAGAGACATGCTGTGGTAGCTACATAATCTGGTGTCAATTTGAGAGGATTATGAGCGGAGGGGTGGAGTTCAGTTTGTCAATCAGATCATAGCCAATGAGGCCTCTGTGTGGGCTTGGCCTTCTCCTGAGAATTCTGGTAATTCCTGGATTTCCTCCTTGGAGGTGGGAGACAGACTCTCTCTCTCTGCTCACTTCCTCGGAGACTCTCTACTGACAAGACACGTGGCACTATGCTGATAGACCCCATGCCCTGGGAACTGGAGAAGACACGTGGAGACCCCTGCCAGCACTGAGATGCTTACAACGCCACTGGCTCCAAAGACTTTCTACCCACAGACCTGTGATTGTCCTGCATTCAGTGTCATTGCAAGTGTTTCGTGAGTCTGAAGAGGACAAAGGGGCTAATATCGGACTTCTGGGCCTGAACTGGACTTGTTGGGATGCTTTCTTAGTGTACAATTACCCTTTATATAAAACTCTCTCTTGTACACATATGAGTTTCTATGGATTTGTTTCTCTGGTCCACCTGGACACACACACATGTCAATGAGCATGGCTGAGAAGAGGTGCTTCAGACAAAAAACCAGTATCCTTACCATTTCATCAGAAAAGTAGGTTTATCAGAAAAGCAGGATGCTGTACATGATACAACCCTTTTTATGCACCTGTGGGCGTTGAGAGGACTGTCCACTCAGGCCACCGCCCCTGGTGCGGAGCCCACTCTGCTGGCTTCCTTCATAAAACTCCGTCATTGTTGAGAGTTGTCTGTGAGTTCTGTGTGGCCATTGTAGCAGATTATGAAAACCAACAGAGAAGTTGGGTGCCGAGGGAAGCCCGTTGGTGTCCGAGCAGGATAAAGGAAAGTTGTTGGAGGGTTGAGGTGTAGCTGACTCGGCCTCAGAGGAGTCATTCTCAGGCAGATTCCGAGTTGGATTCTCCTTCACTTTGGGTAGTCGGAGGAGGTCACCTCTGGCTCCCATGCCATTGCCTTAATATTCCTGGTAGAAAACTTGGTAATCAACAGGATACTGTTTGGGTGGATGTTCTTTTAATCTTTCTTCAATGCCTATGTATATGTATGTATATGTGCACATATACCCACTTCACTTTTACAAAAACGGAATCACATTTAGATTCTGTTTTACTGAATGCTTTGCCTCCTGTAATAGTATAATATGGATATTTGTTTGCAGTAATACATTAGTCTCCAATATAACCACATAATGTTGATTATTATTCTATTGATGGATATACCATAATTTATCTAACATTATCTCTTATTAGATATTCAGGTTGTTTTTAATTGGCCTTATTTAAAAAAAATCTGAGATGAACATTTTTAAAAATCATTTTATTGGGGGCTCATACAACTCTTATCAAAATACATCCATCCACTGTGTCAAGCACATTTGTACATTTGTTGCCATCATCATTCTCAAAACATTTGCTTTCTACTTGAGTCCTTGTTATCAGCTCCTCATTTTTCCCCTCCCTCCCTCATGAACCCTTGATAATTTATAAATTACTATTGTTTTGTCATGTCTTACACTGTCCGATGTCTCCCTTCACCCACTTTTCTGTTATCCATCCCCAGGGAGGGGTTATATGTAGATCCTTGTAATTGGTTCCCCCTTTCTACCCTACCTTCCCTCCACCCTCCCAGTATTTCCACTCTCACCACTGGTCCTGAGGGGTTCATCTGTCCTGGATTCCCTGTGTTTCCAGTTCCTATCTGTACCAGTGTGCATCCTCTGGTCTAGTCAGATTTGTAAGGTAGAATTGAGATCACAATAGTGTGGGGGAGGAAGCATTAAAGAACTAGAGGAAAGTTGTATGTTTCATCATTGCTACACTGCACCCTGGCTTGCTCATCTCCTCCCATGGTCCTTCTGTAACGGAATGTCCAGTTGCCTGCAGATGGGCTTTGGGTCCCCATTCCTCACTCCCCTTCATTCACCATGATATGATTTTTTTGTTCTTTGATGCCTGATACCTGATCCCATCGACATCTAGTGGTCACACAGACTGGTGTGCTTCTTCTATGTGGGCTTTGTTGCTTCTCAGCTAGATACCGCTTGTTTATCTTCAAGCCTTTAAGACCCCAGATGCTATATCTTTTGATAGCTGGGCACCATCAGCTTTCTTCCCCACATTTGCTTGTGCACCCATTTGTCGTCAGCGATCATGCTATGGGGGTGAGCATCACAGAATGGCAGGTTGTTAGAACAAAGTGTTCTTGCGTCGAGGGAGGGCTTGAGCAGAGGCCCACTATGTGCCTCTTTGGAATGCAACATTATCAACTAATTTTTTGGACTTCTTTCATTTGCCTGCCTTTAAAATAAAGTTAAGTCATTGATCTACCTCCACAAAGTGAAGGCTGGAAAATAACTTTTTAAGTGTTATCAGATTTTATGATTAGAGCCCCTCCCATTTGCCTCTACCTGTAGAGTTACTGTAAGCTGAAGTGACACCGGTCAGAGTCATCAATACATTTTAATGTGAGTCTTCATACACTTTCAAGTTTGAGAAGCACCGATTTAGCTCTTGGCACAGCCTGCTTTTGACCCTGGGTCTCCTCTCTAAACCACTGAAGTGAGGGAGCCAGACTAGCAGTAGTAACTTCTGTTCAGAGATGGGGGTCTGTACCTGAGGACCTGCCACCAAATACCCGCCAGCTTGGACAGGAAGTCAGCTACTAAAGATAGGCTACCCTTCCGAGAGGACAAGGCAGCATTGCAAGCCTTCAGCAGGGTGAGCTAAAGGGTGGAACAGGAAAGGGAGGAAAGCAAATTCCTGGATTCTGAAAGCCACAGTTTGTCTAGGTGCTACTTTCCCCTTAATTTAGCACACAGCTTTGTTGTGGGACATCTCTTTGCTGACTTTTTTTCCTGTTGCCATTTGCCCTGTATTAAAATGGCACTGATCTCGGACTTTTCTCCATAAATGAGAAAGTTTAAGTGGCGAGAGATGGAGTATTTGTTTCCGCCCCCTCCTTCCCCCTCCCCCCCCTCCGCCAAGTTTCAGGCAGTTCCTTGCTTTAATGGTGTAGTCATGGTGAGACCTGAGTCATTTGGAGCTGGTGGCGTTGCCAAAGAACCCAGGGAAAGGCTCTGCGTCAAGCCAGGAGGGCAAAGATTTGGCTCGGATACATCAGGCACCAGGAGTAACCAGGCCCTCATTCCACAGGGGCGTTACCTAATCCTAATCGTGTTTCTACAAATTGTTCTCGCTTTACAGTTCTAGTATTTTTTGTAGCAAAAGGTCCAGCAAAAAGGATAAAAGAAAGTGTCTCACCAGAAAATTGTCCATCAGTGCCAAGTAGCAACACCTAGGTTTTTTTTTTTTTGTGTGTGTGTGTGTGTGTGTGTGTGTGTGTGTGTGCATGTGCTGGAATTGTTTTCTGAGAAACCACCCTAGGGAGAAAATAACTATAGCTTAAATGTTCTTAAGGAAAAGTGTTTCTTCTGTCCCCATTCATATACATTTCAACGGTCCAGAAAACACCCCGTTTGGGGGCTGCGTATGTGTGTGGAGTTTGCCATTTCTCCAAAAATCTGACTCACAGTCTGGAGGACAGTGACTGATTTTTTCCCTCCCCACTTCACATAGCTGGTAGGAATTGCTCCTCACAAGGATGGGCCTGTTGATTCACTGTGGGCATCCCTGGGTGAACGCTCGCTCGGGTCAACAGCCCGAGGAGCCCGGTGCGCCGGGGAAGTGGGCGCCCTCTGTTCTCCGCGGGGAGGAGGGGCCCCGGGGCCAGGTGGGGCGGACCGCCTGTGGGGACCGCTTTCTGACACCCTGGGGTTGCGATCCTTTTCCGGAGTCGGGAGAAGCGCCATTGTGAGGCGCGCGGGAGGGGTGGAGCCCGCCTCGACTGAGCCTCTCTCTGCTTTCAGGCGCGCCCACTTGGATCGCTGAACTCGGGAGGAAAGAGAGAAGACGTTAGGGAGGAGGTGGAAAGCCACACCCCGCCGGGCCCGCGAATTTCCCCCGCAGCCGGCCGTCGCCGGAC
>NW_022107431.1:101254371-101258798 GCF_000313985.2 Echinops telfairi | reverse complement strand
CCTCTCTGACGTTCTGACTTTCCAAGGAGAGGCATTTGGCCGCGTTGCCTCTGCCTTCGGCTTCCCATCGTTGGCTCCTCATTACCTGAGGCTTCTCCCCGGAATTTGGATCGTCGTCTGTCTTTCTTTTTTTTCTAAGCAGGGTGGTCCACTTTGGCTGTGGCCGGAGGGTGGGTTCCAGCGCAGGAATGGTAGGGTCGGAAGATACTTTGGGAGCACTCTGAAATGCAGGCAGGGTCCCTGGTTACTTACGAACGGACACCCCAGAGTGATGAGCCACCCCCCATGCAAAACATTGTTACACCCTCGAGGTACATGTATGTAATGGTTGGGGATAACAAATGGGCACTATTTTGCCATGTACCGCAAAGCCTTAGTATTACTCCTGTTCGAAGTTGAAGAGGTTTTCGTGTGTCTGCAAACATTGGTTTGCACAGAAAGGTGCACTATATGCTAAGGCAAACATTTGATAGCTGACATGAGATACCGACTGCACCTAACTGTTCGGATTTATGAACACATTCGACTTAAAGACAGGTTTAGGAAGGGAACTCATTCATCATCTGGGGACTTCTCGTAATGAAAAGTACCTTACATTTAAGCAGGTTTTGAAATTCAGCCCTAACTCTCAGCTTGGGAAGAGAAACTTTCTGCTTTCACGACTTTTCAAATGCTTTACTATACCTGGACATTTTCAGTGTGCAGTTCACATTCAGATGGTATATTTTAATTTATTAGTTTTTTCAGGTGGTGTATTGTAATCACTGGTATTGGTTAGGTGACATTTTCTTGGGTGAATGCCCATACATAAAGGATTGAGTGAGAAAAGAGCAAAATGCCAGTTTTCCTTATCCTCCCCCCTGGCTGCCTTTTAAATTCAGAAAAACAGTTCACTGAGATGCGGTTGCCTGTAAAAGAAAGGCTCTCTGGCCTTCTTCAACTTCGACTTCTGGAGGTCTCAGAGTCCGCCTTTCCACGGTGGCTTATCGTATGCTATTTGGATATATTGTAAAATGGAAATCACATGATATAATGATGTCATACATTATATATATAATATAATATATAGTAATATAAAACATTTATATTATAAAATGAAAACAATTACATGGACCTTCCCCAGAAGTAGTAGCTGTGTGTGAATTACTGAATGTAAATGGATCATGGGAATTATTGTTGTGCCAATAGCATTTCAATGCAGCTGAGCAGTGGGGCAATGCTATTTGGAACAATTCCAGTGGGCACAGTGGAGGGAGTCTTTATCTAGGGCCACCTGAGGGTCAACATAATGGCGATTGCGAGGATAAGAATTTTTGCTTTTCCCTTGTTGGAAACTCTTTAGGCCGCGGTTTCTGGTGACAGCCCCCGGGATCATCAGGCCAGGAGGAAACGTGACCATTGGGGTGGAGCTTCTGGAACACAGCCCCTCGCAGGTCACTGTGAAGGCGGAGGTATTGAAGATGGTGTCCAACCGCACTATCCCCGTCCTAGAAGCAGAAGAAGTCTTTGAAAAAGGTAAGATTTTAAACAACATGCAGGCTTACCCTTCTGAGAGCTGGAATCTCTTAATATGGCCACGTGTTAGGTAGGGGACATGTTTCCAACCTGTAGTGGCTTACATGCACTGTTAATCCTTACTCACAGAGAGTCCAAATGGCATTCTTCACATAAGTGGCATTTGAGGGAGCCAGTGCCCTCCCTTTTTGTGGCTCCCTCAGCAGCAGCAGCAGGTGGCTCCCAAGTTAGGAAGAGAAGGAGTGTCAAGTGTCTCATGTCAGAGGGTTTTATGCGCCAGGGCTAGGGTGGCTCATACAACAAATAGCAAACTCACCGACCTCTAGTCAATGCCAACTCACAGTGACCCAGTAGGACAGGGTCGAACTGCCCCTGTGAATTTCTGTAACTCTTTCCGGGAGTAGAAAGTGCCGTCTTCCTCCTGAGGAGCAGCTGGTGGTTTCCAACTGCTGACCTCACGGTTAGCATCCCCATCTGTAACCACTTTGCCACCAGGCCTCCTCACAAGAGAAGCACACATCGCTTCCCGAGTGACTGAACCTTGTTCCTACAGACGCTGGGGAGTGTAAGCCACCCTGTGCCTTAGAAGAGGAAACAGGCTTCCTTGATAGTCTCTGATCACAAACCATATTTATGCCAGGTAGAAGACTTTACTGAATAGGCCCAAGGTAAGGAGAAGCAAAACTGTATAATAGTTAAAATTCAGTTTTATGGAATGCTTCCTAATTTTTAAAGCAAAAGCAAACAAAGAAAGGCAGTGTGAAAGTGGTAGCCGCGGGGCTCCTGTGAAGTTGTTTGTTTCATGTTAGGATGTCAACCAGAAACGAAGGCCTTTGCTTTTGGACTCTCACCTGGGCTTGGAGTAAGTTGGGCCCATTCTGTATTTATTTTCAATATTGAAGGAAAATATATTTTTATGTATACTGTCCTTGTTTTTTTTTCATCAAAGTGAACATTCATATTTTGTCTTCTGATCGTGAAAGTCATACATGTTCAGTGCTCACAACTCAAATAACACAAGAAGTAAGGGAAATAAGCCCAAACCAACCCCAATCCTACCCCCACCCCCGACATAAACACTGGAACTAGATGCCTGTGCAAATGTTTAATTAGAGGTTTGAAATGGACTCACACTTTGATAGTGTTAAGAATGATCTTTTAAAAAATCATAGAAGGGCTTCTAATAAAGAGCAGATGAGAGCCCACTGCGAGTTATTGCATAAATGTCCCTGCTGTACCAGCACAGAGCATCAACCTTATCTTGAAAACAAGATTAAATCAAAAGCTATCTACAGCAGTGGTTCTTTCTCCAGGAGGAATGGACTGACTGGGTGGGTAAGTTTGGGACGGGCGTCAGAAAGAGGCGATGTATTCAGAGTCCTCATGTCACGGAGTGAGAAGCCTTACTCCCCGGAGAAGAAAAGTAGGCTGGTACTAAGGTCTAAGTTTGAGACCCAGCACTTATTTTATACTGTAGTAGTTGAGTGATCTCGGGGAGGCCCTTTAACAGCTCTGAGCTTGAAATTCCTCATTTTGTAAAGTTGTGATAATGAAATTTACTCCCCACCATAGTCAGACAGTTAATTTAGGATATAACACCTGTCATAGATTTGACTTGTGTCTGTCCAGAATATGTGTCACTTCGCCGAGGCTATGATTCCCAGCAATGTGTGACTGGTGTTCATTCTGTGGTCTGATTTAATTGTCCTCTATTTTGTGACGTGTTGTGAACCCGAGTGTTCGGCTGTTTTGCATGCGGTAGGATTAGGGTATGGTACGGAGACTGAGGTAGTGTTTGCTATGTTTTGGAGGTCAGAGTAGGGTGGGAAGTATCATCTTACTGCAGCCACTACCTTTACTCAGGCCATAGCCCAGTAAGGGGACTTTGCTGAGGGGTTACCAGCATCACCTGCTATTTTCAAGAGATGCCAGGAGAAAAGGGTGAGCCGAGAGAGGGGCCTTAGCACTCCGTGAAGGAAGAGTTGGGCATGGAGCACGTCCTTGAGACCTCCCGGCCCCGGGAAAGATAGATGTCAAAGATTGATTCCTGGTCTCCCAGGAAAACCGGCCCCCCGCAGGTGCTGAAAGGAGCCAAGGACCTTCCCCCAGAGCTGACAGCAAGGCAAACGGGCACCGTGAATTTGCACTTTAACTTCCTAACTTGTGAGAGGATACGTTTCAGGTTGTTAAAGCACCCATTTGTAGTTATTTCTGTTATAGCAGTGCTAGATAGCTAAGAGGCTCTCAATAAAGTGCACCTGTTAATATTCTTAGTAATAATTCCTAAGAAGAAGATGCCAGAAACATGACTACATGGATCTCAGCCTTTGGAAAGAAAATACTTACCGTATATACTCGTGTATGCGCTGAGTTTTTCAGCACATTTTAAACGCAGTTTTTGTGGTGAAATTGGGTGCCTCTGCTAATATTCGGGTTGGCTTATACTTGAGTGTATACGGTAAGTACACCCACTCATCACTTACCCACATGGTTAGGTTCCAAAGAGCAGTCCTTGTGTGAGAATGGGGGGTGACCACCTCAGATCCCTACATGGGGTGTGGCCACATCATTCCGTGGCCACATCTGACTTACTGTGCTGCAGAGCTTCCAAAGACGGTGGTTGTAGTGTCAAATCAGTAATCTTTGAGAGCTGGCAGTTGTGCTCTGTCTTCCACCTGGTGGTTCACTACCTGTCAGGTGCCCCCAGTGTATCTTGAGACCTGCATGGCAGGGTCCCTCTTCCCTACCCTGCCTTCCACCACTGCAGAGCCCATAAGGGCTGGTGGTGGTGGAGGGGGTTGGGTGTTCGCTGTTGTCTCCTATTGCCTTTGGTGGAGACTCCTCTTGTCTTCTGTTCACACGCTGGCCCCACAGTCCCGAGTGGCCTCCTTCCTTTTCCCTCCCTTCCTGTC
>NW_022107431.1:101252584-101254271 GCF_000313985.2 Echinops telfairi | reverse complement strand
CCTTCAGAACCTTGCCTGCCTTCCCCTTGCCCATGAACTGCAGAAGACAGAGTAGAAGCGCCTTTGTGAATTTCTGAGGCTGTAAATATTGACAGAAGCAGAAAGCCTCATCTTTCTTCCTCGTTTCGAATGGTTGACCTTTCTTCTAGCAGCTCAAGGCTCAAAGCACTACACCACCAGGGCTAGGTGTGTTAAATCACAGTAGACGATACTTTAGGCAGTTTCGCCTCCATTATTTAGTCATTGAGCATTTATAATTTTGGTGCTAGGCTTTGCTTGGATGTTTACATGCTTTTATGCTAGGACGTCTCCTGACATGGTCTTTTCAGCAGTCTTTCCTACCAGTGCTTTCTCTGGTACAAGTTGTACCAGGTCTGGGACTGTGTGTTATTGTGACTTGGTTTTTAACTTTATTCTTAGATTTTTCTTTAGGAAGGGGAGTCCATAGTATGCCTTTAGGATGGTGTAAGTGCTCAAGACAGGGCTGGCCAACTCTGTACTTGGAGCTGAATGGGTCTTTGAAAGACAACGGAGGAAAAGGCTGCTCCTTCCACTGGCCGTTTTTGCCTCTGAGAGCCTGAGCAGGGAGATCTGTCCCCAGACATCCAGTTTCATTAAAAACGCAGTCTCCCTCCCTCAAAGGGCACCGCTGCTTTATTATCAGAAGCTGTGAGTTATTGTTCTCAGAGCAGATGCTTCCTGTAGCGCTAGGTCTTAAGGATCAAGACATTTCTCCTCCTTGTATTCACATCCTTTGCTTTATCAGGCTTCTCCAGTTGTAACAATATGTGGATAAATGCAGACCTTTACACGAGAGCAGCCTGGTTTATCACAGGGCTCGAGGTTTTTCTTTTCTTTTCTCTGCTACATAAGCACACACGTTAGCTCTGATTTTTCATCCATTGCTCCTGAGGGCATCCAAGAAACGGTTGTGTCTAAGAAAGATGTATTTTCTCCTCGGGCTGGTTAAGGAGAAACCCTGTTCCAGGGTGGCTTATTTGCAGCCTTCTAAGGCTTGTCTCTAGAAATCTCTGGGCAGGGTTTGTTTCTGCCTTAACTTGTGTTGGAGATAGTCATAGCTAAAGTTTTCCAGCTGCAGGTCGATGGTTCAACTCCACTAACCACTCCTCAGGAGAATAACCTGCAATCTGCTTCCAGAAAGATTATAGCCTTAGAAACTCTATGGAGCCAGACAGGTTTACTCTGGGCTATGGAAGCCCTGGTGGTGCTTGACAAGTTGGACTGCTGACCACAAAGTCAGCAATTTGAAACCATCTGTCACTCCAAGGGAGAAAGTGAGGCTTTCTACTCCTGGAGAGCCACAGGGACAGTTATTTGAAATTAATCCTGTAGGCCCACTATGAGTTGATGGCAGTGAGTTTGGTTTTGATTTTGAATGTTGAGTCACTATGAGGTGGAATTCGACTTGATAGCAGTGGATTACTCTTTTTTTTCTTTCTTAAAGTTGTGGATGATTTCATTTTACTTGGATTTATATTCAACACCCCTGGAAGTAGGGTCAAGAAATCAAATGATGCATTACATTGGACAAATCTGCTGTAAATGATCTCTTTAAAGTATTTTTTTTTAAACTGCCCTCCCCCTAAAAATAATTTTACTGGGGGCTCTTACAAATCTTATAATAACTCATCCCATGGATTGCTCTTGAGACCAGCAGTATTAATTG
>NW_022107431.1:101249600-101251196 GCF_000313985.2 Echinops telfairi | reverse complement strand
CCCACCTTCCCTCCACCCTCCCAGTATCGCCACTCACACCACTGGTCCTGAAGGGATCATCTGTCCTGGATTCCCTGTGTTTCCAGTTCCTATCTGTACCTGTGTACATCCTCTGGTCTAGCCAGATTTGCAAGATACAATTGGGATCGTGATAGTGGGAGGGGGTGACGGGGACGGGGACAGGGGAGGAAGCATTTTAGGAACATTTCATATTTTTATTGATGTGTTTCCAGTATTTTTGGAGCAAGATTTGTTTCAAATAATGAGCACACTCTTTAATATGTTCATTGTCCCCAATTCCATGTAAACCAGGTTTAAGATATGCTCTCAACAGAAAATGCCAGCTGAAAACCTCAGGTGGTCTGGATGGGTGCTTTCTGCTGCTGACGTGAAGGGAGTCTATGGCGTCACACCGACTTTCCGCTTTCTGGGAGGTATTGTGATGAAATGCACAGTGAAAGTATTTCTAGACCTTACTAGTTTGCTTTTTCTTTTTGCCCCAAACATTTGGAGATCGAATGGGATGTTTGTCTTCTTTGTCCTCCTTCTCCTCGGAGAAAGATGAGGTTTCCTGCTCCCGTAGAGTCACGGTCTAGACCCCTGGGGCGGTTCTCCCTGCCCTGTAGGGTGGCTGTGAGATGGAATCGGCTGGATGGCAGTGAGTGAGTCTCCCTTTTTCGTTTCCTAAGGATTAAAGATGTTTGTCTTTGCTGTCTTCTTCCTCTCGTTGCCGACGGGGCTATGTTCCCATCTCGATTCTCTCAATAGCGTGGACTTGCACTTCTTAAATCTGAGATGTTAAAAAAAGCCTTAATTCTGTTAGGGTGGCTTTCTGGTGGAAACAAAGCTCCTGAACATAAAGTTCCAGGATTTGTAGGTCAGAATCAGTCCCATGGTATTTAGGGAAGTAGATTTAATTAGTGTATCAAGTGGGTAGATCTTCCTGTGCAGGTTTTCACTGGCAACGTTGCCAGCAGAACTCTGTCTGAACCTGTAGTTACAGGAGAATGGCTTCTAAAGGGTGTGGACTCACCATTCACATTATCCGCGCCAGTGCGTGTGATGTAACCGTAAGCGTGAACGCGGTGCTTGCAGATAAAGGGCATAGTGTGATCGCGGTGTTTAGCTTCTGAGGCTGCCTTCTGGATGTCAGGGCGTGATATCCAACCTTTTCACTTAGTGGCTGTATGCCTGTGGGCAGTCCTGATCTCTCTAGGTTTGCATTTTATCATCTGGAGAATAGTGGTTTCTGTCTTATCCAATTATATGGTTGCTGTGAGGTAGCATATTTTTAAATGCATAATACATAGGAATTATTCAAGAAAAAGGTAGCGATTGTTATTAGAACAGAGTAGTAACAATTCTTTAAAAATTTTTTTGGGGGGGCTCTTACAGCTCTTACCACAATCCATCCATCCATCCATTGTGCCAAGCACATTTGTACATATGTTGCCATCATCATTTTCAAAACATTTTCTTTAGTGGTAGCAATTCTTGTTAAAGGCAATTTTTAACCACCTAATGGGATGATCTTTAGCTGGGAACTATCTGAGAGGCACCACATCGGGAGAGGGAGGAGGTTGACAGAAGGAAACA
>NW_022107431.1:101248096-101249500 GCF_000313985.2 Echinops telfairi | reverse complement strand
GTGGACTCACCATTCACATTATCCGCGCCAGTGCGTGTGATGTAACCGTAAGCGTGAACGCGGTGCTTGCAGATAAAGGGCATAGTGTGATCGCGGTGTTTAGCTTCTGAGGCTGCCTTCTGGATGTCAGGGCGTGATATCCAACCTTTTCACTTAGTGGCTGTATGCCTGTGGGCAGTCCTGATCTCTCTAGGTTTGCATTTTATCATCTGGAGAATAGTGGTTTCTGTCTTATCCAATTATATGGTTGCTGTGAGGTAGCATATTTTTAAATGCATAATACATAGGAATTATTCAAGAAAAAGGTAGCGATTGTTATTAGAACAGAGTAGTAACAATTCTTTAAAAATTTTTTTGGGGGGGCTCTTACAGCTCTTACCACAATCCATCCATCCATCCATTGTGCCAAGCACATTTGTACATATGTTGCCATCATCATTTTCAAAACATTTTCTTTAGTGGTAGCAATTCTTGTTAAAGGCAATTTTTAACCACCTAATGGGATGATCTTTAGCTGGGAACTATCTGAGAGGCACCACATCGGGAGAGGGAGGAGGTTGACAGAAGGAAACAGGAAAGGGCTTTAAAGTTTTTAGTTAAAAATTCTTTAAAAATAGCTTTATTGGAATATATGGACTATCACGGACTTAATACATAGGACTTAATCCATGTGGAGACTCTACAAGTGGATTTTGGGCTTCGATTGTTATTTAGTCTTCTACGAACTGGGGGTTTAGCATCTAAGCTCTGATACCATACCCTTCTTTGGATTTGGATTTTATTATTTATAATCGTTGGATCACACGGGCTGGTGTGTTTCTCCCATGTGGACTTAGTTGATGTCTCACTTAGATGACTACTTGGTTGAAGATAAGCCTTTAAGACCCTAAATGCTATTCTTTATAATACCCGGGCACCATCTAGTTTCTTCAAGGAAGGGACTTAACATATTAAATAGTTGATTTTTCTCATGGCACTGGGAAAATATGTAGTTACTTAATTTAAGCAACACTGTGAAGTAGACACTACTATTTTCATTTTATGGATGAGGGCACAATTGTTCTGACTTAACCTAGTCAGTAAACGATGAAGCCTGATTCTGTAGTTGAGCTCAGAGACCGCAGGTTTTCTACTACCTGGAAGAGAATGAGATACTGGTTTCTGATCTGCTTTATTGGGGGATACTGATGCAGCGTTGTCTTGGTCATTTTCCTCTAGAGTCATTTTCACCTTTGCTTGCGCAGTTTTGGTCTAGGATCTAGTGACATCTAACCTGGATCCAAAGCATGGAGAGATGTACTGCTGTATGCCTCTTAATTTACATTGTGTGTCACAGGGTTTAGGGCTGGAAGGGACCTCGGGTAAGTCGAGTCCGTCATCTCCTTTTATGGCTGAGGAGGCCCG
>NW_022107431.1:101239959-101247887 GCF_000313985.2 Echinops telfairi | reverse complement strand
GATTCATCTGATAAAGCAGGAAATAAGGCTAACTAAGCAATCTTAAAGTGCTTGCTTGCGTATTTGTGCAAGTTTCTTATTTCAGTCCAAGGTAGAGTTACTCTTCATGGACCAGTGATTCTGTGTCGGTGTGGGGCCAGGGGTGAGAGCCTCAGGGACCTTGTAAAAATGAAATTCTATTGCAGTGTCTCTCAAACAGTGAATTGTACTTATCAAGTGCAGGTTCAAGGTTTCCCTTAAGATGTGGGTAAGGCCGAGGCGTCTAAACTTTATTTTAAGCAATAACCTGAAATGAAGCCAACTCACTTTAAAATCAGAGACCAACTGTTCCTTTAGGATCTAACACATTATACAGGACTAAGTACGGCAAAGCCTGAGAAGGAGTGGCATGTCCTTGCAAGCCCAGTGATGATTCATGGCAGCTGAGAGGAGGGCCCCTTTTCGACTTCCATATTTGCATTTCAAGCAACCCGGAAACCCTCAGAATTGGCGTTCAGTTTAAGCAGTGGAAAAACATGTCTTGGAGTTTGATTATGAATCAGTGATTGGAAGAGTTTGAAAGTGAATATACAGATTCTCTAAACTCTAAGATAAACATGTGCTACTCATTTTCTGACACCATGAGTCACCGTCCTAGTGACTCACTGTAGGCTTGTGGTCTAAGTAGGAATCAGATTCTGTAAAAACTTGGGCTGCTGTTCAGCCCTTTACGTCTGTTGAGAAGACTTGACAATGGTCAGACTAGTTATTTTCCAGTGGCATTTCTCCCCTTTGAGTTGATGATGATTTGCTATATGTGAAATGTTAGTGGATGACGGGTGGGGAACAGGGGGAGGAAGGCATCGGAGGAGCCTCTGAATCCCTAGAGGATAACATGGAATGTTAAAAAGTGAGGGTAGTTTTGATTTCTTCTTTTTATGTAAGAAGTTCAATGTAGCTTGTAAATATGAGAGGGTTTCAAAATATTTGTGGAAAATGATCTTTTAATTCCATTTTCCATTAATGTTTTGAAGCATCCTCTTAGCAACCCTGTACCTTTTATTTCCAGAGTGTTACAAATATCCATTCACAAGTGCGCTGCTGGGAATAGCTATATCACGTGCCAGAGGAAGGAGCTCATGGCTGGGAGTGGCAGTCATGAGCATGAGAGAGAGCTTGTGTGCTTGCTCTCTGACAAGATGCTACAGTCTCCTCTGGACATGAGTTTTGGGAGCTGTCCAGCTAGTGTTGAAGTGTTAGCCAGGGGGAGAGTTTAAGGCATCATTTTCATACACAATATTTGAAATCCTGGGAATGAAGGAGACACACCAGAGAAACAGAGAAAGACACACACACATACACACACAGTACACATATGGAAAGAACAAGATTGATGACAGATGCTTGGGAGGAGGAAAATAAACCAATGTAATGGATAGACGATGACCAGTCAGAGACAGAAATAGATTGAGGATGGTGAAATAGCTCAGAAACAAAGGGAAGGAAGAGTTTCAAGAAGAAAGGATTTCAAAGTGCCAAGCACCCCAGAAAGTCAGAGAAGGTGAGCAAAGGGAAAAGACTGTTGGTAGCCCTCAAACAGGCATTATTTTAAATATAGGATTGGTAGCAAAAATCCAAGAAGAAGTGGGAAGTTAAAAAAAGGTAGATTATTCTTTCTGGACGTTTGATGGTTGACAGAAGAGAGATGGGATGGTCTCTTCAAAGACCCAGTATCTCTCACCACCGTCGAGTGGATTTCAATTCATAGTGACCCAATAGGCCAGGGTAGAACTGCCCCAGTGGGTTCCTGAGACTGTAACTCTTTATGTACCGGAGTAGAAAGTCTCATCTTTCTGCCTCAGAGTGATGGTTTCAAACTGCTGACCTTGTGGTTAGCAGCCCCTGTACCACGAGGGAGGGTGCTTTGTCGCGTGCCCAGGGCCCAGGAGAGAGGTAAAAAGTGCTCGATGCAAAGGGGAGGGTGGCTACTTCATGGCGCGACGTGGTAGGACCAGGAGCACAGGTGAGTAGATTATCCCTAAAATCCTATGTCTTTTATTTTGATGCACGAGGGGCCTAGAAGAGGATGGATAAGGAAAGAAGTATTTTGAGTTGTTAGATTAAGATGAAGAAGCAAAGGCAAATACAATTTTAGGAGGAAAAAATAAACTGCCATATTTACCTAAACCAAAAAATCCCCAAACTTGCTGATGTCCAGTTGATTACAACTAACAGCAACCTCATTGAATAGAGTACCACACAAATAAACAAGCAAAACGTCCGAACTCACTGCTCTCAAGTCAATGTTGATTCCTCGTGATCCCGTGGGCGTTTTCCAGACTCTCGACTGTTTCTGAATCTGTCTCTCGAGGACGTGCTGGGGCTTCAGTACGCAACCACCGCAACCACCACACCACCAGCGGGGCCCCTCACTGGTGCGGTTTCCTCACTGCCATCGAGTCCGGGCCGGCTCACAGCTACCCTTCAGGGCAGAGTAGAACTGCCCTGTGCGTTTCCAAACTGAAACTCTGCACAGGGGTAGAAAGTCCTGTCTTTCTGGGTGGCTGGTGGTTTTGCTTAAGTACAGTACCACCAGGGCTCCATCATTCCTGGGCTGCGGTTTTTGTGGAACTACCATGTCGCTCTCCTACATGGAGTAGCTGGTGGGTTCAGACCACTGGCCTTTCACTTAGCAGCTGAGCGATTAATCTCTGAGCCATCATCATTACCTCCAAGCCAAACAAACTCACTGCCTCCACATTGATTCTGATGCGCAGCAGTGACCTTATAGGACAGGGTAGGACTGTCCCTGTGGGTTTCTGAGACTGTATCTCTTTATGGGAATAGAAAGCCTCATTTTTCTCCTAGTCTAAATTGGATAGTTCTGGCTATCTCTTTCTTAGACTTAGGTAAAATGTTACAGTAGTGGCACCTTGGAAGGAGAAACACAGGATTAGCGATATTCCCTGGTGTGCTTTAAAATGGATCACTCTGGATTATTATGAGATATTGGAATGCAAGGTCCCACACTTGTCTTGGAGTTAAGGTGGAGAGCACATGGACACCAGAGAAGAGGAAGGGTTGTACATGATGGTCAGGGGCTTCACGCTAAGCGTGAGTGGATAGGGTAGAGTTCTTTTATTGCTGCTACGGTGGTCATTTTTGGTAAGATATAGAATTGAATGTTACCACTTTTTGGTTCTGGGTGGGAGTGACGATTGTGGGAAAGAGTCAATGATAAAATTTGAGGAGGAGCTTATAATGCATTCTCATCTCTCTCCGTTGTCTCTTTTGTACTCACTTCTCTCTGGAAGGTTCCTTTCCTTGCAGGAGTCAGTGTGAAAGGGGCCAAACAGGATTTGTTAGGAGGTAGGAGCTAGTCAGTAATGGGTTCTGAAGAAAAGATTCATCTGAAATGACTTTCAATCTGAAATTAGAGTGTTAAAGAGCTTGGAACTGAATGAGCTTTCGTTTGACAGGGCAATGCTAAGAAGGGACATTTACAAAAGTGTAGCTGGCAGAAATGATTTAGTATCAATAACTTAAATATCACTGACATATGTGTTAAATTCTTACTCAAAATGTAGTTAGGACAGGGTACCTATTTATTTAGAACATTCCAAGTATATATTAGGTTTGAAATGACATATGGCATAGCATAGAGCCGGGGGGTGTAAAGATTTGGTGATCACACAAACTGTGTCCCTGAGCGCCTCTCAGGGAAGGAAAGAAGGTTTCGTTTCATGTGCCAAGGTGAGTTGCTGTTGGATTGATGCTGTCTGGGGGCTGTGCTGATGGTTTCAGGACTGGATCTGGGCTATTGGATAAGCTCTGTCCACCGTAAGCTCAGGAAAGGGAAGCCAGGGTATGAAGGTACACTTTGAACCAAAAACTGTATCCTTAACACTTCTAATCCTGAATTGCAAACTGTTAACTCCCTAATAAACCCTGCGAGTATGATCTATTAATTCCGTGTGGCTATTGCAACAGATTATTGAACCCAGCAGAGAAGTAGAGTGATCTTAGATCCCACGGAATAGGGTGATCTTAGAACATGGCACAGAGAAGTGGAAGGAAGAGGCATACCTGACTTCTGCTTCATAAAAGTGGGCCTGGGAATGACAGGGATTGGATTCTCCTTCTCCTGTGTGGTAGTCAGAGGACGTCAGATGTGGCCTGTAGGCCATTCTTGCAAGCTCTCTCTCTTTAACTGTGATTGAGTCAGTTCTGTCTCACAGCAACACTATAGGACACAATATAACCGCCCTTGTGAGTTTCTGAGATTGTAACTTTGTACTGGAGTAGAAAGCCTGGGAGTGGCTGGTGGTTTCAAACTGCTGACCTTGGGGCTAGCAGCCCAACTCCAAACATTCTGTGGAAAAATTCCATTATTATTCAAGACATTTGTCCATGAACATTTTGAAGACTCTTCGTGTGTGTAAGCAAAAAAAAAAGCTATAAAATCTTTGAAACCTTTATTAAACAAAAGCATCGAAGTGTGAAGATATATCTTCCATCTAGGGCTAGACACTTCTGAAAGCGGTGCTTGCATCTCACTAACCTTCCCCTGAAGAATTCTGAGCTCTTCGATTTATCCCATGATGCTTTTGATATCTCTGAGGGACTCAAGTTGTGTTCCTTTTCAATGTTCTTTGAGTTTTAGAAGCAAAAATAAATCTCAAGGGGCAAGATCAGAGTTTGGGTGTATGGGGTAATGCTTCCCAATGAAATTCTCATAAGTCAACACTTGCTACCCTGTAAGAGTTAGCCGGTGTGGTGTTGGGATGGAAAAAAGAAATCCTCATAGCAACTTTCCTGATCTTTTCCTCACTTAGGCTGTTTCCAATTTTCATAAAACCTTTTCATAATGATCCTCTATGATCATCTGTGTCCATCGAGCAAATCTCTCATCAAGATCATCCCTCTGGAATCCCCACAGTCACCATAACCTTCTGAGCTGTCTCTCTGCCTTGAATGTAAGTGGCCCAGCAGATTTCCCTGTGGAAATCACTTTTGAATGGAACTTTTTCTTTTGACACCCTAACATACCCGAATGGGACTAAGACAAGTGTATTACTGAGGGAACTTGTCTGTAGTCACCCACTGATTGCAGAGATATATTCAAACGGATTTTGTTCGTAACAAACTTGTGCACGTATGAACTGGAATCCCAGTAGTAATACTTTCTGACTTATCCTCATAGATACAGACATTTAAAATCTATAAAGATGAATTGTCTTTTATATTTAAAATAATTTTATTTATGGTGTTGAGCATTTACACAGCAGCTGTTGTTGTGGTTGTTAGGTGCCATCGAGTCAGGTCCAACCCATTGTGACCTTCTGCACAAGAGAATAAAACACTGCCTGGTTGTGCGCCATCCTCACAGTTGTTCCTATGCATGAGCCCATTGTTGCAGCCACGGTGTCAGTCCATCTCCTTGAGGGCCTTCCTCTTTCCCACTGTCCTTCCCCTTTACCAGACAGGAAGTCCTCTACGTACCAAATATGATGTCCTTCTCCAGGGACTGGTCTCTCCTGACACACTATCCACAGTATGTAACACAAAGTCTTGCCATCCTTGCCTCTAAGAGCACTCTGGCATACTTCTTCCAAGATAGATCACTTTTTCCTTTTAGCAGTCCATAGAATTTTCAACATTCTTCTCTGCACCACAATTCAAATACCTGATTCTTCTACGATCTTCCTTATTCAATGTCCAACTTTCACATGATTGGCAGCAATTGAAAATACCATGGCTTGGATCAGGCCCACCTTAGTCCTCAAAGTAGCATCCTTGCTTTGCTTTGCAACACTAAAGAGGACTTGTACAGCAGGTTCACCTTATGCACTTGTCTTTTGGTCTCGACTGCTGCTTTCATGAGCCTTGATTGTGGATCCAAGCAAGACAAAATCCTCGACAGCTTCAACAACTCCATTTATCACTGTGTTGCCTGTTGGTCCAGTTGTGAGGCTTTTGGCCTTCTTTACATGGAGTTACAATCTATATTGAATGCTGTATTCCTTGATCTTCATCAGCAAGTGCTTCAAGTCCTCCTTGCTTCCAGCTAGCAAGGTTGTGTCACTGCATATTGCAGGCTGTTCGTCAGTCTTCCTCCAATCCTATGGCACAGACTCCTTCTTATGATCCAGCTTCTCTGATTATTTGCTCAGCAAACGGTTTGAATAAGTATGGTCAGAGGATACAATCCTGATGCACACTTTCCCTGATCTTAAACAAGCAACATTTCCTTGTTTCATTCTAACAACTTCCTCTTGATCCACGTACAAGTTTCATGTGAGCACAACAAAGTGTTCTGGAATTCCCATTCTTCTCAAGGTTATCCATAGTTTGTTAGAATCTACACAGTCAAATGCCTTGGCAGAATCAATAAAATGCAAGTAAACATTTTTTGGGTATTCTTTGCTTTCAGCCTAGATCCATCTGACATCAGCAATGATATCCCTTGTTCCACATCCTTTTCTGAATCCAGCCTGAACCTCTCGCAGATCCTTGTCAATGTATTGCTGCAACTGGTTTTGTATGATCTTCAACAAAATTTTATTTATATGTGATATCAATAATATTGTTCTATAACTTGAGCATTCTGTTGAATCACCTTTCTTTGGAATGGGAACAAATATGGATCTCCTCCAGTCAGTTGACCAAGAAGCTGTCCCTCAGCTTGTTGACAGAAACAGTGGTGCTGAAGGAAGAAGTTCAAGCTGCCCTGAAAGCATTAGCGAAAAGCAAGGCTCCAAGAATGGCTGCCCATTGAGATATTTCAACTTGTCCATGCCATAACATTTGGAAGACAGCTGTTTGACCAGCTGAGTGGAAGAGACGCACAGCAGAAAGTACAGTGACTCAACAGTTCCTCCATGTGCCAGTCTGTGACACCAATGACATTCTTCCAGCGGTGCTCCCAGTCTCAGGTCCCTCTGCTGAATTAGGCCTCCCCATTAAGATACACTCGCTGCGCCCGCCCGAAGCTTCCTACCAATTTACTGTTGTCAGTCTAATCTCAGGTCGATGTAGACACAGCTTTAAAAGAATGCAGTGAATGCTCAAAGCAGACATTTAAAAAAATTAATTAACCTAAACTTTTGTTTGATTTAACGAAGTCTTGAGGGGATATTTTTAGTTTTAAGTTTTAAGGATTATGTCATGACAATAGTTTGGGGGAGTTTATCTAGCTTTGTTGGCCTGCTCACTTCCAGGACTGCTGATTTCGTCCAATCGGCTCCCTCAAGGGAGAAGGTTGAGACATCTGCTCCCGTCCAGGTTTACAGCCTTGGAGATCCTACACGGCACTCTGAGTCGGAGCCAACTTGCTGGCAGTGGGGATCCAGCAATAGCAGCATAATACACTTAGTATTTTCCAATATCAAAGTTTCAATTCTACCATCTCCCTCCCAAATACAAGCCTTTGGTGGCATAAGCCCAGGTTTCTTTCTGTTTTAAAATAAATAATTTTATTGGGGGCTTTTATAACAATCCATACATCAGTTATATCAAGCATATTTATACATAAGTTGTCATCATCATTTTCAAAACATTTTCTACTTGAGTCCTTGGTATCAGCTCTTCTTTTTTTCCTCCCTTCTCCCTCCCCCCTTGTGATCCCTTGATAAATTATAAATTATTATTTTCATATTTTATACCATCCGCTATCTCCCTTTACCCACGTTTCCGTTGTTCATCCCCCACGGGGGTGGGGGGGCAGGGGGGAAGTTTATACGTCAATCATTGTGATCATTTCCCCCTCTCTCCTTCCCCCACTTTCTTCTTCTCTCTACTCTCCTGGTATCGCTACTCCCATTACTGTTCATGTGGGGTTTATCTGTCCTGGATTCCGTGTGTCGAGAGCTCTTATCTTTTGCAGTACGTGCTCTGGTCCAGCCAGATTTGTATGATAGAACTGGGGTCATGATAGTGGGGGGTGGGGG
>NW_022107431.1:101229614-101239770 GCF_000313985.2 Echinops telfairi | reverse complement strand
TGCTCTGGTCCAGCCAGATTTGTATGATAGAACTGGGGTCATGATAGTGGGGGGTGGGGGGGGAGAAGCATCAGAGAACTAGAGGAATGTTGCATGTTTCATCGGTGGTATACTGCACCCTGGCTGTCTCGTCCCTTCCTCATGACCCTTCTGTGAGGGGAGGTCCAATTGTCAACAGATGGAACACAGGTTTCTTTGCTGGTTGGTTTTCACTCAAATAAGGTTTCGATCTTAGTCCTGATCTATTGAGGAAGTGTTTCTAAAAAGATCACAAAAACCAAGGGGACGGTAGACGTTTTCTGTAAAGGGTCTGGTAAGTAAGTAAAAATAGGTTTTGCCTGCCTGTGGTTTCTATTGCAGCGACTCAACTCTGTGTTTGTAGAGCCAAAGCAGCCATAGATAGCGCATAAAAAACTCACGTGGTGGTGTACCAGCAGGACTTTTTATTTAGGGATGCTGAAATCTGGAGTTCATGTAATTTTCTTCTTTTTGCAGTCCCTGCCCACGCCCCCACCACCCAACCATTTAAAAATGTAAAGCCATTCTTAGTTCATTGACTGTACAAACATAAGACTGTACAGACACCAGGCTGAGTGGGCTGTAGTCTCCAGGCACTGTTGTAATAAATGTTTTGTATATTTAGTAGCTAAGAAGAGCCTTGCTTACCCTTGGCTTTTCCTCTGCATTTAACATATTTTTTAGTATTTAATAAAAAAATACTATTTTATTTATTTTACGTTCAGGATTTTGTTTGACTTATTTTAGTAACACTGGTCTGAATGCAACTTTTTACTACACTTGATCTTAGCCAAAAGGCCGAGAAGCGATTGAATGCAACTTTTTAAATGAAACTCACGTTTATTGAGAAATTTGGAAGCAAGCCAGGTGGGAGAGAAAAAAGAAAAGAAGTATATAAGGGACCAAAGGATATTTTTTTTGTTTGAAATACTCACGTTTTCTATACAGATTGAATTCACTGGATTGGCTTAGCTTTAAAGAACCACTAAAGTCTAAAGTGGAGGCAGGCAATTTGAGGAATTGTTCATGGGACATCTTACTTCTCACTTTGTCCATCTTCAAATCACAGAAAAAAGCTTGTCACAAAAATGACAGAATAAATCAAATAAATTGGTGAAGAAAGCAAAATTGACAGCTAAAAGGGTGATATGCAGGTATGTGTCCCTTCATGTCTTTTTGGAAACCACCCGATTGCCCTCTAGGCTGTGGTCCCCTAAAGTTTTTGTTTTTTAGAAAGGGAAAGCATCTTTCCTTTGGTTTATTTTCTTTTCTCCAATGGTTTTCAAGAACCCAAGCTCCCAGAGGGAAGGAGCAGTGGGGTTCCAGCATCTCACTCCTGCAGGGTCTGCTGCTCCCACCATGCTGTCCTCTTCACCTGCCCATGTCCCCTTGACCCCCAGCACGGGCAGCACCTGCTTCCGTGCTGTGAAGCCCGGTGCTCTCCTCTCAGGGTGCTGGTAGCTGCATGTGATCAGGAAGTCAACTGCGTGAGCGGCCCGCACCGCTCACCTCTCCACACCTCGGCTTCGGCCTTCCAGCTTTTTTGCCCACCTGTGCCCCAAATCTTGACCCTGCTTGAAACCAGGCAAGGCCAGCCTACAATAACCAGTGGAACCAGCTCTCAATTCTCAGACTTTGTTGTGTGAGCTCCTACAAGGCTTTACTATTTATAGGCTATGATGGGGATTTAAGTACGGATTGTATGGTACAGTCTGTGTATAATACAATGTTCACACAATGTCTACATCACTTAGCATCCTGTTTCATAAACTCTTGTGGATGTTAAGCAGGGCATACCTACACTTAACTTTACTACTGCACATTAATGAAGAGAATTGCTAAACATTATCAAACAGCAAATACCAATTTGGGCTGATAGGTAGTGGGCATCTAGTTTTTAAAAAAGAGACTATGTCCAGACCTCATTGCATTTCCAATTATACATTTCTCTGTCCCCATGACCGTTGCCCACGGCCCTATTTGGTGAGTACAGAGGTCCGAAGAGGTAGCACATGGTATTACAGAGTGTGTTTCAAAAGTTAAGGAAAGGTTAGTCTTTGTATATGCTTATTACACAATTTAAAAATAGCTTCGACTCTATTTGTAAATCAAAGGGCCAGTTCTCAGGCCTGTGCCAAGGTGAAACCTCAAAACAAGGTTCCTTTTGAGCTGCTGGGCGGCCTGGAGAAGGAGAACGCCTCTAAAGAGTTCTAAAACGGGTCTCTCTGTTTGCACACAAAGATGATGTACATTTTACCAAATCATCTACTCTGACGTTACCACCTTAGAGCATATTTGAGTGATGTACAAGAATGCCCTGCAGTTTTTCAAGGGGTGGAGACTGTTTCCTGTGCACCAGTGAATTCTTGCCAGAAGGGAAAATATGGACACAACACTTTGCAAATGCTATCTATTTCATCTCGAACCTAACCTAGCAACAGCAATGCTTCTGCCACATCAGCATGCTCCGCCTCCCTCCCCACCTCGGTTTTGTACTTTGGTGGTGCACATTTTTGGCAGCGTCTCAGGACTGTCAGGTAAACTGAGTCTTTGCCTAGGATGTTCCCAGCTCTATTTGCTAATTTAAAGAGAATTCACAAAGCTGGAACAATGTCAAGTGCTTCAAGTTGGACTTTTTATAAGGAGGCTCGAGACCAGTGAGTAGGCCTCAATACTTCCTCCGAGTCAGTCATTCCCTGAATCCAGCAAGGACTAGGGGTGGGTGGGGTCCCTCTGCTGACCCCCCCTCGCCCCCCCTGTCATTTTGAGGTGGAGCTTCCAGCCCTGGGTCTGTGCATGGGCATGGCCATATGTCTGGGTGGTAGGAGGTAGGCATGCTCCTCCTGCCCCTCCACCCCCACCCTTGTCAATGTCTGTCTAGTGGGAAAACCCCTCAGAGGTTCAATTCGATTAGAAACTACGTTAAGAAAAACATTCCACTGTGAAATGAAATGTCCTGTCCGTCGGGTCTGAGTAACTTGTCTTGGTGTGGCCAACATGCTTGCCTGGGAATGAATGAAGTGGCGGAGATTGATTTGGACTGTAAACTCTCCGCTGTTTTCTACTTTCCCCCAGCACGGTGTCACTTAGATAAAAATAAACTACTGCTCCCCCACCCTCCCCACGCCAAGTCTTTGTAAATTTGTCCCCTGTGGGAGGTAGACTGTGTGTCAGTCAGTGATAGAAAGGAAACACGTGTTTCCTCCAGCCACTGGGCTGACAAAAAGCCTGCGATGATTTTTTTCCCTAAAGTCATGAAAACCAAGTGACTCTCAATCACGAAGGTTCTGTTTGGCTGGGGCCCAGCTCACTGCTGCGGAGAGTTTTCCATTTGTCCACCCAGAGCTCCTCGAAGAGAGGGAGCACTTGCTCCCTAGCTGCTGGGGTGGCCGCTGCCATGGGCCTCCTGGGCTGGTTGCACCATCTGGGCCACCACCACATCCCTTCTAGGAATGGCCTACGTCCTATGATTGACATTGGGTGGAAATGTCCAGTTCCCCTCGCCCTCACTTGGGACCACTCTAAAAGATCACTGCAGCGTCCCTGGATTGGCTGAGGTCTCTCTTGAGCCTGCCTTTGCAGGGCCACATCTCCCTTCTCCCTCCCCTTCCTCTCTTCTTTCCTATCTGGAGACATGGAGCTCACAAAGCCAAACCACAAACCCACTGCTGTGGAGTCCATTCTGACTCAGAATGGCTGGATGGGATAGAGCGGAAGTGCTCTTGGGTTTCCTGGATGATAACTCTTCCCCGGAGCAGATAAGCTCGCCCTTTCCCTACAGCCTTGACCTGCCCACCATATGGTTCGCAGCACACAAAAAATCACCCACTGCACTAAAATCTCTTGCACTAACATTACTGCCTCAATCTGCCTTCCAGGCAACTAAACCTGCAACAGATGTGGTTCTTATTGAACAGACTACTGAAGATTTTGGAATTAGCCTCAAACACATCAGAACCATTTGGTGTGAAGAACAGACAGGAGTTGGAGGGAATTTATCCTAAGATTTTAATACTCTGTGCTTTCTGTTAGAGTGAGGTCTCTATGGGTTGTGTATGGGCATTGTTGATGGATTCTTGCTTGGCGTCTGCCATCGTCTTCAATAGTTATCTGTACAGGGAAATTGGGATTGAAGGAAATTCAGTGGGTTGGTTGGCTGTGGATATGAGAGGAGAGGGAAGGGGAGATAGTGTCTCAACATCAATGTGCAAAAGAAGGGGCGAAAAGTAACAAAGTTGATTGTGACGATGATGGCATAGCCCTTCTTGATATGATTAAACTGAATTGTATAATACCGATATTCATAATTGTTTAAAAAAGGTTTGAAAGTTTCTAGTTTTTATATCCTTCTCAGGACATAAATGATAGAGATTCTTTTAATCTCTACATGGGAGCAAGATGTGTCCGTCTGCTTCTGTCGAGACGTCCCGCCTTGGCGCCCTTGTGGGGCAGTGCTGCTGTCCGACAGGGACTGCTAGGAGTTGGAATTGGGCTCACGGCCGCGGGTCCTGCCACGGCAGTGCTCATCGTGTACTGTAAAGTGGAAGAGACACACTATGGAAGAGCCAGCCATGGGACCCAAAGTCTGATCAAAATGGAATTGAGGGGAAAAAGGAGGCCAGGACGACCGAGATCGTGACTCTTTGTGATAGAAGAGGTGGAGCTATCAACCAACAACCTAGAGGTCGGTCGACTGTGGAACTTTGCAGTTATCAAATGCATGCATACTGAAAGAGCAGAGGTTCACAGGTTGTTCTTGTTCTGGACAGAACAGTGGTTTCCAGCTCAGGCCAGAGTACCAGGCTGCCCGAGTTAGAATCTTGCTTCCAGGGCAATTTCTGTTCTCAGGGACCTTTTGTTTTCATTTATAAAATAAAGATAATGATATTTCATAGGATTGCCATAGTAAATGAGTTTATATGTATACATATTTATACTTCTCTTTTATAATATTCAGTAATTTATTTATTATTGGGAGAAAAACAAGGCTTTCCATTCCCCAAAGAGTTAGCTTCAGAAACCCACAGGGGAAGTTCTTCCCTGTCCTGTAGGGTCGCTATGCATCAGAATTGACTTGATGGTTTTGTTTTACCTATTAGTATTTTGTTCATGCAATCAAGAAAAATTATGCTGTTAGATCTCGTGGTCATTTTTCTGCTTCCAAGCAAAACTGCAACTTTTGCATTTTGTTGAGCAATGCTGTGTTCAACAGAAATATAATACAAGCCACATGTATATTTGAAAACTTTTTAGAAGCCACATTAAAATTAATTTTAATTATTATGTCATCAAATTAAATATATGCCAAATATTTGACACTGTGGATATGGAAGGAGGAGAGGGAAGGGGAGACAGTGTCTCAACATCAATGTGTAAAAGAAGGGGGAAAGTAAGCACTAGACTGCTAGCCTCAAGGCTAGCCATCCTGCCAGAGGAAGACAAGGTTGTCTGTGCCCGTACAGATTTACAGCCTCAAAAGCCCTGCACAGGGCTCATAGGAGTTGGAATCGACTCTATGGGTTGGGTTTTTAATGTTAAATATTATCATTTAAACATGGACATACTGCAAAAGAGATTATTGTGATATTTTATTTTCTCTATAGTTTTGAAGTCTTACAAATCTGAGTTTATTTTATAATTTTGGCCCAGCTCAATTTAGGCTAGTTACATTTCAGTAACCACATGTAGTCAGACAGGATTGCATAAGATAGCTTCAGAGCTGCTGGTTCATCTTTTTCATTTCAAATGTGTTTGTTAGCTATTGTTGTGAAATAAACTACACACTTGATAGCTTAAAAGAGCAATGCTTTAGCATCTCATACTTCTTAACCAGTTTTTAAAGTTTTATTAACACTTTATCCACATACCATACAATTCAGTCATATCAGGAAGAGTTGCACAGTTGTCACCATATTCAATTCCAGAACATTTTCTTCTCCCGTGTAGTCACTGTTATTCATGGAATTATTAGTTCTTAACCAGTTTTTACCATGCAGTGATGATTATTCCCGGAATCACTCAATACCATGATGATTGTCAAAATTTCAAATTCTGTGCTTTCTTCAACTTTCATTAGTTGAAGAATTGTAATTCTATTGTAAACAAGAAATTTTTCTTCCCCCCTATCCTTACTTATTATCACAGCATGATTTACAGAATCTTATTTCAGTAGGTCATAATGCTTTACTGGCATTTTTACTTTATTTAATCAGTTTATATTTATATATCAATAAATTGCTTATTGTGAATTAGGGGAAAGTATACAGAGCAGATCATAGTTTTACATTCAACAATTTTCACATATATTTTGAATAAATCCATCCACTATAATCCCCACAGTGGACCATCACCTATCTCACTTCCTCTTAGTGTTTCTGCTTTCCATTCCTCTTTCTTTCCTAATCCTTGGAACTGGGTCCTTTGGTACTGCTGCCTTTTTTTCTTGGATGGTATTATTCTAATGCAGAGGTGAGTTTAGTAACAGGTCCCAAGACTAAGGGACATAGTCTTTGGGGATCCCACTAGTCTGATCTGACCAGTAAGTCTTGAATCTGAGTTCTGTTCTACACTTTTCTCCCACTCTATCCAGGACCTTCTAGTGTAATTCTTTTCAGAGGAAATGGCAGTGGTAGCTGGGCACCATCTAATTCTTCTGGTTTCAGGTTGTGGAGACTGAAGTTTGCATGATCCATTTGTCCATTGGACAATATGTCTTTCAATTTTTCTCACTTTTCTTTCCTCTGGATGGGGAGAGGCTAATAGTTGAATCTTAGATGGCTACCAATGGGGATCCCAAACCAAAACCAAATCCTTGCCAACGAATTTATGTCAACTCACAGTGACCCCTACAGGACAGCGTCCAATGGCTCCGCAGAATTTCTGGTATTGCTTCCTCATTTAGAAAGGCTGGTTTAGGGTCTGAGTGCATAAGTACTGTGCCACCAAAGTTCCCACCAGGGCCTCAGCATCTACTCTTTTTAACAGTCCTGGTTTTTGCTTTGTATGGTGACACTCAGTTATTGTCGGTGACTCAAAGTAGGATTATGATGACCCTGTGTATGTCGGAATAGAACTGTGCTCTAGTGAATTTTCAATGAGTGATTTTTCTGAAGTAGATTGCCAAACCTCTCTGCCCAGGTGCCTCTGGGTGGTGGACTCAAATGCCCAGCCTTTTGCCTGGAAGTTGAGCATGTGAACGATTGTATCAGGGGACCATTTTTGGATAAACTAATCTGTGCTACGTGATACTCGATGCCCTGCTTATCTGCTCCTTGAAACATATTTTTATTTCATTGAAGCCCATTGCCGTCAGGAGTGTGCAAGACCATTTATAAGGCTGCTGCCTGAAATTTACTTTCATTTCTATTATTTTTACTGAGTAATACTAAGAAATGAAGCTTTTCTAATATGAAATCATTGTGAAAAATGTCTGTACCTAACATAAATCTAATTTGCCATTGGTAATTATTTTTATTGATGATGTATGTTTGTTGGCACTATAATAGCTAATCATTATCCAGGGTGACCTTAGATGCCAGAAACTGTTGTACACACGTGGCAGCTACTAGCCCCCTTAGCCCTCACAACTATGAGCTGGTGTGATTATTAGCATCCTCACTGCAAGGATGACAAACCTGAGTCTGGAGGAGGAGAATCTGATAACTTGTTCAAAGACAGAGTTGAGTCTGTACAGAATTAGTGTAGTCTGGCTTTAGTGGCCAGTCTTTGAACCCTATCTGAACTGTATGCTCCGGTGCCACTCTGCATCCCCCTGGTTGACCATGTGAACTCTAGAAGAATGACCATATCCATTCAGCTCATTTTGATACTCTTAAAATGTTTTGTTTTTCAAAATGATTTAGGTGTTACTGTACCCAGGAGAACATAATAAGCCCAACATTTCTGTATGCAGAATCCAGTGGCACCGATTACGTTTTTCAAGCGGGGCTTTCATTCTCCCCCTTTGCTGTTGTTCCTCCTCCATGAACATAAACTCACTGCCCCTACAGTTCCTACCTAAACTTTGAAGTTGCTCCTGTGAGTGTGATCTCTGGTGGATAGTTCTTAAAACAAACAAACAAGCAAATACAATGCTCAAAGGCAGGCTTTCTTTACGAGTTAAGCTAAACTGTTGTTTGGTTTAAAATAAAACTTTAGGGGATGTTTTCGACTTACCATTTAAAGATTATATCAGGGCAGTCATTTTGGGGGTTCACCCAGCTCTGGGGCTCCAGAAAGTCTGGATTCCATGAGCATCCCTTAATAAATATTTCCTAAATGAAGAAGGGGCATATCACTGCCTCTGATTTCATATCACTTAGGTGGAAACTTTGGATAGATATGGATTTATTTTTAGCCAGTGCCCATTTTCCCCTCTAGAAATATAAACAGATTTGATGAGAAATCAGCATACAGATCAGTAACCCTGTTTATAAATTTTACATTAAAAAGAATCTGCACCACCCTGATATTCATCAGCCAGATCGTCGTGTGCCCCCGGGCATGACTAATCCCTTCCTTTTCTTCCTTTGTCACAAGAATATGAGAACGCCAGAAATACATCCCAGCTTCCCTGTCCCCTGTCTGCAGCATTACCTCAAAGCAGCAGCAGCAGCTGCAGCCGCCATGACCCTAGAGAAGATTGGGGAAAAAACATTGAGAGAAGTAGAACTTACTAAATATTTTGTGGGCTCAACCACTCCTCTCCTTTTAAGTGTGGGCCAGATTTCTAATTTCTGTGATGCACAGATATGTAATCATCTCTTGTGTGTTCTGGGCCTTAGTAAAATGATTTTGGTTTGACCAAACGAGTTTACAGTTTTATCTGCGTCTAAAGCGTGCTCTCAGAGCCGAGCCGAGCTTTTCTTCTACTCCCATGTTGAAATGACCACCCTTCTGTTTGCTTTTCAGGCTCGTTCAAGATGCTTGTTCTCCCATCTGTAAGTATCTGTTTTTAAAATGTTGGTTTCAGAAATATGAATTCCACCAATGAGCTAAACACGTGAATAAATAGGTCAATTCACATTTCTTACTGAGTTGGCCTGAGTCTAGCGCAGCCTTCAGATTAAGTGTCAGGTAGACTGGCTGTTGTTCATTGCGTTGAGTCCATTCTGACTCCGGGAGACCCCATGTGTGCAGAGCAGAGCTACTCCTTCGGGCTCTCCCGGTTGGGACCTATTGGAGCCATAGGTCGGACTGCCAAGGCACCTGTGGGTGGATTCAAACTATCAACTTTTTCAGCTACTTAACTTTTTGTGTCACTGAGGTTTCTTAAACCCTTGGCAGGAATTGTCCCATTGTCAAAGGAGAGAATTTCATTGAGGGAAACTGGTCCTGGGCTCATAGCATGGGAACCTGGTGGGTCCTGTTTCCGCCATCTTGAGCCTAACAGTCCCGCTCGGGTAATTATTATTATTCAATTGTTCAGTTTCTTTGTCCTTGAAGAGGGCAGCACCCTACTGAGCTATTTGCAGCCTGAGGTAAAAGAATCAGTAATATCGGTCCTGTGTTTATTAAAAGATGATGTTTTGTTTATAGCAAATTGTATTAGCTTCGACATATGAAAATAGTGTATGAAAGTGTCATGTGTCTTGACTGCCGAGTTTTTTGGCATCTCCCTTCTTCTTAAATTTGCACCCTAGTAGGTGTTTCACTCAACTCCCCCTGGTTCTGCCCTTGGAAAGGAGATAAAGATTCAACTCTGCTTCTTAGGGAGACCCAGGAAGTGGAATGAGATTTGAAAAGGCTGTGAAATCTGCCCCAGGAGTGGAAAGGCATTGCTATTTTGTTGAGAGTCCGAATCTCTGATTGTGGAACATTACTTACTGTGAACTCTTCCTGCTTTCCACCGTGCTTTGGAAGTCTATGCCTTTCTTACTCTGGTTTTTTTCTCCTTCTATTTGTTGCCATCATCATTTCCAAAACATTTTCTTTCTACTTGGTATCAGCTCCTCTTTTTTCCCCTGTATGCAACATTTTAAAAAATCGTTTTATTAGGGGCTCATACGACTCTTTAAAAAAAATCATTTTACTAGGGGCTCATACGACTCTTATCACAATCCATACATACATCAATTGTGTAAAGCACATTTGTACATTCATTGCCCTTGTCATTTTCAAAACATTTGCTCTCCACTTA
>NW_022107431.1:101196024-101227986 GCF_000313985.2 Echinops telfairi | reverse complement strand
AGAAAATGGTTTGAAAATGATGGTGGCTGCAGTTGTACAATTATGCTCGATCTAATTGAAGGATCCATTGTTATAATATATGTAAGAGCTCCCAATAAAATGATTAAAAAAGAAGAAAACAAGTATTATTAATTGGGAGTTAATGCCAGTTCATTCCATAGTTCAATCACATCAAGTAGAATTGTACAATTGCTACCACAATCAGTTTCCAGATATTCTTTTTCTACATGGACTCCTTGACATCGGCTCCCTTTTACTATGCCCCGCCCCACTGTACCACACTCCCCCCGAAACCCTTGTTCTACTTGCTGTTCCTATGGGTGCATCAGTCCTGGGTTTCATATACCGAAAAACAGAAAATCATGTCACACAACTTCAAGAGGGTGACCTCCAATGACATCACACCTCTGAGATAGACTCTAATGTGAACAAACAAAAACCAAACCAAGCAATACAAACTGAAAAAGCAGAAAATTCTGAAAACCAGATCGGGCCTAGCCTACATCAAAGGTTTAACCGTTCAAGCCAAATTGATGCCACTGACCTTCTGACTCTGTTTTTTAAGGTACAATAGAGCAGACCACAGTATCTACCCAGAGGTGCATTCTGGGAAAAGATGACTAATTACTTTCGTGTGGACACATTCTAGACTTAAATTGGATTACTGCTATTACCTGATGAGCCTGGTTTCTTCTGGAAGGTTACTTCTCAAGCACACTCGAAAAGACACTTATTTTGGTAGTTCTTAAGGTTGTTTATTGCTCTCAAACAGTAATTTATGAGTAAAAATTACTTATATTCCATAAACATTCCATAATGTATATTTCTTACCTATCATGTTGGTCCTTTCCTTACCCAGAAATGCACGGCTGCTAACAATGCAAAGTGGGAATTAGAAAAGGTTAAGTAGGGAAAAGTAGGGGAAAAACCCTAACCTCCAGGATTGACAATACACCACAAGGTGCTGGCCAGCTGTACTTAACTCTGGCAAGAGTATTCCAATAGTTTATTGGAAATAGTTCCTGTGTCAGGTGGAAAGAGGCCTGGCTGCTAACCTCCAGGTTAGCCGCTGAGACTCACCAGTTGCCCCGCAGGAGAAGGATGAGGCTGTTTGCTTCTATAAAGATTTACAGCCCAGGAAACCCAAAGGGGGGAGTTCTGCTTTACCATATAGGGTCGCTAGATGTCAGAATTGACCTGATGGCAGCAGATTGGGTTTTGATTGATGTAGGACATATTAGGAGCAGGGAGGCTTAGTGTTAAGTCTGTGAATCCCAGCCTAAAGCACAGTAACTGTCTGTAGTCACAGAGCGGCCACAAGTGTATTAAAGGCTGAAAGGAGGAGACATATAGGCAGGCCCGGGCCCCAGGCTCCGTGCAGTAATAATCTTACAAACAGCACTTGCCCCATCATTAATGAGAAATTTGCTTATCATAATTCTTTCAAGTCTTAAATATAGGAAAGAATAACTTCCACACCTTATGTTTGTCTTGGATAATTTGCTGTTATCTATTACATGTTGTTAGGTACTGTTGAGTCTAATAGAGCAATTATGCACTGAAAGCTATACTGGAGATTATATTTAGGAATACATCAATTTTCAGTAAATCAGATTTTAGAAGACTTAGTCTTCGAAAGGTTCTAGGACAAATTTGATAATTCTTGGCAAAAATAGAAGGTTATGTATTTTTTTTCAACTTAAATAGACCCGGCTTTCAAAGTACATTTGCATTCTAATGTTTACAAACTCACTAGTTTTAATTAATTTTTAAGGTGCTGATGACGTTTTTTGTGCTAAAATATGGGTATTTTTAAGACTGCATTAAAAAGAAGTTTTTCATATCTGATTTGTACATTGTTTCTACTTTTGACACACTGGTATCAGCCTCCAATAACAAAGACTAGTATCATTGGCAGTATACAAAAATCATATTATTGTACAAACGATGCTAGAAAGCATTTCTCTTACTCTCTTTGAAGTGAATCCAACTTAAAGCGATAGGATTGTCTTTTCCTCTCTCACCCAGCAGTTTTTTCATGTTCCAGTTCATGACAGTAACTTCAGGTTTTCCAGTTACGTAACCGTTCTGCCCTCCTTCTCTGAGACGTTCTTCCTCCTGTACCACCAAATCACTGTCCCCTAAGGTTCCCATCTGATCTTTCTAGCTGCTGCTATGACTTTGATCTCATATAGCTAGTTCGTAAAAGAGCTGAATGCTGAAAGGAAGACTTTTCTTGGGAGCGTTTTAGTTTACGAAGGTAAAAGCTTACAGAGCAAATTGATTTCCCACTCAACGATGTATCCCTGGTTTCCTGACATTGGCTGCAATCTCTTCAGTGTGTTAACGTTCTCCCTGCTTTCGTCCTGGTTCCTGGCTTCCTTTGCCCGGCTTTCCTGCCCATTCTGGCCTTCCACATTTTGCTTTTGGGCAAATGCTTCCCTCTGGCTGTTTAATCATCCCGAGGAGCATGCTTCTCACAGGTATTACTGTGCATTTCCGAGGCGTGTCCATTGTTTGGCTATAAGGTGGTCCCTAGTTGTGGGTTAGTTCTGCATTTGAAGAGCCTTAAGGGCTCCACCAGTCTCTATCAGATCAGTCTGTGTGCGTTTCTTATGAATGTGAGTTTTATTCTACATTTTCTCTCTCACTTCGTCTAGAACCTTCTATTGGGATTCTGGTCAGAGCTGTTGGGAGGGGTAGCTGGGCACCATCTAGTTCTCTGGCCTCAGACTGCTGGAGGCTGTGGTTGACCCGGTGCTTGTAGTCCATTGCTTCTTAGAATCAACTGTTTCCTTGGGTCTTTGATTTGTCTTCACTCTGCTTTACTCTGGATGGGAAGAGACCAGGCGTTGCAGCCTGAGTTTTGAAGACTCCATTCCCTGCTCACCATAGTAGAACAAGGAACTTCGCCTTTATGGATGATTTCATAGTGCTTACTTTGTTTTACTACTTAGCTAAACAGTTGTTTGGTTTGAAGACTTCAGGAAATATTTTTGGTTTAAGATTTATCTTAGGGCAATCGTTTCAAGGGCTCACCAACCTTCATAGTTCAAGGAAGTCTGGATGACAGGAGAATTTGGAATTCTGCTCTACATTTATTTCCATTTATCAGGATTCTTCTGTGGCATCGGAGCAAAATGTTCGGCAAGGCTAGTCGGGCACCACCCAGTTCTGGTCTCTTGGCAAAGGAGGCAGTTATTCAGAGCCAATTAGTCACACATTCCACACCCTCCTGTGCCTGACTCTCCTTCTGCTCTTGTTCCAGTTGGACAGAGACCCCTTGTTGTGCCTTGGATGGTCACTCACACATTAAACAATGCTCATATTTACTTGTTTATTTACACATACTCACAAGGGGGCTTCAAAAAGTTCATAGAATCAGAATAACTCACATAGTTTTGAGTTGTATAGAAGCAGCCTCCATGGCTACTCTTGTAGTTGTTTTGTTGTTGCTCTATCTATCACACAACTTTTTCCAGTTCAACTTTTTATAGGTGGACAACTTATCGACAGCAATGTCAATGATCAGTGGTGCAACGCTACCCTAAATCACGGCAACATTTCTGTCACTGTTAATCCCTGCCCCCCTTTCCCTCTCGTGCCCCTGATGACCTCTACAAACTTGATTGTATCCTTTCCTTTTCATTTAATTTTATATAAATACTCCCCTCAGCACGGTGGCTTTCAGTTCCTTCCCTATGGGAGCATACATCAAAACTTCAGTTCTTCTGCGACTGCGTGGTCTTCCATTGGATGTATGTGTGAACCACCTTTTCTTGATCCACTAATCTGTGGATGAGCATGGCTGTCATGAACACTGGTGTACAGGCCTCTGCATTTTTGGTATATGCTTAGAAGTGGAATTGCTAGGTCACATGGTCGTTTTGTTTTTAAGTGTTTGAGGGACCACCACACTGTTTCCCACAGAGGTTGTACCATGTTCATTCCCATCAGCAGTGGATAAAGGTTCCAGTTTCCCCAGATCCTTGTCAACATCTGTGACTTCAACTTCTCTCTCCCTCTCTGTGTTTGTTTAATCTTAGCCATTCTAAACCCAACCCAACCCAACGCATTGCCACTGAAGCAGTACCTCATATGGTTTGGATTCCTCTTCCCCTGACTGCTGTGATGCTGAGCATTTCCTCGGTTTTGGTCGCCTTTTGAAAGTCCTCCCTGGTAGCATGTCTGTTGCAGTCTTTTGATGAACAAAATTTTTTAACTTTTGTGTGGTCCCATTTGTTTTGTCTTTTTCTGTTTGTTCTTTTGCCATTGTCTGAGGGGTTTCAAATAGTTTGTGGAAAAATCCCACTATCTTTTAGTTCAATTTTCCACAAGCTTTTTGAAGCCCCCTTGTGTTGGAAAAATCTCTTCCTAAAAGAGAGGTCTGACCATGTTGTCACTACTTTTGCTTCTCAAAATTTTATGCTTTTAGTTTTCATAAGAGTGGTTTTGTGGAAATAGTTTATTGAAATAGCTTTTGAAGTTTATGTACAACGTCTCATGTGTCTTTAGTAGAGACCATCATTTGAAGTTTTGTCTGTTATTTTCTGTAACTCGAATTATTAACCAGTTAAATTAGGATAGATACTACCCAGTTGCTTCAGTTTCTTTAGACAACTTATCTTTCAGGAAGGGTGAAATGGCTTTAGAGTCCAATGTGAAGAAACAATCCATTTGTCATCCCATAGGGGCCTTTTGGAGTGCCCCTTCCTCGTGTACTCTGGGCAGAGAATGATCAACTATCTTTGCTTTTGTGCACACATAGAATAGATATTCACTATACCTGAGAAATAACAATGGCCACCTGAGAGGAGGAATGATGTTCCATTGATCAAAGCCCCTTGGTGGTGGTGACTCCAGACTCGTCCTGCTGCCAGGCCAGCTCCTGTGTCATCCTTGGAACAGGAGGATTAGAGAACTTGTGGACACATTTTAAAACTCCCATGTCAGGGCTTTCATTTGAGCAGTGTGCTCCGTCTTGGGCTTGGATCTCAGCTCGTGAGCTGGAATGGCTTCTTTAACTCCTCCGAGCCCAGCTTTCCTTAGCTTGAAATTGGTGTTAATCAGAGAACCCACCTGAAGGAGTGTGGTAGGGTAAAATGATAAAACACATGCACACTTCTCTAGTCCCCTGAAAACTGTTCACACTTCTCATCCTATTAACACTAGTGGTAGGCAGTCTATTATTAAGAGCATTAATAGAAATAGCAACACCATCTTTACTAAAACTATGATGGAGCTAGGTGAGATGCAAGAAGCGAGCATCTTAGTGAGACTAGACCTTGAGGGAGTGTGGGAAGAAGAAACATCTTTGCCCGTTTGGCTGACTCAAACAAGGGCAGGCAGGGACGAGAAAGATCTGCTTGTGTCCTGACCCACAGTAACTGTTTGTGAGGATGACTTTGCACTTGCAATGGGTCGTGGCAAGGAGACAGCTGCTGACTAAGAGCTGTGGGGTGTGAGCCCTGCATTCCAGGAACCTTCATGTTCAATCATTACATGGAAAAAAAAACCAATTGTTAGAATTTGGAATTACCTGTGAGTAGCCAATTTTCAACACTGTAATTACTGTCGATGATTCTACGCTTTCATGTTTTCCTGTCTAACATATAACTAGAACCATTTTGAAGTAAAAGAATGAGACTTTGCTATATCTGATTTTCTTCTGTCTTTCTTTTTTTTTCTCCCCTCCCCCAGCTCCCTCTGAACAGTGGAAATGAGATATATGAGCTACATGTCACCGGTCGCGCCGAGGATGAGATTCTGTTCTCTAACAGGACGCTCCTGTCATTTGAGACCAAGAGAATGTCTGTCTTCATCCAAACAGACAAGCCCCTGTACAAGCCAAAGCAAGAAGTGAAGTTCCGTGTTGTTACACTCTTCTCAGATTTCAAGCCTTACCAAACCTCTTTAAACATTGTAATTAAGGTAAGTTCCAGACAGACATCAAACAAGGAGTTCAAGTCCTCTTATTGGAGCTCTCGTGGAAACTTGCTTATATTATTGCTACTGGAGGACCTTCGAACTCAGGCTAAGTCAGCCTCCCTTCCTAGATGGGAGTCCTCTGTAGAGGGGGAGGTGGAGCATCGTGGTGAAGGGCTTGGCTTCCTAAGGTGGCATATTTGAGTTCCAATTCTGAAGTCTTCTCTGACTTATTCATTTGTGAAATATCGACTGAATTTCTATGCTCCAGGCACCAGAGATGGGTGTGAACAGAGCAGATTAAGTTCCTGCTCATATCACGCTTGTATTTCAGTGAGTAGCGGGGAGAAAATGAACACACAAATATGAGCAGATATACGAGGGGGAGTCAAAAAGTTCGTGGAAAACTCCATTTATGTTTTAATCCAATTTTTTATGAACTTTTTGAAGCCCCCTCGATAGGTATCCTATAAGTATATATATCATTTGTACACACAGATATAATTAATATGAAGAAGAAGCTAAAGTGAAGTAAAAGTATATGTGTATATGCTTTTATGTATGTATATGTGATAGAATTTGTTTCTGGCTTAAACACACACACACACACACACACACACACACACAAGAGCTGTATGAGCCCACAATAAAATGATTAAAAAAAACAAAAACAAACAAAAACACACACACAACAAGAAATACAGAGGTGAACTTCTAGGCAGGTGTAAAGCCTTTAAGAGGTGGACAGCATAATTGTTCGTGGTCTCTTTTAGAGGTACAACCTTTCCTTTACTTGACAACTTTCATCAACAGTTCTTATAGTAGGAAGTGGAACACAGAGAAGGAGTAAAACAGACCATATTCATGTTTACAGTGTTAAAGAGGTCTTAAGTTTTGACTTTTTTAAGTGCTCAAAACATGGATATTTTTGAATTACAGATCACAGTAACTTTAAAAATGATTGGGATCCATGTATTAACATCATTTAAGAGGCTCTTGGAAATATACTTAAAGATAAGATGAATCCTTTTTGGATCTGCTTGTCCTTTTAGGGCATTGAGGACCCTCTGCATGTGTTGCACTAGGACTGTAGCCAGAGCAGCTGTAGCTTGAGTGGATGACAAGGTCACAGTTCTCCAATAGTTCTCCAGTCCTTGGCAAACATCTTGTTAAGCCAAGATGTGAAGACATTTTGTGTTCTAAGTTGAGGATCTTGGTTATTACTTCCTGTCGATATAGTTAGTATCAGTGGGGTCCTTTATTGGCAGTTTGTCTTGGCCATGCCTTCTGCTTGTAAAACAACCATTGACAGTGGATCCAAAAGCTATTTCCACGAATTCAAGGAATGCCATCTGAATCAATAACAAAGTCAAAGGTATAGGAGTTTCTGGGCTTTCTTGAAAATAGACATACCACTCCTGAGATTTCTTAGCAGTGACATTCTTATTCTCTTCTCTTCTGCAAAAACAAATAAAAGAGTTTGTTTTAAGAGCAAATTGTCATTGGTACAGAACTATTCTGAATGAACCCACACATCAGGGAATGCTGGGTCTCTCTTTAAGCGCTTTCTTCCTCTCCAACAGCATTTACCTACTCTCTATCAGTAGTCTCATCACAGCTGAGGGTTGTTTGGTCAGACAATTGACAGCCAAAGTGGACAAGGTCTTCAATAAAAGCTAACGAACAAAAGGGACCTTCTCACCAGGCACTCAAACCCACGTAGGGCCGTTTCTTTTTTCTGGATGTTTTTAGAAACATCTTGTTGGCCTCTTGAAGGGCTTCTGATCCTCTGTAACCTGTGACGCCGAGCAGCTCCTCTTCCAGAGAGTCAGAGCTGTCTTCTCAGACAGTGAATTCCTTGCTCTCATCTGGGGCTGTGATCTGTCCTGGCTGCTCCACACAGCAGGGCCCATCGACAAGGTCTCCCTGCCTCACTGTTGGTCTTATTTTCCTCTGCTGGCTTTTCCTTCCCGAGCTGTGTGGGATATGGGACAGGAGAGGCTTGCGGATGGCTTCTGGATCATGCTTTCGACCTCTATCTGCAGAAGGCCACTCTTGCCAGGCACATGTTCATATGTAGGTCATTGCTCTCCTAATACAGTTTAGACAGTTCAGACACTTCAGACATGGCTCAATATGCTTGCAAAGCATTTTCAGAGAGATGGGAGATCGGAATGCTTGCTTTTTTCTATAGCAGGAAGATCTCTGTATTAGTCTGGGTAGATTAGAGAAACAAATCCAGAGACATTCATGTGTAAGAGAGAACTTTATATCAAAGTGCAATTGTACATTAAGAAATCATCCCAGCCCAGTCCAGATCAAGCCCATAAGTCTGATATTACCCCCTGGGTCAATACTAGTCCATAAATTCCTCTTTAGACTCATGCAGCCATGCAATGATGCTGAATGGAGGAAGATCACAGGCCAGTGATCTTGAGGACCCAGTGGTGGAGTAAGCATCTCAGAACTGATGTGGCTTCTCCAATTCCAGGGCTTGGGCTGTATCAGTGTAGCTCCATGTGGCTTGTCAGCAGGAAGACGAAGCAGGAAGAGTCTCCCGTCTTCAGGGAGGAACACAGGGGTTCCCAGAATCCTCAGGAGAAAGCCATAATCACACGGAGGAGGCCTCATTGGATATGGCCTGATTGCCAGGCTAAACCCCACCCTGTCGCAAGTTGACAAAAGATGATGTAACTACCATAATCTCTATGTCCAGGGGAGACCTATCTGAGCAGAGACGGAAAGGAAATAGAAGAGTCTATGTATACAGAGAAAACAGTATGTGCAAAGGCTCTGAGATGGGAGTTTGGTGCATTGAAGAACCTCGGGCTAGTCAGTGTGCGGAAGCCCAGGGGGTCAGGGGACAAAGATGGGAAGGCCAGGGAGGCTGTTTGAGAGGTGGTCTGTACAGGACTTTGGAAACTACTCTGAGTGAAATGATGAGTCTCTGAAGAATTCTGAGGGGAGGCATGACATGATCTGTCTTAATATTTGAAAAAGAATCCCTCTGTATTCTCAGAGAATAGATTGTAACTGTATAGCCTTGGGCAAACTTACCTTCCAAGCTGTGGTTTCCTCAACTGTAAATGTGTGCTAATGATAGCGCCCACCCCCTCTCGAGGGGGACCAATAGCAGAGTGGCAGGTGACCAGATCCATGGGATGGTGTAAGATATGAGGGGTGGGGAAGGAATAGCAATATTAATAATATTTAATATAATAAAAAGGGTTCTTGTGGGGGTAGGGTGGGATAAAGGGGAGCTGATAGCAAAGAGTGCAAGAAGAAAGAAAATGTTTTGAAAATGATGGTGGTAATGATTGTACAATCATGCTTGATCTAATTGAACTGTGGATTGCTATAATATCCGCAAGAGCTCCCAATAAAATGGAAGAAATAAGATAAAATAGAATTAACTTGCTTGTAAATAATAATGATAATAATAATAATAATAATAATAATAATAATAATAATGCCTACATATAGCCTCCTCCCTGGGGGATGGACAATAGAAAAGTGGTGAAGGGAGATGTCGGACAGAGCAAGATATGACAAAATAAACAATTTATAAATTATCAAGGGTTCATGAGGGAGGGGGGAGCAGGGAGAGAGGGGAGAAAATGAGCTGATGCCACGGGCTTAAGTGGAGAGCAAATGTTTTGAGAATGATGAGGGCAATGAATGTACGGATGTGCTTTACACAGTTAATGTATGTATGGATTGTGATAAGAGTTGTATGAGCTCCTAATAAAATGATTAAAAAAAAAATTGTGATGAGTTGTATGAGCCCCTAATAAAACGATTAAAAAAATAATAGTGCCTCACAAAGTTATTGTGAGGATTAAGTGAAATGATTGAAGTAGAGCATTCTGAACTCAGCATGGCACATACTGCCGGTAGGTCAATCATTAGCTACTACAGTTATTAGAGGGACTCCTTTGACAGGTAGCCATTTGGCTTCTGTTGCTTTCAGACTACCCTGACTTGGGTGTAGAACATTACAGATACCGTATATATTTGAGTATAAGCCGACCTGAATATCAGCCAAGGCATCTCATTTTACCACAAAAACTGCATAGGGTGCAGTACAGCACTGGTTCACATCAGAGCTGGAAACACAGGGAATCCAGGACAGATAAACCTCTCGGGACCAATAATGAGAGTAGAGATACGGGGAGGGTAAGGGGAAGGTGGGGGAGAACAGGGGAATTGATCGCAATGATCTACGTGTAACCCCCTCCCTGGGGGACAGATAACAGAGAAGTAGGTGAAGGGAGACATTGGACAGTGTAAGACATGCCAAAATAATAATAATCTATAAATTATCAAGGGTTCATGAGGGAGGGGAAAAGTGAGGAGCTGATACCAAGGGCTCAAGTAGAAAGCAAATGTTTTGAGAATGATGATGGCAACAAATGTACAAATGTGCTTGCACAATGGATGGATGGATGGATTGTGATAAGAGTTGTATGAGCACCCAATAAAATGATTTTAAAAAAAAGAAGAAAAAAGATTATTAAAAAATATGCTGAAAAACTCAGCTTATACACGAGTATATAAGTACTTTCCTTTGAAAATCAAGTTTAAGATCACTGAGATATAGCTGTGCCTGGTTTTTTGTATTTAAGCCTAGGTAAATTCTAGAGCGGGATGACCAACTTTTCCGTTTGACTCCTCTGGCTTTAAAGTGGAAAGTTTGTGTTCTGGTAAACCCTTTAGTCCCAAGAGTCACTCTAAATCCGGTGGGGAACGCGCAGCCCTTGGCTGTGTAAGGCCCGAGAAATCGTCGTTACCAGCTCACATCGCCTGCCTCACCAAAGAGAAGCAGTTCCAGCCATCACTTTAGGGGTGCCTTGATGAAATGTTGGACTAGCATCTCCCGTGAATGATGTTAGAAATAGCTAAATGGGCTTTGGCCACAATAAATTCCCTACCCTTGCAGTCAGTGTTCCTGTCATGTGGACCTTAAGTCAGGCGTTTCTCTTCAGCATTTCCCTCTGGTTTTTAGGTTCTTTATTGTGCTACTTTAACCAGAGAGCCAAGCAAGCAAACATGTAGCTTGTCTTGCATCGTGCGCAGTGAATAACACTTGAACTAGCATTTTTTTCAGTTTCAGCTCTGCGATTGTCTGCTTTTGTTAGGTGTTGAAATGTTTATAAAGTGGTTGACATAGTGCATAAAATTTCTAAATTCATATTCTCTGAGCACATGTTTTACCCACATATACTGACCACTTTATGCCGGAAACTGCGCAGGAAACAGGATTTCGCAGTGAGCATCTGGCCTTTGACATTCAACCTGCCCCTTTCTACCTCATGCACTAATATGCGAGTCCTCAGTGGATAAATTGCTGGCTCCAGGCATTAACTCATAACCCACCCTGCGGATACTGGCGCGCAGGCTTGTTCGTTCTTTACTTTTGTTTCTCATTCTGCTATAGTTCACTTGAAACTTTGATTTATAGATTCATTGGCCCTTCGCTCCAACTTTGGACGTAGTTTGCCCCAACCAGAGACTCAGGTTCCCTGAGAAGCTCAGAGAGACCCCGGGCCCGGGGTGGGGAATTTAGACTTTCCATCAGGAACCCAATGAATTTGGGAACAGTGCAGACTGGGCGGCATTATTCCACTCTCCGCACCTAGGCCCTGAGGCTCCGAAAAGACCCAGGTGATCTGCAGCTGGCTTCTGCAGCGCTGACGCGCCTTCATGTGAAAGGGTTCACTAGGCTTCGATATTTTCTGCATCTTGCAGCGCGGAATAATTTCTTGCAATTATTCTTCCCAGAAAAAAAGTGAGGCGTGGTTTAACAAGTGTCCCAGGCTGGGATTGAGTGGAACGCCAGGGTGTGGTGTAGCACCACCTGCAGGCGAATATGAGGTAGTACGCATGAGCGCTCCAAAGCTCACTTTTGGGGACCATCCAGCTAAGGGTAGCTAAGATACTGACCATTGTATTCAGGGATGTTCTTTGCTTATTGAGGGTATCATTGGGTATTATGCATTTTGCATGCCCCATTAACTGACCTTTTTAGGAAGGAATGGGGTTTCAGAGGCCTCCCAGCAGGGCCTGTCTTTGTTAGCCTTATTCTGGTCTTGCCCAGCCAGTGGGATGGACGCTCTGGAAAGAAGCACCTCTGACGTCATGATGGCAGCTAGCGTGGCTGGCTTCTTTAGGAAATATTTCCTGGTAGAGAAGACCAACCTTGTATGGGAACAGGGTGTACCTGGCCCAGCGTGTCCCGTGTTTGTGTCCTAATCGTTCTGATGGGAGCAGTTAGGGGAAACCCAGACAGACCCTCACTTTGCTTAGGTGATTGGACTTCTCTGAATCTACTTGCTGAACAGACACTTTGCACAAACTCCAGGCCTCTGGAGTGTTCCAGAAGTACTCCTTGCAGACAAGTTTTCAAGCCTTTTACACTGTGTGCTGTGTGGAGACACTGGATAGAGACTCAGAGCCACCCTGAGGTGACCCAGAGGGCAGCAGGGGCCACTATCCCAGTGTCTTGTGCTTGTACATCTGTAACATTTTACCCGGTTGTACCCTGTGCATCCCAGCAAGAGGTGACCACACGACTTTGCCGGACTCTGCGGTGATGCTCTGTGTCCCTTCCAACCCCGTGTGTGTGTCTCTGTCAAGACTCCTGGTGTTTCTGCTTGCTCTATGTCCTCGCACTGGTGGTGCTCGGGCTTGGGGTCAAGACAGGTTTGGGATAACAGAGGACTACTTCAATGCCCCAGGCCCTCCAAGGGCAAAGTCGTTGAAGGCTTCTTGGAGGCTTCTGGTGTTCTTCGTGTGCAGACACCATCTTGACAAAGGCATCCCAAAACAGTGTAGCAACAGAACATTGCTTCCCTTACACTTTAGGTAATACTGAGAGTTATTGCTGTTGTCTTAAGAACTGTCATTCTGCAATGTCAGTGAGGGGGAGTGCGGAGTGGAGACCCAAAGCCCATCTGTAGACAGTTGGACATCCCCTTACAGAAGGGTCACAAGGGAAGAGACGAGCCAGTCAGAGTGTAATGTATCACCAATGAAACATACAACTTTCCTCTAGTTCTTGAATGCTGCCTCCTCCTCCCCACTATCATGACCCCTGTTCTACCTTACAAATCCAGCTAGACTGGAGCATGTACACTGGTACAGATAAGAGCTGGAAACACAGGGAATCCAGGACAGATAAACCCCTCAGGACCAATAATGAGAGTAGTGTTACCAAGAGGGTAAGGGAGAACTGATCACAATGATCTACATATAACTCCTTCCCACGGGGAAGGACAACAGAAAAGTGGATGAAGGGAGACATCGGTCAGTGTAATACACGACAAAATAATAATAATTTATAAATTATCAAGGGTTCATGAGGGAGGGAGGGGGAAATGAGCTGATACCAACGACTCAAATAGAAAGAAAATGTTTTGAGAATGATGAGGGCAGCAAATGTACAAATGTGCTTGACACAATGGATGCATGTATGGATTGTGATAAGAGCTGTAAAATGATTAAACTCCCCCTGTCATTTTGAGAGAAGAAAAATGGAATTTCATTGTTTTAATTTGTACTTTGTGAATTATTACATAGGCTAAACATTTTATAAACTTCTTAGCTATTTGTATAGCTTCCTCTGCTCTCATCTCTCAACTCCACATCCTCCTATGCATTCTGCGGTGGCAGGTGCTCCAGAGCCCACGCCAAGGTTCCAGTGGTCACCGTGGGAGTTTGCTAGTAGGAACCCGCTCATTCTTGAATTGGTGATGGCCTTTGCTTTTAACGATTAGTTTCTGGCTTACTGGACTACTCCTGTCTTGTGCTCTCTCAGCCCTCACTTTCACGCTCTTGCCTACTCTGGGAGAGTTTTCTCCTGCCTTCTAAGAACTGGGACAACTCACTGCCTCTGCCTAACATACGCAAAATAAGAGCGAGAGAACGCATCTGCTCTCTGCTCTCAGGAGTCCACATTCTACTGGGAACAAAACCCACATAGCCAGGGAGTGTTCCCATGCTTCTTTGATGGGTACTCACGGGAGCCTCGCTCCAGCGATGCCAGAGATTCCCCAGATTAGTCAACTCTGCCTGTGTATACAAGACATGTGCAGAAGGCAAGGAGTTGGAACTTAGTTCACTGGTTGGATAAGGAAGGAGGACATTTCATGCAGCCATTGCAGAAACCCATGTACTTGGGCTTTACAGGTGGGAACTGCAGAAAAGTGTGTGTGCATGGAGGAAAGTGCACTTAGAAATGTAAATGGAGCTAGAATAGTAAGGACCGAGTAAACCCTGCAAAGGAGGGTAGACTGTTCTATAAGCAAACCAAACCCAACAATATTTACTGGTCTTGTATAACGATCATAACCAGTGTTTATTTGCTCTCATTCATAACAGGCCTGTGCCAAATATTTCAACTGCTTTAGTTCACACTCAGACCCGTGTGCTGGCTGGATAACACTGCTGGCAGCAGGGAAGGGGCTCTCGAGGGCAGGAGGCTGGAGGAGGGGAATTAGTAACAATAGGTCCAAAAGAGGAGAGGGTGGTGGTGAGGATGGAAGTTTAGGAGGCAAATTAGGGAGCTGTTGGAGAGAGTTGACAGAGCTGGATTGTGAGAGGGATGTGGGGCACTATAGGGAAACTGAAATGTGTTTCTTGTGATGGTTAAACATCTCTCCCATCCACCTTTGCGCCGTGTCCTGCATGGGTTTGCATTCTGAGTTCTATCATGCCATCACGTTGTAATATTGGGCGATGTCCAGCACGTCACTGAGTGCTTACCTAGCTTCCCCAGGCCTCAGTTTTCTCAACTACACAAATTTCTCACTGCCATGGAGTCGTTGCTGACTCACAGCAACCCTGTAGGACAGGGTAGCACTGCCCCTGTGAGTTTCTGAGACGGTAACTCTTTACGAGAGTAGGAAGTCTTGCCTTTCTATCAAGGAGTAGCTGGTGGTTTTGAACATCCGACCTTGCAGTTAGCAGCCCAATGGGTGACTACACCACCAGGGTTCCTCTTTCTTAACTCTATAAGGAGGGGATATCTTACTCTGCAGGGGAAGTGCAAGGATTAGAGGTAAATGAGAGTGCTGGACACATAGTGAGGCCTTTCATAGGTGAGGCGCAGTCTCATGACAGTGGACATTTCTTCTCGGATAATAACAGCAACACAGATGTTTCGCGTAATAGAAAATACGGCTCCAGAAAGTATAAGTGGAGCAGAACCAAATATTGCTAAGAAGAAGACGAGAACATAAATCTTGAGAGCCAACATTTTCTAACACTGTGTCATATTTTCGGGAAAGTTCTAGATGTGCCTGGGAGTGGGACCAGGCATCAGTTTTCACTAGATAGTTATACATGTACTTGGGCAGCCTTTGCATAATCGACGTGTCTGGTTTTCATTTCAGGACCCCAGGTCAAATTTGATCCAACAGTGGCTGTCAGAAGAGAATAATCTTGGCGTTGTTTCCAAAACTTTTCAATTGTCTTCCCACCCAATATTTGGTGACTGGTCCATTCAAGTTCAAGTGAATGTGAGTATCAGTATATTTTTGAAGGGATAATTTTAAAATGACTTCAGTAATTCAAGTGGGGACATATCTACAAAGTCATCTATTTAATGAATAGGAAAAATTAAAATGAACATCTAGATAATTTAAGTGCTTTATTTTCAATTTACTATAGGGTTAACTTTCATTATGATATATTAGTTTTAATTATTATCCTTTGATAACATAATGCTTGAAAGTTTATCCATTTTGTCATTAATTATTTTTTAAAGAAACAGAAACATTGCACATTTTGAGTATTTAAAAACTAAGTCATGAATATATAATGATTATATGGTTTCTCAGGATAGTGATTCTTTTTAAAATAAGTTTTATTAGAATATCATTCACATATCATACAATCTAATATTTCAATCATCTTAAGAAGAGTTGTGCAATTATCATCACCATCACTTTCAGAACCTTGTCTTGGTTCTTGTACTGGTTATTGCCAGCTACACATTTCCCCCTGACTTCTCCTGTCAGGCCTAGGTAATTATTAATCCAGTTACACTCTCTGTAGCTTTGTCCTCGATTCCATAAACAAGAAACAACTGCAACAATGTCACAACAAAGCAGGGAAAAAGCCCTCAATTGAAAAGAAAGCAGAAAATATTAAAAAACTGAGACAACTTTAAAATGGGTCAAAAGGGAGATCAAATGATAAGATGTTATATTTTGCCCTAACTGTTTCTGTCATAATTGACTTTACAATGCCCTCTGCCTGGGGAGCAAAGCTATGCACATCCCTCCAATCTGGCCAGAGGGCATTCACCAGAGAGACCCTGGAAATGGACTTGGCTTCCACTGCTGTCCAGAGCTCTCTAAGTCCACGTACCGTTCCTCCTTCAGCTCTGGGTTTTGTTATTTACAGTCCGTGGGCCACACAGGCCGGTGTGCTTCGTCCATGTGGACTTAGTTGAAGGATAATGACTCTTGATGAGAAATAGGACTAACATGATTTATTTATTGAAGATGAAGTTTTTCATTGTGAATCAGGTAGGGGATTCATTTTTCAGATAATAAACACTGGATTCGCTGGTTCATACCACTTATCCTGCTCCTTGAGACTAACATATTTTAATTTGTTGGTTTAATAAACAGTGACTTTAAGAGTCACATGGTCTTTTAATTTCCAATCTTTCCCCCCCAACTCCTCCACCTCCTCCCTTTATTTGCTGCCAGTGCAGGTAACTCTGAAGGCGAATAAAGGAGAATGTAAATGCCACATTTTCCTTTGAGCCCCAAGTTTTCTCCTGTGTACCTCATTTTCTTTGGAACTTATTAAGATTCATATAATTCACAAATAAGAACTTTAAAGTGGAGTTCTATTATAACAAGGCTTCTCTGACTGTTAACTATTTTGAGCTGAATAATTCTTTGTCATGGGTCTGTGCTGTGCAGTGTAGCATGTTTAGTAACATCCTACACTTTGGACTCTATCCATTGATGTGGGTAGTATCCATTACCTCCACCCTAACTGTAGCAACCTGAAATGTCCCTAGACATGGCCAAATATCCCTTGGGGGAAAATAGCGTTGACTCTTTGGTTGAAAACCAAGTATTAGAAGTATTAGTATTAGAAGGACTAACTTGTGAGCTTAAGTCCCTGGGAAGGTAAACGCGAGTCATATTTGTGAGCCTTGCATTTTTCCCTTGGGTAATCACAGCAGTCCTGAAAAATAGGTTTATTACCATCAATTCCTGGATGAGGGCCGTGAGAGCAGTTTCCATTGGGTTGCAGACTCTGAGAGAGAGAGAGAGAGAGAGAGAGAGAGAGAGTCCAGAACCAGCACCAGAGGCAGAAGGTGATAGAACAGTTGAGATTCACAGAAGATGGAACATTGAATTGGAAAGATTCATGGCATCTCTCATGTAGGGATTTGTGCACACGTCTCATATTACTGTAGTAAGGAGGAAAAATAAGATTGCAGTCAGGAAAAAAGTAGGATTGCTTTTAAGAGACTATCGGTGCTTAAATGCCATGTCCAGTGCTACCCTTACCCTTGAACTTCATGCTCTAGACATATTAGATAGTCTCACAATTTCTCACGCTCACCACTCTTATTCCAGAGCCTTCTCCCTGCTGTCTCCTCTGCCGGGAATGTTGCTCTGCCTACTCCAGCTAATTGTCTTTTCCCTCTTCCCAAATGTCCCCACGGCACTCCGTCCTTCCACTTGAGGTGCTCCTGGTGGTCCTTCACAGGCTGTAGTGTTTATCATGGAGACGGTGTGTGTGTGTGTGTGTGTGTGTGTGTGTCTGTGTGACCGTTTCGCATTGTTCATCCCTGGATCCCCAGGGCATATCATGGTGCTTTGCAGATTGGCATTAGTCCGCATTTATTAAATGAATGTGTGAAAGATGCACAACTCTCATGTGTCTTTAACTCAATATACTTTTACCCCTTGCCACATTCTGTAACGTATCTTTATCTTTTAGGGAAAAAAAAAGGAGTATCCTGACGAGTTTAGGTATTCTTGGGGAGATAAAGGGCCTTGGTGGTGCTGTGGGTTAAGTGCCAGGCTGTGAACTGCAACACGAGGCTGTCATTTCTCATAAGGAATTACTTTCACAGAAATCTTAAGGTTCAGTTCTGTTCTGCCCAAGGTCGTGTTGAGTAGGAATTGGCTTGATGACAGCAGGTTTCATTTGAAATGGGTAGCTGGGAAAGCCATTTTACATTAAGAAAACATGGATCCTTCAAGGTCCACCAGGGGTCAGTATAATCAAAGAAATGCTCTAAGGGACAACCCCGGACCAGACTCTTGTCTCTGGGTTTTGTCTTTCCTTGCCTCCTGTAAAGTATTAACAGGCCAATGATTGTTTATTATTAAACTGCTGCTCTTGCTGCGGGGAAACAGGACAGGGAGGGAAAGATGTTTATTCTTTAAACAGTCTGCCACTGCACACTGTCTTTTTATTTTCCTAAGTTAGTGACCATTCTTAGTGTAAACCTCTACTTTTAGAAGTCTGTTCTGAAATGCCATGTTTCTCTCTAGAAAGAATATAAAACCAATCTTGGTATCTGTGAAAGGCAGTTAAAATGCAACGCCTATCAGTGCTTTGAGTGGCAGTCCCCTGCAGTGGCATTTGTCAGTGACCTCCCTGCCAGGTCAGGGAGAACCATTCAGCTCCGTCATACTGGCCGGCCTCCAGGCCAGTTCAGCACCTGTAATGTGTTTGTGTGTAAAATAAGAAATCAATGAGCCATTTGTTATCCTTTCCGGATCACTTGCATTGCTTCTGGGCTTCATGCCTTACTTTTCACCATCAGAATTTTAAAAATGATTCTTTGTGAGCAACTAACTCGATCTAGTGAAATGTCTCTGTTTTTCTTAGTTCTCTCTCTTTCATTGTGCAGGACAGAGTGAGGGGCCAGAGGCGGTCGGTTTCCCCTATATTCAGACAACACGAATGTATTTTTTACCATGATAGTTTAATTTGATCGCAGGACAGCTCTGTATGATGACAATTTTACAGGACCTGTTAAAATTAGCAAACTTTAATAAGAACACTGACTTAAATTTTTTTTTTTTTTGTCACTATGTCTATATCCAGTCATGTGCATCAAAGGTGAATAACATTTGCTGCTTTGAGGCTTGCTTGCACTTCCTCTCTTGAGGAGCAGCACCAGGGAGTGCTCTCTCCCACACTTGGCCCACTTTTTGTCCACTGGTCTTTCTCAGCTTGCTGGAGCACCAGCCCTCTCACCACAGAGTACAGGTTCCTTTCTCAGTGTAATGGCTCTCCACCACATCTTTATGTTTCCCAGCCGTCATGGGCCAAGCGGAGAAACCCCCCTTCTACTGCTAATCAACTTACAAACAAACCCAGAGGAGAGAGCTTGTTTTGCAACGAAACATTCCTTGGGTTTTCAGTTTGGGGCAGTCTTTCTCTAGGTACCTTAGGTATTGATTTCTTGACTGATATTAATGATCATTCCCCAATGCTTGCAAGTGCTTTTTGCACCTGTGATTTTAAATTTGTCATCCAGGCTATGGGAAGGCAATTTTAGAGGTTCTTCTAAAGAAAGCTAATGTTGGCTTCTGAGAAGTGGGCTGCTGCCAACCAGGAGGCATCTGGCTCCACGGGCCCCTACCCTGCCCTTCTCAGTGTGGGCAGCCCGTGTCCCAGAGGCTCAGGCCATGGGGTGACCCAAGCATTAGGGTTCAGTTCTCTCTCAGAGCCCACGAGGATTCTGATTCCTGAGAGAGAGGCTCCTGTTCACTCCACAATCGCAGCCCTGTGTCCTCTTCCCCGTCAGGTGGAAGCCGCTCATGGCAGCTCGGTTTCCCACAAGAAAGTCCCTGCAGGTTCCCGTGTGGGCTGCACTCCGGCAGCTCCCCAACACTGGTGGTCAAAGAGCTTTTGGTAGTCCAACCCCCACCGCCACCCCCCGGAGAAACTCAGTCATTCTGACAGGGGGCCCAGGGATTGGCATTGTACATGAACACTGTGGAACTTGTGTTTGTTCTTGTGGATGGTATTTTGAGTTGCACTGGTAGACGCCCGCAGTCAGGCGTCGTGAACTGTTTTGTTCTATGGAGATGCAGTGTTGGCCTGTGAAGGAGCCACCTGATTTATTTTCTGAACTCTGCAGCAGGGCCTTTGAACTCCCCGGGCTATTGACTTCATCTCTCTAGGTGACTAGCTTGTTGGAACTTTTTGGATCTGTCTTGGACTTACTAAATAAATGGACTGACTTGCTAGAATTTGGAGGACAGTCTGTATTTTTGCAGCCGATTCTCTGGTGATTCAGATGTACAGCCAGACTGGGAGCCACTGACCTGGATCATGTTCGTCGTCTGTTCTCGCTTGAACAGACCGCAGTTTCTCTGCCCTGCTCTCAGTCTTCAGCCAAGGGGACAAGAAACCGAATGTAGAAAATCCCACATGCTTAAAGCTTGAAATCACTTTTTTTTGGAGCCCTGTACCATATAGGGTGGGTGTCAAATTACTATGTAATTCAGCCACCATCTGTGGTCCATTGGTTTGTGTGAGTTACTTCTACTTTCTCTTGAGTTCGTTATTCTAGAAAGGTTAGGGAAGGGTGGTCGGGACCTCCCTGCTTTTTACAGTCTTGCGGAATCATCTTTATCTGTTTTTGTCTTGCTGCCCAGCCGACTCCTGGGTCAGTTTCCTTCCACCGTCAGGTTTGTCTGGAGTCGTTTGTGCTTTGCGAGAGAGCACAGCTTTGTTTGGACAGCTCTTGTCCCTGAAGTGCTTTACAAGTAGCATCTGGGCGGCACTCCGCCTGGCTTGTGATGACAGCTGCAGGGAAAGCATGGAGCAAGTTGTGACAGGTCACAAAACAGTGGCATCCTCTCTGGAATGTGCACGTGGCCCCCAGAGCCCTTGTGTTAGCCTCTGCTTCAAAGGAGATTGCTTTTTTTGGCGAAAGACCCCAGGTTCTCAACTCCATGGTCAGGAGGAGAGGAAGGAGGGATAGTGTTTGGAAGTTTGAGTCTTCAGAGGGCCAACTGACAGATTTCAGCACTTTGTTCTCCGTTCTTCCATGAGACCTTATACATACCTCTACCACAGCACTTACTATAGATCAGTGTAGTATTTAAAAATATTTTTAATACGAAAATATTTTAATATAATTACCTCAATTATTAGATGAACTCCTTGAAGACAGGGACTATCTCTTATTAATTTTTGTATTTTTTGATGTCTAATCTGCTTTTCATATCGAACCTGTTATAAGAACTTATTCATGGTTGTGGGACGAAAAGAAAGAGTGAGTGAAAGGAGTGAGTGAACATTTTCCCCTGGGCTGTTCCTATTGGTTATTACCCGATTCTTCTGATGTCTTTTCCTTTGGAGTCAAGTTCTTCTATGTGATACGCTGTAAGAATAAGCTTATAAAGCAACATAAGCTTATAAAGGAAGAAGCACACCAGCCTGTGTGATCACGAGGTGTCGATGGGATCAGGTATCAGGCATCAAAGAACAAAAAAATCATATCATTGTGAATGAGAGGGAGCGCGGAGTGGGGACCAAAGCCCATCTGTAGGCAACCAGACATCCCCTTATAGAAGGGTCGCAGGAGGAGATGAGCCAGTCAGAGTGCAGGGTGGCACCGATGAAACATACAACTTTCCTCTAGTTCTATAATGCTTCCTTCCCCCAAATATCACGATCCCAGTTCTACCGTACAAATCTGGCTAGACCAGAGAATGTACACTGGTGCAGATAAGAGCTGGAAACACAGGGCATCCAGGACAGATAAACCCCTCAGGACCAATAATGAGAGTGGTGATACCAGGAGAGGAAGGGGAAGGTGGAGTAGAAGGGGGGAACCGGTCACAGGGATCTATATATAACCCCCTTCCTGGGGGATGGGCAACAGAAAAGTGGGTAAAGGCAGACGTCAGATAGTGTAAGACATGACATAATAATAATTTGTGAATTATCAAGGGTTCATGAGGGAGAGTGGAGGAGGGAGGGGACAAAATGAGGAGCTGATACCAAGGACTCAAGTAGAAAGCAGGTGTTTTGAGAATGATGGTGGCAACATATGTACGAATGTCCTGGACACAATGGATATATGTATGAATTGTGATAATAGTTGTATGAATTCCCAATAAAATGATTTTAAAACGAAGAAAAAAGAATAGGCTTATATATTTTAATTTTGGGACTATATGTAGTTATTGTAAATAATGAACCACCCCCCTACTTTAATCAACATATAATTCCTGAAATTCAAGGGTTAAAACACATTAGAAAGATCGTCACCACAATCCATTTTAGAATCTTTTCTTCATTCTTGGAGTTTTACTTACATCTTTCCAGTGTTGCTGTCGTTGGGCCCATTGAGGCAGCCATGCTGTCCGTCCGGCTCATTGAGGGCCTTCCTCCTCCTTGCCGAGGCCCCCTCTCCCAAGCACGATGGCCTTCTCCAGGGACTGGTCCCCCGTGTCCAAAGTGTGGGAGACGAAGTCTCACCATCCTTGCTTCTCTGGAGCCTTCTGACGGTACTTCTTCCAAGGAAGTTCATGCATATTCAATATTCTTTGCCGACACCGTGCTGCTTTGCGTGGCCCTCAGGATACGATCCGGTTGTTTTACCGTGGCCCACATAAGACCTTACCTGAGTTGACTGCTTTGTCAGCCTCATCTCCAGATTTTCACAATCCCCGGTAAATTTAATCTCTAGCTTTTATCATCGTTTACAATGATATGTTTTGTTGTGCGATGGATTTTATAAGTATTTATCTTCACAAGAGTCAAAGGTAAAGCTCCTTGCAGGTAACATACCCCCCCCACCCCCCCATCATCTATCTAGCACAATGCCTGCTACTCAGGCACAACAAATCTCTGTTGAAGGGAAGAGGAAGGCATGGATTCATTACATTGGGGTCATAGCCCTAGTCATTCTGTTCAAGTACCTCTGAAGTGGAAACTAGTCTTCTTTATTTTTCAAACCCACCACAGATAATCCTTATGTGTAGTCTTCGTTGAAAACACTGTTCTAGAGAAATATATTGCAACTATAGTTGATATAATAGATGTCTAAACAGGAAAAGTTTGAAGTGAGGGGCAGCTAATTCCCACTTGCCGAGAGTGTGTAGGATTTGAAGCACATCAACATTTACTCTTAAAATTCTCTTCTAGTCTTTTTATATCTTGACTCTTCCACGCTCTCCACATAGGTGCGGTGTTTTGGGGAACCTCCTTTGCAAGTCCTATGGTAGTCTTGCCTTTTGCTTTGGAATATGGGTGTCGTTGCTGTCTTGGAACCTGAGCCCCAAAGGAGTTTGAAACAGTTTCATTTTAACATGTCCTACAGGGGCCACAGGACCCCTGGTGGCTTACTGGGTCCTGGCTGGGCTGCGATCTGCATGGGCGGCAGTTCGAATGCACTAGCAGCTCTGCGGGAGAAAGATTGGGCTTTCTATGCCATAGTTACAGTCTCAGAAGTCCACAGGGGTTTGCTTTGAGTAAGCACTGACTTAATGGCAGTGACTTTGGTTTTTGTAGGAGCTTTGGGGGCATACTGGATTACACTTTGGGCTGCTAACCACAAGGGCTGCAGTTTGAAACCATTAGTTGCTCCAAGGGAGAAGGACGAAGTTTGCTACACCCATAAAAATCCACGGTCTCAGAAACCCAGAAAGGTACTTCTGCTCGGTCCCATAGGGGCACATCGACTCGATGGCAGTGAGTTCTTTGAGTATAGGAACTCTGGAGGCATAATGGCTTACATATTGGCTGCTAACCACAAGGTCAATATTTCGAACCCACTAGCTGCTCCGTGGGGGACAAATGAGGCTGTCTGCTTCCATAAAGATGGACAGCCTGGGAAGCCAGCACGGCAACACTACAGACTTGCTATGAGTTGGAGTTGACTGGATGCTGACGAGTTTGGTATTGGAGTACAGGATCTTTAAGAAAGATGAAGCTCCTGTAAAGATTCACAGGTTCAAAACCCCCAGAAGGACTGTTTTTCTCTCCCTGCAAGGTCACTGTGGGGCAGGATAGACTCGATGGCGTGGGATGCTTCCGTGCAGGGTCTGTGTGCTGGGCGTGTGCTGCCGGTGAAGGTTTGACCGAGAACCACAAGGTGGCTGTTTGAAATCAACAGCTTCCCTGGGAGAGAGATGAACCTGTCTGCTTTCAGATTTAGTCTTTTCTTCTTCTAGCAGTTTCATTGGCGTATAATTCACCCACCTCACAATTCTAACGTTTAAATACATGAAAGAGTGTGGGTAACCATCACTACAATCAATTTTAGAACAGCCTCATTCTTGTACCCGTGACTATCAGCCCCTCAGTACCCCTGAGCTTCCCCTAAGGAGCCATCAATCTAGTTACTGCCTCCTAGATTCATCCTGGATTTCATATAAAGGAAATCAAACATAAGGGAAGCTTCGACAGAGCGCTGTGTGCCCCAGCTTCCTCCAGAGTCTGAGCTGGAGTGCTGAGCCATGAGGGCTCTCCCACCTGTTTTTTTTTGGGCCGCCACCCCGAAGCGTGCGGTGTGCTGTCTGAAGGTAAGAACAAGTCCTGGTCTCTCAGTGCCCACAACCAAGGTTGCTTCGATGAATGTGATGGCCCCTCACTGAACACCACTACCGCCCCAGAAACATGTGAAAGCCAGCACCACCGTGCATCCTGCTTCAGTGCTAGCCGTGCTAACACAGTCTGCTTCTGGGTGGAAGACAGAGACACTGAGCGCCACTGTTCACATAATTCAACAGTTAGTTGGTGCCATGTGGTGAGCAGGCTTTTCTCTTCAGTGCCCACTGTGACTCCATTGCCAACAAACTACAGCTGCCCCCACAACTCTACCTTCCCCTAGTACAACTCCACTGAAGTTCCCACACGTATGGCTGATCCGCTGTGACATGGACCTCACAACCTGAGCAGAAGTCCATCATGGACGCAGCCCGTTTCATTGGGGGAATTGTCCTCGCCTGGGGTGGGCAGCCTGTACATTTCTTCCCCTGTGAATTCATTAAATCTAAAGAAAGAAGCTACCACACTCTCTAAAATGTATCAAGTTACACATTGGGCCTGATCTGGTTTTCAACATTTTCTCTCTCTCTCTCTGTGTTATATTGGGGTTTTCCTCTGATGTATTTGTCATTGGGGTTACTCCTCTTAAAGGTCTGTTACATGTTTTTTGGTACATGAAACCCAGGATTGATGAACCTATAGAGATAGCAAGTGCAATAAGGGGTTACTCCTCTTAAATGTCTGTTATATGTTTTTTGGTACATGAAACCCAGGATTGATGAACCTATAGAGATAGCAAGTGCGGGGGTTGGGGAGGCTACCGTGGGGAAGGCGGGTAAAGGGGATCTGACAGCAAGGAATCAAGCAAGGAGGGAGAGAATGATTCAAAACTGATTGTGGTAGCAATTGCTCAATACTGCTTGATGTGATTGAACTATGGAATGATATTTCTGAATTAGCTCCCAATAAAATGGTTTTAAAAAATAAATTACAAAATGTAAAATAAAATAAAATAAACCACATCCAGTTAACACAGACCACCGATTCACTAGTGTATCTCACTGAGAGCGAAGTCATATTTTTCAAGATGTCCCACGTGGAAGACGCTGTTACAGGACCTTTAAATCCCACAGGCTGATATATGGATCCTTGAAGAAAAGTCAGGTGTCATTTGGTTCAGCAGGAATATTTAAATACTCTGCATGAACCTTTGTGGTAGTCTTACTTAAATGGCTGTGCCTGTGGGATTGTGTTCTCTTTTCTCGACATGCCAAATGAAACTCTTTGTAAGTGATGGAAAACAGTGTCCTGCACAGACAACCTCCTGGCTCATTTGGCAGTTTAAATATAGTCATTTTGAAGCTGAAAGTGGTGGTACTTTCATCTTTACTCAAGATGTGGCTCAGGGACCAGAATGGAGAAGAATGTGCCAAATGAATGTCAATCAGGTGGAGTTTTGGCTGTCACTTCAAAGTGGAATTGAATTTATAAATTTAGTAAGCACTACACTGTATCCTCAGAGTAACATTTTGTGCTTGATAAGCTATTTTTCCAGAGCCAGGAGGGGGGAGGCTCTCGAAAACTCACTGCCATCGAGTCAATGCCGACTCGTGGGAGCCCTGTAGCACAAGGAAGAACTCTTGTGTGTTTCCAGGATGGTAACTTTGCGCGGAGTAGAAAGCCCCATCTTTCTCCTCTGGAGCAGCTGGTGGTATCGAACTGAGGACTTTGCAAATCATAGCCACTATGCCGCCATGGCTCCTTGAATGGAAAAGATGGAGACCATTAATGTATAGCAAGTTATTGCTCACATTTGTAAAGCACATTATATTATTGTGAAAATGAAGAACCATGCCTTAATAGACAGACTGAGAGGTGTTTAAGATTTGTTCTTTCACATTGGGGAAAGTGAAGGCCACGATGCAGAGGTAGCTGTTGCTGTAAGTGGTGGGAACATGCTTGCAGCTGCCACACTGTTACTGTTTAACGCACAGCCTGCCTACTTCGCTTCAGCGTGGAGTGACTTATGCTAAAGGACGACATGCACAGTTGAAAGCATTCACATACGACATTTCCCAACTTCATGTTTCTTACTGGCTGTGCAAAATTAGTGAAAAAATTGTTTTAATTGTATTTTCCTTAGCACTTTAAAAATGCATCCCAATACTGTTGTATCTTGAAAGAATTTCCACCAAGCTGACTTGAAAAGTATCTTCCTTCTTAATTGAAGAAGGCTTAAAACCCTTCACTGACTTTAAAGTAGACGCGCATCTCATCTTTTCAGATCGCAGATGTGACCGATGGAATTCCAGAAAACCGAAGGACTTTTGGTTGACCCGTTTCTTTTTCTTTTCTGCTTTCCATTTTTTCTTTTAATTTTAATTCTGTTTTATTTCTTGAAATATTACTATTTCAACATGTGATTGATATTACATTTTGTTAGTGATGTTTTAAAAAAAAATTTTATCGGGAGCTCTTACAGATATCACAATATTCCGTAGTTCAGTCACATCAAGCAGTATTGTACAATTGCTACTGCAATCAGTTTAAAGACATTTTCTTTCTTCTTGAACTCCTTGATATCAGCTCCCTTTATCCCCTCCCTCCCCCACCCTACCCCCCAGGAACCCTTATTTATTTATTTATTTATTTATTGCCGCATCATACACCATCCAATATATCCATTTGCATATGATTCTGTTGCTTGCCCCCCTCTCGTGGGGTTATACCGTCATCAATGCTGTCAACCCTCACCCCCCAACTCCCTACCACTTCCCATCCCTCAGGGAACATTACTCCTGTTACTGTTTCTGAAGGGTTATCTATCTTGGCTTTCATGTGTCAAACAATCTTAATTATAGAAATGAACATATGCAAATCTAACATGACTAATGACATAAAACAAATAATAGCCGTAATAGTAAGGGGAGGAAATATTAAAGAACTAGAGGATAGTTATGTATTTCATCAATACTATTCTGCACCCTGGATTTATCATCCCTTCTGTGCGGCCCTTCAGAGAGGGGCTGTTCAATTATCTTGCAGGTGGGTTTTGGGTCTCCACTATATCCCCACCCCTTCACATCAAATTTGGTTGATTGTTTTTGAACTTCTGATGCCTTTTCCTGTTGACACCTCATGATCACACAGGCTGGAGTGCTTCTTCCATGTGGGCTTTGTTGCTTCCCTGCTAGATGCTCTCAATTCTTGTTGGTTTAAATTCCTGTAGTATAATGTACCGATTTCTATAGTTTTCTTGTGAAACTCTAGCTTTGTGGGTTTTTTGCTTTGCTTTTCTCTATTTTAGAATAAATTCAAGAGCTACTCCCTGTGTTTTACACATTGTACTACCACAGAGGCTTAAGTTAGCTTAACTTAGAATTTTGTTTCTTGTAGCCTGTAGTGGCTGAATTTAGCACTTGATTTTCAATATTTTATGCTTGGAAATGGTAAATCACTTTGGTCCATCTAAAGAACCCAAACCCATTGCATGTAGATAGTTATAATAAAAGTTATTAAAATGAAGATTTGATGTTCCTTTCTTATTTACTGGTAGAACTAAAGTTTGTTTTAGTTGCACATTTGTACACAAATCCAATGTTTTCAAGTGCTTTGGTTGTTTCAAATCTCTGACTTGGAATATTTTCAGGTGAAGTAGTTTATCTTACATTTTTGTGTTTCCATTAGTAGTAATATCCTAGGAGGCTCTTCTTCTTCTTCTTTTTAATGGTGTCAGGGCTGTTACTTACTACTGAGTGATATAAGATTTATTTGAAAATATATGGAATTTCTAGTCTCTATGGTTAAAAAAATAGCCCCAATGGTATAATTGTCATTGACCTGGATAGGAATATTTTGCCTTTGCATTCATGTTAGCACAGAGCAAATTTCATGATGCCATAGCTTTAGATTAGCTTTTCCAGATCTAATGAACACCTCTTACATAAGAACTCAAAGCCTTTTCAAATTATTTCACTCTTTATAAATTCAATAATACTTTGAGCCATTAAATATTTTTGTTTTTATTTTTATCTCAGAAGGTACATAGAAACCTTTTGAAATTTTTCAGCTGACTTGTTCACATAGGTATAGTTTTTCTTTATGGATGTTTGTTACATCAAAGGCAGACACTGCTGTATTTAGAAATTTCTACTTTAATTCATTCAGAACTGTAAAACCAATGCGTATCATGATTTAAAATAAATCTACATATTTATTGATAAAAAAGAAAACTATTCAAAAAAAATCCCAACAATGGCAACAAAATAAAACACAGGAGAAACCTCAATCCAAGAGGAAGTAGAAGACGTTAGACATGAGAACAAATTAAAAATGGGTCAAAAGGGAAAACATGATAATGTGGTAAATTTTAACCTAAATATATGTACAGCAATCTACTTTTCAATGCAACTCTATCTGAGGACAAGACTATTCACATCCCTAGGCAATTTTCTGAGGAAGTTCAATGCGTTCTTAATTAGGGCGGGGACTCTGAAAATGGGTTGGGCTTTCACTGTCATCCTTAGCCTTCTGCAAACTGTGTGCTCAGAATGTACGCTCTACTTCAATTTCCTCCTTTCATCTTGGATTTTATTATTTACAATCATTGGATCACACACGCAGCTCAGCTCCTTCCATGTGGACTTCATGGACCACCTCACCTAAATGGCTGCTTGTTTTAAGACAAGCCTAATTTCAGATCTCAGACACTATTCTTTCTGATAGCTAGAGATCATCTGATTTCTTTATCACACTTTGATATAGTACCCATATTGTCAGTGGTTGCTTCGCAAGGGCAAATATTGAGTAGGACTACATTTTAAGAAGGAATTGTCCTTAGATTAGGGCTTATAATTAAGTGTGAGCTCAAAATCCATTCGTGTGCACATAGATTTAGTCCTGGAAATTCTGTATAGGGTCACTATGTGTCAGAATTGACTCTACAGCAGTGGGTTTGGTTTGGCTTTGGTTTGGTTTGTGTTTTAAGTATTTTTAAGGGCTTTTTGGCCTTTTTAAGGGTAGTGGGCAAGTCAGAAAAAAAAAACCAGATTAAAAAAACACAGTGCTGTTAGTAAATCTTTAAATAGAAATTAAGCCCAGACACTGAGGTCAGTGGTGAGGCAAACTTTGAAATGATCATAAATGAACAAACACAATTATCCATCCAAATTCTTACTTTTGTGTCTGGAACCTCTTTTTATTCCAGGAGCAAGAGTGGAAAGAAATGGACCTGAATTTTAAAAAAGAACTTATTTTTTTTTAAGTGACCATGTAATGTGCCATATTCCTTCCAGTTTGTTAAAAATAGAATCCCTCTCAAGAGTTGGATCGCCTTATGGTTAAACGGGGGCAAATTCTGCCACTGGAATAGATGGTCTTAGTAACTCACATGTCTTCAATTTGTACTCTAGTCACAGCATATTCTTTAAACATGTAGTAAAAGTACCACATTTTCCTCTTTTCTTTGGCTGATTTCTATAGCATACACACTCACATTGAGCTGCTAATGGAGGGAAAGGTTGATGAAGTACGGAGAAGGCTCAGAATATCTTCTTTATAATTTCTGCCATCGAGGTGGTCCAGAAAATCTTATTGAGGGAGGCTTACATCTGATACAAGTAGAGATTGCATACAGGTGCTTCAGAGCAAAATTTCTAAGGGATGGCTTTCCCCATAGAATGATGCCCATACTGGGGAAAGGAGAGCTGGGTGAATGTACTTGTATTACCTTTACTGAAAAGATGTTTGCTTAGAAAATATGCTGCCCAAATATTTGAGACTTCAGGTCACCTTTCTTTCCAACTGTTGACAACTGTTGTGTTAAATGAACACAAATAATTTTTGATGTACTAGAAGGAAGAGAAAGCCCTCATTTTGAAGAAGCTTAAGTTTCTTTGGAATGAAAGTAAAATTGCTTAGTAAATGGAACTTGTACTTTCTACAAAGGCCTTATAGCAAAAAATGGATCCTCCCCATCCCCTTATGTTCCAGTTATGTGTATTTTAGCTTAGTTCAAATAGAAGGGTCAGCAAGCTCTGACCTAAAGGATAACTCTGGCCTGACATCTGTTTCTGTAAATAAACTTTTATTGGAACACAGCAATGTTGACTTGTTTACATATTATCTACAGCTGCTTTTGCTCTGCAGTGGCAATTGAATAGTGGTGACAGAGACCATCTGAACCTTAAAGGCTAAAATATTTGTTATCTGACCCTACAGAAGAATTTTGTGGACAAGGGCACCCCGATAGTGCAGTGGGCAGCTAGCTGGGCTGCTGATGACAAGGTCAGCATTTCCAAATCCACTAGTTGTTCTGAGGGAGGAAGACTTAGAGCTTTGGGAACCCGAAGGGACATTTCTACTCGGCCCTATAGAGCCACTACGAGTAAGAATGGACTCGGTTGTAGTGGATTTTTATATTTACAAATGGAAGTTCTTCATATCAGTGTTTTTGTACTCATGTGGCATTAAGTAGGACCAGTTCTCTGAATTATTATGGAATTGAGATATCTTCTCTTATTCTTGATTACACATTTTATGAAATGTTTCACAAATACAGCTAAACTCTGTAAAGATGGTTATGGGCAGATTGCTTAATGGGTAATATGTTGAAATTGCAGCAGTCATTTCTACTTTTCAAAGTCCTGGGACAGTAAAATAATTTATTTCTCAATTTGCATCTCACTACTTATAAACACCCTGGGAAGACATTGTGTAGTACAAAACACATTGTCATCATTCAGTTACAAAAGGCTTTCTTGGAGCAACTTAAAATGACAGTGAAAGGAAGCACTTTTGTTCCTTATTTTCTCTAGTTTCCTGTGCTGGCTGCCTTCTCCCATTCCTTGGCATTCACATGCCCTCCAAATAAAGGGCAGAGAGTTCAGGTTACTCTGTGGGTCAATTGACAGATGGCTGTGCCTCTTCAGGTTGTAGGAGCCTCTGGAGGAGAAGATTAATGTCAGCACGAGATCACTGAGGCTAATCTGACTGGCACTATAACAGCCAGCCTGGAGACACGCACCCATTCATTCATTTATACATACATTCATTCAAGGAACATTGGGGGCCCGGAGAACCAGCCTTGTGACACCAAGGATTTCGTAGTCTCTTACAGGAGATTAGACACAAAGCAGAGAATTATATATGTTAAGGTGAAGGATTGAGTTATATACAGGGTATCACGGGTGAGGGGAGCATCCCAACTTGGGGACAGGTACTTGGAGGGGTTAAGGCCCCCAGGATGTAGCTGGGAGGGGAAGGATACCGTGTGTAAGAGATGATACTGGTTTGAACAGAGGCAGAGAGGTGAGCAATTGCATCATGTAATAGGTAACTATAATGAATTCAATGTTGTTGGAACATTAAGTCCAAGTGTGAAACCAAGCAGGAGCCCAGTGTGCGGCACCTTGAGTGTCACTTTTCAGAAATTCAGATTTTTATCCTCGATATAAGGGCTTTATAGGTAAAGTTTCTTGTAGACAACATATAGTTGGGCCTTGGTTTTTTATCCAATCTGACAGTAATTTTTTTTTT
>NW_022107431.1:101187991-101194715 GCF_000313985.2 Echinops telfairi | reverse complement strand
GGTCCTGTTGTTTTCTCCTCCAGATTGTTTATCCCACCTGTCTTATCTAGATACACCTGCATAGATAATAATATGCACAAAAAACAAGACAGAGCAAAACAAAGCAACTAAAGAAAAGAAAACAACAACAACAACAACAAAAAGACAAAAAACAAAAAACAAACAAGAGAAAAAAACAGCCTGTAGTTAGTTCAAGGACTGATTGTTGGCCCTTAGGAGTGTTTTCCGGTCAGGTCTGATGGGGTGCCAGCTCTGGCCCCAAAGTCTATTTTTGGTGTTCCCTGGGGACTTCATTGCTCTGTTCCCCTTGCTGTTCTGTTGCATGCCTTTAGTGTTTTTCCTCGGTGTGGTGGGGTCAGATTGGACACCATTCCCACACTATGTCGCCAGTGTTGTCCCCTGTAGGGTTATGGGTCAGTGAGGGATGTCATGTCTCATAGTGGGGTCAACCATATGGTCCTTTCTGTGGATTGGCTGCTCTGAGTGGGGATATCGTCCTCAAGGCTTGGTGGGTCAGGATGCACTCCACTCTCTCTTCCTGCCCTTTCATTAGCTCCTGTGTGCTCTGATCAGGCATGAACCTCTCCCTGAGCTGTAGCTTCAGTGCTGTCCTCTGAAGTGAATTCTTCTGAGGGGCGGGGCGACTGTCCACGTAGTTGGGATTGGGGCCAGCCCCTCAGACCTCGCTGCTGGTTCCCTGTTTCATGCCGGTATGTTGCATTCACATCTGGAGCACTGGGTTGAAGTCTGGTCCCTCTTTCTCTGTGGAGATATAAACAATACCCTTCCTTTGGTTGGGTTAGTCAGGCCACCTTTTGATGTTAGTGCTTTGACAAGAAAAGCTTGTGCAAACTCACAGGCTTTACTTTGCAGTTGAATGAAAATAAACTGCCACAAATAAACTGTTTTGTTAATTAAGTCATTACAAATGTTATTTCAAAATACTTTGCTAAATCTTATCAGGGAGGTAAGTAAGTAAGGAAATGAATTAATTTAAAAATAATTTCTTTTTTCCCCCTCTTTCTTTCAATAGGACCAGACCTATTACCAGGCATTTCAGGTTTCAGAATATGGTAAGATTTCCTCAATGTCTTTTGAAAGAGAACATTTTCATATGGGTAAGAGAAATCAAGAGCTATTATTTAAAGTGAAAATCCAAATGGAGGTCAAATTGTGGTATTTTATATTCCAACCAACCAAACAAACAACAAACGAACCTCACTGGCGTCATGCCAGTCCCGATGTGTAGCGACCCCATTGAACAGGAGCGCTGCCCTTTTGAGTCTCCGAGGCGGTCAGTGTGATGGGAGCGGTAGAAACCCTCGTTTTCTTTTGTGGGACGGTGGTGCCCTTGGTATTCCTTGTAGGTCTAAATATATTTTTGTGTATTTGAAAATGATATTCATTATAAAGAAAAAAGGACAATTACTCACATTCCCATTATATTACTCTTTTTTCTTATGCACAGTTTTCTACTTTGTTGTGATCATAACATATTTGAAAGTTTATCGTGTGCTTTTTCTCTACCTCTCTATTGAAAACCTTACCAAGTACAGTTCTACTCTGACATACATGGAATCACGGAGCTAGAGGTGATTGGATGGAAATTCTTACTATTGTCTCTTATCCAGGGCTTCAAACTGGTTCAAACTCGTTCAGCGACAGTTGATGCAATAAAACTGGTCAGATCAGAATTTGTAAAATCTAGACTTACTGGAATGAGAAGCAGAACAAGAAGAATGACCAGTTGAAGCCTAAAATGGGAGAATCGGAAGAGGCATTGTAAGCCCTTTCAGAAGTCTGACGTGGTAGACGGTTCTTTCTAGAACTGCCAAGAGCGACCCTCGTTCAGTGCAGTGCATCATTGAGCCAGGCCCTTTGTTCCCACCTTTGCTCGTTTTGAGAGTTGCTTGCTGTGCAGCAGCCTCATGGTCTTGCTATCTTTTCCCCCTAAGTTTTATTTGTTTTCTTCTTGTTGAGAAAATACATGGCAATTCAACGATATCCACATGTACAATTTAGTGACATGGATTACGTTCTGAGTTGGCCACCATTATCTTCCTCCTAATCTGAGTTGTTTCTCCCTCATTAAGACAAACTTACTGCCCAAGAGGGAGGTTCCTATATAATCTTTAAAGTTACTGCTGTCAGTTTGATCCAGTAGAGAGAATTATTAAAAGAACATAATGCTCAAAGCAGAGCTTTTTTTGTAAACCAAATTATTGTTTGCCTTTTCTTTCAGCTAAGTAGTACTTTTAATATTTTTTTTCAGCATTGATAAGGCAGTGTATTTAATGCAGGTAAATCATCTTTTTTCAGCTGCCACCCAGTAATATCACGAGTGAAAACACAGAGATAAAAATTCCACGAACCAACCACTTTGTTGGTTAATAGAGAGGCAGGCAAAAGATGCAAAAGTGAACACTTAGAGCCACAGGATTCGTTTCTAACTAAAAAGCCATTTTGAGGCAATAGAGGAGTGCTTCCATTTGATTTGTGCTACTTTGGGGGGGTTGCATTTCATTCAAGCGTAAAAACTCTGCAAAGTGGTTTGCTTGCATCTCTGTGATTTGGGCACCCAGGCTGCACACACCAGTGTTGGATTGAATCCTCATGCTCATGTAGAACAGGGATCATCAGAAAGGGTTTTCTACAGAGACCTAGGTAGTGCATGTGTTAGGCTGCGTGGGCCACCGTTCTCTGTCATGAGTGTTTGTAGCATGAAAGCAACCGGAGACATTATGTGAGTGGCTGTGATCTATTCCAGTTTTACTTATGGACAATCAAATTTGAATTTCATACAATTTTAACATGCCACGAAATATTCTTCATTTGACTTGTTTTTGATTCTTAAAAAATGCAAAAAGCATTCTTAGCTCATACAGGCCATGGTTTGCCGACTCCTACTCTTGAGTTGTAGGCCACTAACAACTTGTAAAGGAGCTCTCTGGTGGGTGACATAGTGGGCTATGCATTGTACTACTAAGCACAAGGCCAGCAGTTCAAATCCCTCAGCTGCTTCATGGTAGAAAGCTGACACTTTGCTCTCGTGAAGATGACAGTCTTGAAAGCCCCCTAGGGGCAGGGATACTCTGTCCTGTCAGGTGGCTGTGAGTCAGATTCAAAACAATGAGGGTGAGTTTTCAACCACTTGTAAAATATACATAATTTTCCAAAAGATCTAGTCCAAGAAAAGAGCAAAATAACAATGGTTTTTGTAGTGATTACTTGTTAAACGGAAAATATTTTGGATGTCTGAAATAAACTATTGTGAAAATTAATTTTACTATCTTTTAAAAATGTGACTACTAGAAAAGTTAAAATTACATGTATGATTCATATTATGTTTTTTGGGCAGTGTTACTATAAAAGAACGGGTCAAAGAAGGCCAGTGTTTTTATAAGATATGTTGATCTCATGTAGTGGTGGTATTGGGTTGTGGAATGGGCAATGGTGGTGGGGAACTGATGACCGTCCTACGAAGTTCAGGAGCAGATCTTTGACTTTCCTTGTGCTGCTTGTCTCCCTCTGGCCCGAGCTCCTCTTCTGTTGGATGACCTTGGAGGAGAGTCATGGTTGGCCCACATGACTTTTATGCCCCTCCTGTCCTCAGCTGGGCTAGAGTTCAGATGTCTCTTGGGTCACTGATGGCCTTCAGTGGTTGGACCTAGAACTCTGTCCTATAATGTTGACCCACTGGCCTTCTTGATGCGTATTTAATGTTCATCTAATGGTTAGATACCTTGTTATGAGAATTTTTCATGATTTCTTTCTTTGGTCAGTGAAGTTAGTTGAAAAATATTTTTAAAGGCTGGAAGATGAAAAATTTAAATCTGTAGACAGCTTTATAGCAAATAATATTAATCATTAAGAAATATTTTGTATTCTAACTATGATAATCTGATCAAAGTAGGAACTTCTAATTTTGAGCTGAAAGAATAGGCTTTATCTTATGTGTTAACATACACATATATATGATTATGAATATAAGCTCAAATAGTCCCAATTTTCAACTCCTTCAGTATGACTCTGCTACCTAACTTGTTAAGTTGAAGATAATAATAACATTCATTGGTTAAAAGATTTTTCACTGCTTTTCTTTTCCAGTATTACCACAATTTGAAGTTACTTTGCAGACACCATTGTATTGTTCCTTGAATTCTAAAAGTTTAAATGGTACCATCGTGGCAAAGTAAGTATTGTTTTTCTATGTGATTGTAAATTGTTTTTAAGTTACATTGCTTAGAACCCATTATATAATCTAGACTATCAGCACAATGTTTTACATGACTTAGCAACAGGGAAATATCTATAATCAGTATTTAAGGAACAGATTTCTAATGGCCTTTGCATTCGTCTCTCTGCCCAGTCCAAAACCGTTTCATTTTGAAAACTTCTTCATCTAGCTGAAGTGTAGTTGAGGTCACTACCTCCTCTTAAATTATATATAAATATACATTTATATAACATAATTTACATATACATTTGTATATGTAATATAAACTTAGGTATGTGATATAAATATATATTTGTATAAACATATATACACATCATGTGTCTTATTGGAATTAGCATATAAGTAAATTGTCTCCTTTTTTTATTAACCATATTATTGTGGGCTCTTACAAATCTTATAACAATCCATCATTCAATTGTATTAAGCACACTTGTATATGTTACTATCAACATTTCCAAAACATTTCTACTTGAGCCCTTGATATCAGCTCCTCATTTTCCCCTCCTTCCCCCCTCCCCCCCTTGTGAATCCTTGATCAATTATATATTACTATTATTACGTATCTTATACTGTCCGTTGTCTCCCTTCACCTGTTGTTCTTAGCCTGGGTGGGGGGTGGATTGTCTCCTTTCATCCATTATATGGAATCTAAAACTACAGAAACCCTTTTTAGTGTGAATTGGGTAAATGTTGACAGAACAAATCAATTTTCCATTTAACGATTCATAAGTATTTTGTTTCATGTCATTGATTCCAATGCCTGCAACGTAACATCACTTACCCACTTTCTCCCTGTGTTTCTGGTTTCCCTCCTGTTTTCATCCCAACCCTTCTGAACTTTATGCTTGGGTCAGCGCAGGCCTTTTCATCTCAAATGGCTGATCTGTTTGCCTCCCTAGTGTTATTGATACCCTTAGAAACCTGTCTTACTGTCAGATTGAAATTGAGCTATTGGGGTGAGTTCAATACCAGATGTGAAGGGTGACTAAGGGCTCTAGCTTGGGGGGTTCCATCAGATTGGTAGCCATCATTTTTGTTTAAGTTTTAAGTTTATTCCACATTTTTCTTCTCTGTCCAGGGCCTTTTAATGTGATCCCTTTGGAGTGGTTGGTAGCAGTAGTCAGGCACCGTCTAGTTCTTCTGGTCCCAGGATTGTGAAGGCTGAGGTTCATGTGGTCCATTTCTCCTTTTGACTAAAATCCTTTCAATGTTCTTTACTTGACTTTCCTCTGGACAGGGAAAGACTAATAGTTGGACTTTGTATGACTGCTCACAAGCTTTTAAGATTGAAGTTGCTACTCACCAAAGTAGAATGTAAAACCTTGTCTTTGTGCTATTTGACCTTGGTGTCTCCTGAGACTGTGGTTCTGAGTCTCTAGGCCCAGTAACTCATTCATTCAATGTTTTTGTTTCTTGCTAAGAATTTTTTTTTAATAACTTTGCCCCATGTATACTTGTATTAGTCTGGGTACTTTAGAGAAACAATCCATAGAAACTCATGTATAAGAGAGAGTTTTATATAAATGTTAAGTGCACATTAAGAAAACATCCTAACCCAGTGCTACCCAAGGCCACAAGTCCAACATTTACCCATTAACCCATATGTCCAACACCAATCCACAAAGTCCTCCTCCATCTCACAAAACAGACACAATGATGCCGACTGCAGGAGGAAAGCCGAGTCAGTGAGCGTGTAAGCATCTCAGTGCTGGCAGGGGTATCCACATGGCTGCTTCAGCACCCAGGGCTGCAGTGGGGTAGGTCCATGTGGATTCTCCTCAGGGATGTCTTGCATGAAGTGAGCCTTGCCAGCTAAAGCAGGGAACTGGCTAAGGCAGCTGCACCCTGGTCTGACCATCAGAAAGCAAGAGACCGAGAACTAGAAAGGCTAGGCTCACTGAGCCATTTATCCCTCCGCTCTTCAATTAACCCCACATGTGTTTATTGGCCAAGTTGGCACAATAAACAAACTACCTCAATGCTCTACTATATTCCTGGATATATTTGTAGCATATTTAAGTACTATAAAAATATCCTCTGCCAAATGTGTATACATTTGTGGATATTCTTCAATCTTTTAAAAATTCTTAAGATATTCAAAGCTCCATCTTTGAGGCTCTTCTCTTTTTTGCTTCACACACTCAGAGTTTTCCTCTCCTTGGCTAAGGCTTCTTTTGCTATTGATAATACGATAACACCCATATCTGCATCTGCAGTCCACATTTCTATCCGGGAATTCACATTCTTATATCTAGATGCTCATTAGGCATTTCCCACTGGGCATCCTACAGCATTTTAAAACTAATATATTACGTTCTTCTCTCAAACCCAGTGGCTTTCTTGTGTACTTATCTTGCTGGGCTGCTTTACCACCCATTCAAGTGCATGAGTCAGCTGAAGTCTCTTTCCTTTCCCTTAATTGCAGCATTGAATCAACACCCATACTACATTCTCTCTCCATAATCTCCCTAAACGTGACTACATTCA
>NW_022107431.1:101180931-101186109 GCF_000313985.2 Echinops telfairi | reverse complement strand
ATAGCAATTTTGCAAGGTCCACGACTTCTTTACCATAAATACCTTATTCTTCAACAATTAAGAGTCATGTATACATGCGAACTTATTCAGATGGAACACACAGAAATCAAATTGACTACATCTGTGGGAAGACACAACAAAGAAGTTATCAGGAGAGGCAGGTCCCTGGAAAAGGACATCATCCTTCGTAAAGTGAAGGGGCATGGAAAAGGGGGCAGGCAGACCCTCGACAAGCGTGATTGACCAGCGGCGAAAACAACGGTTCAGACGTAAGAATGGCTAGGAGGAGGCACAGCACCAGGAGGGCAGTGTCTCCTCCTGATGCCCAGGGGTTGCTATGAGTACCAACAGTCAGGATGGCGCTGAATAGCTGTAACAATAACAACAGATCTTTTCGCCATCTTTTATCCAGAGGGGCCTTCAGCCCCCCCCCGAATGTAAATTTATTCTTTTTGCTTAAAACTTTTCATATAATAGCATACGATGAGGGGGAATTTCCAGTTCTCCAGTCCACCTGATGAGGGTCTCTTCTTTCCCAGTTTCATGTCTTTGGAAACCTTCTTCTCAGACCTTCTCTATCTTCTCAGTCTCGACTCTCAAACTTTCCTTTCCTGTCCAGAACAGAAAATGGTTTTTGTGGGATTTAAATAGGCAATTAAGCTTTGACTACTTGCCCCCCCATACTCTTGTTTTCACACCTCTCTAATCACACTTGTTTGTGCTTGTTCACCTGTTTGAAAACAGTTCTGTGTCTTGTTTCCTACTGCATCTTAGTATAAGGTGACAAGATTTTAACATTGGTAAAGCGGGACACCATTGATAAAACTCATATCCTGGCGAAATAGCCACACGGTAGCCGAAAACTGTATACCCTCGCTTGTCGTGCATTCTTTCCAAAAATCGGGACTTTTTAAAAAATGCCACAGGATGGGGGACAGATTGTTAAAAATCGGACTGTCCCGCCAAAAGCGGGACGTCTAGTCACCTCATCTTAGTGCCTAGTATGGCTCCAGCCAGGGCACAAGCATCCAAAGACTGCTTGCTGAAAAGAACAAAGCTTAAAGAATGCGACCTCCACGATCTCAGCTGTAAGCTTTATGTAGTAGAGCGGAGTCTTCAAATCCAATCCAACCCTGGCCCTTTGGAGTGAACCAAATCGATTTTATGGGCAATGTAGTTTTGTTTCACCACTAAAAGGGTAGAGACTAGAGACTGAACTCAAGTTGTTTCTTCGATGTATTTTTAAATCTGTTCACGTACTTGGATACCTGTTACTAGTTACAGAGATGGTTTTGTAAACATTTATTTCATAATTATTATAGTCATCCCTCTGAGTGGATCCCAAACCATTTAGGACACTTGTTTCCTTGTAGCCATAGGCTATCAGGTGCATAACATGGCTGGAAGCTTCCTAGAGAAGCAGGTGAACAGGTTCTTTTGATTTTGAAATCTCTAAGTAAGGTGAATGAAGGTCAGCATGAGCATTTGCTTTGTTTTGCACATCTGCTCTTTATTCCCACTCACTAAAATAAGTAAGAGGTTTTTTCCCCCACTAGGCATAGCAGATTCAGTACATTGTAAAGAAGATAATATAACCTAGATCTAGTTTATCTATCTAGTTTACTTTTTTAGCACTTGGGCAAGTAGAATTTAAAATATTACTTAACCTAAGTTTTATTATTATTTGATCAGTCAAACCATTTGTAACCTGGAAAAAAGCTGGAGAGGAAAATTAATTGTATTAATTTTTAGGTACTCTTTTATAAACCTTTTGTGCTATAGATATTTTCAGGAAAAAAATGGTCCATGTTTTGGTAATAAAGTTATAAAAAAAATCTTTGATTTGTTTTTTTCAAACATTCTCAAACTATTACTTTCTGAATAATTAGTTTATTCTAGTTGCTTCAATTTCAATGCCAGAATACCTTTTTAAATAAATGTATTTCCATCTTATTGTGAAATCTTGAGCCAAACAAGTAAGTCCGTTTTGCTTTGCGTTTTGTAAATCGCAACAGTAAACTCTGTAGTGAGCTGCCGCTTCCCGATTCTATTAATGCATTCAGAAAGAGCTTCTCATCGGGTCAAGTCAACGTCCAGAGCAATGAAAGAAAAAAGCATATTTCAAATGAAGCAACAAAAAGCAAATTCATCTTCAGTTGTACCACCCTTCCTAAAGAAAACAAGGTTAATACAATAAAATTAATGAAAACACTGATTTGCAATTTGGCATCAAATTCACTCTTTGAAAGAGAGTCCCAAAATTGCTTATATCTTACTTATTATGAAGTAAAAGCATAAGTGGAATGCCAGAATATAGTATTTTAAAGTAGATTTTCAACATATGATATAGTACAGGGAGGTTTAAAATCCAGACATAATTTAAAATATTTTTAGACACAAATATCTTCAATTTTGATTTAAATGTGAAACCGAAGGAGTGCTCCAAGCAACCAAACTGATTATAATAGTTGTGAAACATACATACTGGAGGTTATTATCCTAAGTAGAATCTGGAAGCATTCAGCAGTTTCTTTTCTTTTTTTACATTTTGATTGTGAACTGAGTGAAGGTTTACAAAACAGACGATCACTTTGGTATTCAGCAGTCGGTGCACACTTTGTACACACTCATCCATTGCCATCCCCGCAGAGGCCCACCCTTCATCCCAGTTCCTCACTGAGGAGGAATGCCTAATAGCTCATGATATTGCACATTTCTTCATGAGCTTAATTGCTGTCTGTAAATCCTCTTCAATAAAATATGTAATGCCTTTTGTTCACTACCTAGTTGGGTTGTGTATTTTCAGTTTGAAGTTTTTTGGGGAAAAAAGTCCTATTTAAAGTTTCGCAGGTTGGTGACTGCGAACCAGGTTTTGACAGCCATGATCCCGTTTGGGGCATCTGAATCTATGGTCCAAGAAGCTCTCCAGGCTAATGATGGAACCGCTGTAATAGGTCATGGCGAAAGAAATTTCAGCCAACATTTAAAAAATCTTCAAAAGCTGGGATGTCTCCTGGACACATAATTAGTGGGCCCGTTCAGATTTTTAGAAGTAAACGATTTTAACAGTCTTAAAAAGGCTTTGGGCAGGAAACTCACTTCTAATTATGATAATCTTTTCTCTGGGGTATCTCAGCAGGTCAGAGGCTGGGCAAAGAGAGCATTACAAGCCATTTTGAGGTACTGCCTATAAAGGCCTTCCCATTTAAAAAATCTTAATTTCAAGAATCACCATTTATTAGGGGGTATTCCTGACTGTGTTTATTCTGGAAAATTCATAGGGTGTGTATGTCTTTAATATAATTCTTTTATGTTGAATTGCCAGTCTATCCATCTGCAAGACTATTTTAAAAATCATGTTACTTTGATACTATCAGGTTGAGAATGGCACAAAAGACTGTTCGTTGTTTTTCAGGTACACATATGGAAAGCCAGTGAAAGGAGATGTAACACTGACTTTCTTACCTTTGTCCTTTTGGGGGGTGAAGAAAAACATTACAAAACATTTTAAGGTAACTTTAAAAGATTTCTGTAATTTATAAATAGGAAAAACTATGTATTTTTTCTAGAAATAAGATTTTGTTTTGAATTATAAAAAAAGTAGCCATTTAAGAAAATCAAGAGCTTCTCAGTATACCGAAAATGCACTGCCGTAGAGTCCGATTCTGACTCACAGTGACGTTGCGGGCTGAACAGAATGGCCTTTGTGGGTTTCTGAGGCTGTATCTTTATGGGAGTCGAAAGGCTTCTCTTTCTCATGAGGAGTGGCTGGTGTTTTCGAACAGCTGACCCCAACCCATACAGTTAATTCACCTACTTATTTAAAGCAATCCAATCATGAGACCAAAATACTTCATACTATTGTGACTGCTCAGATGGAACTCTTTTATTCTTGAGGTTTGAGTTGCTTTAAGAGAAATAAAATTTAACATTTTAATAAAACAGATAAAAGGATCTGCAAACTTCTCTTTTAATGATGAAGAGATGAAAAAGGTCATGGATTTTTCAGATGGGCATTATGACCACATGGAACTTTCTTCTCCTGGGCCGGTCGAAATCTCAGCCACAGTGACGGACTCACTCACAGGTGGGTAGATTTCGACGTCAGGGCTGGTTGTTTATGCAATTTTGTTCTATCCCCTTTCTTAGACTGATGCCTGCTTTGGGAACCATATTGCCTTTTCAAAGATGTCACTTAATGTGGACATTTCCATGAGCCTGGCTCTAACTTTCAGAACACTGTCACGAATGAAACTTGTTGTCTACGAAAGTCTCAATTCAGCCACCTTTGACTGCTATTTGCATCCTTCTCATCCTCATTTCTGCTCTTAAGACTTTTCCGCCTGAGAACCACACGGGAATCCAAGACCTCCCTGCCTTCGAGTCACTCTGTGGAAAGGCCTTCATTTCCAGCGAACCGTCTTTCCTTTCATTGCTTAGCAGCCCGAGTCCCTCTGCCTCCTGGAGAGTTTTCTCTTAATGAGAAAATACAGGCTAATTCCTCGGGCCTTTCGGTTTCTGTGTCGGCAGCTTTCACCAAAAGGTACTCCTTGCAGTGGCACAGGGGCACTGATGGTGTCCAGGAGGGGTCAGTAATTTGGGAGTGAGGAAAATGTGCTCTGATACCTCTCTGGACCTTCTTGACGGTAGAAGCTTTTGGTAAGATATTACTCTTACTTTCTAAATGATGTCATTACCCAAACAGGTATCTCGAGGAATGCAAGCTCCAATGTGTTTTTCAAGCAGAATGATTATATCATTGACTTTTTGGATTATGCTAATGTCTTGAAGCCATCTCTCAACTTCACAGCCACTGTAAGTTTGTAAGCTTAATTCTGAGATTAAGCTGGTATTAATACTGGTATGCTTAATAATTAATTCCTTTCGCATACATACAAGCCTAAATACAGACATGTACACATGTAAATATATTTAAGATCAAGGGGGGAACAGACCTAGGTGCAAATAATTATAGGTTTGGTAGTAGGGTGGCAGGTAGACATTGGGCCTCCTCAGGAGCTCCTTGCTCAGCTAAATGGTCATTTCATGATATCTACTTTCCCGACATGATCGCTGAAGACAGATGTGTGCATAAGAAAATGTGGTGAAGAAAGCTGGTGGTGCCCGGCTATCAAAAGATATAGCGTCTGGGGTCTTAAAGGCTTGTAGGCAAACAAG
>NW_022107431.1:101173042-101179972 GCF_000313985.2 Echinops telfairi | reverse complement strand
GTATGAGCCCCAATAAATTGATTTAAAAAAATAATTAATTCCTTTCTAAAGCAATGAGCTCAATATAGTGAAATACAATGGGAAATAGTACTTTCAGAAAACGTTTACCTTCCACAGAAAAGAGATTACGTACTTTTTCCCTTTAGATTAGGGGTGGGGAACTTTTCTTCTGTCAAGAGGGATTTGGATATTTATAATGCCGTTTGTGGGCTATACTGGTCAGACATTTAATTGACTCTCCCTTTCTGTGATGGCTGGAACTGCTTCTGCTTGGGGAGGCATGTGGTATTAACTGGTGCTCACATTTTTGTGCCTTTATATGCCCCTCAGAGGGGCGGGATGGCGAGCAACCCTGCTTTAGATATATATTATTGTTTTAAAATGATCTTTGTCTTCTTTTCCAAAGAAGCAGTTTCCAACAAGAAAATATTTTTGAGAGTTCAATTTCATGGAAATAGCAGAAGTGGAAACTACATTAAGATTAAAATTAAATCCATTGTTTCTCTTATTAACTTTTTAAAATGCTGTGTTTTGAAAATTAGGTAAAGATAATTCGTTCTGATGGCCATCAGTTGACTCTTGAAGAAAGAAGAAATAATGTGATAATAACAGTGACGCAAAGAAATCAAACCTACTACAGGAGCAGATGGAATACTAGAAACCAGGAAGGAGTTGTCGAGATCATGAATTTCACTCTTCCCTCAAATGGAATCTTTAAGATTGAATTCCCAATCCTGGCTGATTCCATGGAGCTTCAATTGAAGGTAACACCATTACCCAGAATTTTGTTACTGTGCAAAAACATCATTATGAGGGTAATCTTGTGGTGGACCTGCAAACTGCTGGAGGCCAAAGTGCATAGGAAATGAGCTCAGTTTCTAATTTGAAAATATGGGCCATGGTAGGGCTTGATCAAGGGCAATGTAACTGAGAGGAATTGCTGAAACCCAAATGAAGGCTGAGCATGATAGTGAGATAAGAGGACAGTAAAAGGAAATATAGGAAAGAAGTAGGAGGCAAAGGGCATTTATAGAGGTCTAAATACAGGCATGTATATATGTAAATATATTTATATACAATGATGGGGAAACAGATTTATGTACATATATTTATAGGTTTAGTATTAAGGTCGCAGATGGACATTGGGCCTCTACTCAAGTACTCCCTCAATTCAAGAACACTTTGTTCTATTAACCTGGCATTCCATGATGCTCACCTTCCCGACACAATCGCTGAAGACAAAAGCAGGCACATAAGCAAATGTGGTGAAGAAAGATGGTGACCAGCTATCAAAAGCTAGACCGTCTGAGGTCTTAAAGGCTCAAAGAGAAACAAGCAGCCATCTAGCTCAGAAGCAACAAAGTCCACATGGAAGAAGCACACCAGCCTGTATGATTACAGGGTATTGTTGGGATCAGGCATCAAAGAACAAAAGAAAAATCACATCATTGTGAATGAGGGGTAGTGCGGAGTGGGGACCTAAAGCCCATCTGGAGGCAACTGGACCATCCCCTTATAGAAGGGTCTTGGGGAGGAGACGAGGCAGTCAGGGTGCAGTGTAGTAACGATGAAACATACAACTTTCCTTTAGTTTTTTAATGTTTCCTCTCCCCCACTATCATGACCCCAATTCTATCTTACAAATCTGGCTAGACCAGAGGATGTACACTGGTACAGCTAGGAACTGGAAACACAGGGAATCCAGGATAGATGATCCCTTCAGGACCAGTGGTGAGAGTGGTGATACCGGGTGGTGGGTAGGTGGGGTAGAAAGGGAGAACCGATCATAAGGATCTACATATAACCCCCTCCCTGGGGGACAGACAACAGAAAAGTGGGTGAGGGGAGATGTCGGACAGTGTAACACATGACAAAATGATAATACTTTATAAATTATCAAGGGTTCGTGAGGGAGGTTAGGCGGGGAGGGAGGGGACAAAATGAGGAGCTGATACGAAGGGCTCAAGTAGAAAGCAAATGTTTTGAGGATGATGATGGCAACAAATGTACAAATGTGCTTGACGCAATGTATATATGTATGAATTGTGATAAGAGTTGTATGAGCCCCCAATAAAATGATTAAAAACAAAACAAAACAGAAACTATGGGCCAGAGTGTTAAAAGCAATCTAAGGACAGCGGCAAAGTGTTAGACTGAGTTAGTGCTTCCTTTTACGTTCAAATTGAAGAGTGTAGAAAATGCAGACTATGAAGATTGTGTTAGTCTGGGTACATTAGAGAAACAAATTCACAGAAACTCATATGTATAAGAGAGATTTTTATATAAAGGGTAAGAAAACATCCCAACCCAGTGCTGCCCAAGCCCACAAGTCCAACATTAGCTCATATGTCCGACACCAATCCACAAAGTCCTCCTCCACCTCATAAAACACACACAATGATGTCGACTGCAGGAGGAAAGCCGAGTCAGTGAATGTGTAAGCATCTCAGCGCTGGCAGGGGTCTCCACACGGCTGCTTCAGCACCCAGGGCTGCATCAGGGTAGGTCCATGTGGCTTCTCCTCAGGGATGTCTTGCAGGAAGTCAGCCTTGCCAGCTGAAGTAGAGAACTGGCTAAGGCAGGTGCACCCTGGTCTGACCATCAAAAAGCAAGAGACCCAAGAACTAGAAAGGTGAGACTCACTGAGCCATTTATCTCTCCGGCCTTCAATTAACCCTACATGTTTTTATTGGCCAGGTTGGCACAATAAGCTTTAACCATCTCAAAGATACAATGGAGAAGCTTGTTAATTCCCCAAGTTAGGTTGACTTTTCAGTCATTTCAAATTCCATTTTGACAGGAGCTGAAATACAAGAGGAATATGTGTGTATGTGTATGTATAAGTATACATATACACATATATATACATACTCAGGGAATAAGAGCTTGGTAAAGGTATATATATATGAGCTTGGTAAAGGTGATTAAGTTAACGTATATAAGTATATAGATGTATAAAAGCTTGGAAAAGGTGTGTAAGTTACTGTATATAAGTATATGTGTATACATACATATACTTATACACCTTTACCAAGCTCTTATTCCCAGAGTGGCTAGCTAAGAATCCTTAGCTATCTGGCTGCTGCGTTTTTGTGTGTGTGTATGTGTGTGAAGATATTTTTGAAGTTTTAAAGCTATCAGCTTCTTTATAGTATTAACCATAGTGTGATGAAGATCTAATATCTGATGAATTAATTTTTTTTCTGCATGGAAAAGAGAGTGTATTTGGATTTTAGTAATTGTTCAGCATCTTTTATCAAGTACTGTTAAAGATGAAAATCAATAACTCCCTTTTCTTCTGTTTTAGGCCCATTTTCTTGATACTGTAAATAGCATGGAAGTTCATGGTATGTTTAAGTCTCCTAGTAATACATACATCCAGCTGAAAATAAAAAATGAAAATATAAAGGTAGTGTTTATAATTCACTTGATAATTACAGATAATTTGGGCTCTCTTGTCATGAATATGTATATACTGATGAAGATTTTTTTTTTCTAGGTGGGATCGCCATTTGAGTTGGTGGTTAGTGGCAACAAACCATTGAAGGAGCTAAGCTATATGGTAATCTCTTGCAGAGTGTAAATTTATAATCTAGTATAGAATCCTCTTAAATGGTGCTTATCATATGTCTAGACTAACTGGATTTTAAAATTCAGCCTGGCTTTTATGCAGGCCGTCCTCTTTCTAGTACACTAAAATATCTTTTCCCTCAGATGTCTTTCAATTCCCAACTTATGAGAAATCATTAAATTTTGCATTATGTTTAAAAAATTTAAGTGATGATTAAATAATATTTATGCTTTTAGAAAAATCACAGACTATAAAGCCACAAAAAGGAAAATGAAGCCAATAGGAGTGCCTTGTAAATTTGCTCAGCCCTCTCGTCCTGTGGTGTTCTCTTCATTCTGACCAAGAGAGTCTGGACTGTGGTACTACTCCCATGCCACGTGGCCGTAGCTAGTAGCTATTTCTGTTTCCCAGTGCATGCCGGTAGACTAAAAAAGACTCAAAGATCTTTGAATTCCCTTTTTCCATGTACTTTTTTGAAGCCTTCTGGTATCTGCTGTGCTTGACAGAGGGGCTTTCTTGACCTCAGAAGGGTTTTGAAGCTCGTTTACATGAAAATGTGTGTATGCGGTTAAAATTATGATAAATACAGCTACACTTGAGATTCTAAGCTTTCTTTTCATATGGAAATTGTTTACTCTTGTTTTCAGGTAGTATCCAGAGGACAGTTAGTATCTGTAGGCAAACAAAATTCAGCAACCTTCTCTTTAACACCAGAACATTCGTGGGCTCCAAGAGCCTGTATTATTGTGTATTATATTGAAGATGATGGGGAAATTGTAAATGATGTTCTAAAAGTTCCTGTTCAGCTTGTTTTTAAAAATAAGGTAAGACTTAAGTGTAACACTTCTTTAGAAAACTATCTTTAAGATAGTTTAGAAATGTATTTTATTTATTTCTCGATGATGATTAAACCTCTTCATATTTAGCTGCTATTTATGCCATTTCCTATGTGAAATTATTGAGCACTCTGGATCTTATTTGTAAGATATGATTCTTGGCTTTAAGACTTGAATGTAAATCCATTCAGGATTTAACTCAGTCATTTCAGGATTCCTCAAAAGGTTGAGACAATATTGCTCTGTCAAGGAATGCCAGTGGTAATATAATTTTTTTTCTTTCTTCGTAATATAAAATTGGTGTAATGTTGACATTGGTGTGAAAATGAAATGAAGAATGTGGGAGAGAATTAGACCATCTGAGACAATAGTCTTGTAGCCAAGTCTTCATTTCGTCTCTTTTTCAGTGTGTCAAATGAAACTACACTCCCTGCTGTCGAGTCTGTTCTGACTCATAGCAACCCTACAGAACAGAGGAGAACGGCTTCCTAGGATTTGTGAGGTTGTTGATCAGAAAGCCTCATCTGTCTCCCTTGGAGCAGCTGGTGGTTGTGAACCTCTGACCTTGTGGTTGGTAACCCATTGCTGAACTCACTGTCCCACACAGGCTCCTTATTTTAGGATTTGGGTGGAGAGAAGTAAACTACAAAGGGTGATCTGACAGGTAGGGCAAAATCGCTGGTACAGTGGAATGCTGATACAGAGCTGGATCAAGGAAAATTGATCACTAGTAGGAAGAGTCTTCAGGACAAAGCTGCTTGTTTCAGCGGTGATGAGATGAATGGTACTCTTAATGAACACCCAATAGGATTGTCCTCTGATGAACATAATGAGTATTTTGTGGTTAGACACATGCTCTGAGACACAGAGCACGATGGCTAGTTACTGTTGAGTCTGATTATACCTTTCCCCACTGCCCCAGCCCAAGTCGTTCTGTGAATTACCAGAGAAGGCTGATTTGTACTCACTTCAAAATCTAGGTTGAGAACTTGTGGCATCTGTTGTTTGTTTCCACTTTTCTGTTCTTCCTCCTGGTCACTGGTCTTCCCCAGGTGTGCTAGACATTGCTGTTTTCTGGTCAGGATTGACTGAGGCTGGAAAAAAGTAGGAAGAAAGGTAGAAAAGAGAAGGGTCACTTATGTATTCAGATGATTTCTCTCTGCAAAATTCCATGAGTGGCAGACACTTTGGGAGTAAAGTTTTCTTATTTCTTATACAGGGTTTTAGAATTATCCTTAAACCAAGGCAAATATAGAATCCTTACTAAAGTTTGCATGATGCTTAACTGTTGGTAGGACATAAGCAGTGCTTTAAAAAGTGAAACATGTCAATCCTGTTCGCTCCCCTTTTTAGATAAGCCTCTTTTGGAGTAAACGGAATGCCGAACCATCTGAGACAGTCTCTCTTAGGGTCGCTGTGACACAGCCTCATTCGCTAGTCGGGATTGTAGCTGTCGATAAAAGTGTGAATCTGATGAATGCCTCAAATGATATTACTATGGAAAATGTAAGTTGAATTTTTTTGATGGAAAAAATGCATGTTAAACGAGAAAAATAAAATTTAACATATCATTTCAAGTATCTGGAAGACAGTTTATTAATTCACCTTAAAATGTAAATATATTATCATTATGTATTCCAAATACAAAAATAATCTGCATCTCAATGTAATGTTAGAAAGGCTTATACAATTGTGTCTTGTCTTACTAACAAGTTTCACCAATAACTCAAGTACTAGGAAATTCACTAGCACAATTCTTGATAACATTAGAAAAGTATTAGATAACTTTGAAATATTTTGGTTACAAGTTTTGTTCATAAGTAATTACAGGGATTTGCAGTATATTGGGGGACTAAAATGACTCGTATTAATCTACTTTAGACAATTTACAAACTAGGAAACATATGAACAGGTAGTATTATATTAACTAAGCCTGCTTTCATTAGTCATTTTATTTTTTAATCCTGATATATCCTTGTTTGCCATTCTCAGTCATAATCTAAATTTATGACCTATGTCCATTGATTGATGAGTGCAGTGATTAACAATATACCAGGCAAAATGTTTGTGGTACTTTGGTCATTCGCTTGTAAAATTAATATACTTGAGAAAAAGCCTACATCTTTTTTAAGTCTACAAAGCTAATTTTTCTCAAGATTGTTCTTGTTTTTAGAAAATTATTTTATTATTTTTCTCCTCTTTGACCTTTCCTAAATTAACATTATTCATAAAAGTCTATAAATCTATCGCTGACAAATCAACTCTGACTGATAGTGAGTGACATTGTAGGACAGAGTAGAACTGGCTCATCGGATTTCTAAGGCTGTAATCTTTATGGAAGAATACTGCCACATCTTTCTCCCATGCAGCATCTGGTGGATTTGAACCCCTGACTTTTTGGTTAGCAGCTGAGTGGGTTAACAAAGGCATCCCTGGGCTCTTAGAACTTTCTAAATATCTTTGTAAGTATTTGTTTCATTTTTTTTCTTCCCAATAGCTTGTGAGTTATGAAGGCTGTTATCA
>NW_022107431.1:101148446-101171463 GCF_000313985.2 Echinops telfairi | reverse complement strand
CCTCTCCCATGTCCCCCCGGAACTGTCAGTCCCGTTGTTTTCTCCTCCAGATTGTTCATCCAGCCTGTCGTATCCAGACAGGCCTGTACAAAAGTCTTATAGTTCAGAGTTTATCTCACTGCATCCTGATACAAGGGTGATTGAACCCTGGTGGTATACTGGTTATACATTGGGCTGTGATCTGCATGGTCAGGAGTTCAAAACCACCAGCTAATCCTTTGGAGACAGACTGGGCTTTCTAGTCCCTCAAACTGTTACCGTTTCAGAAACCCACAGGGGGTTACCATGAGTCAGCATTGACTAGCTGGCAGTGAGGTTTGTTTTTTTAATTTCTCAATGTCTTGAAAATTGTTCTTTGAGAACATTGTGGTGAGAGAGGCACGTAGAAGAACTACGTTTCCAATGCTCAGATTCTGGGCTAGGAGGACTTGTGAAGTAGCTCCTGTTTTCTCTGGACCTTAACAACCCTTTTGTCTCTGTTGTAAAAGAATCTCTGGGACTGTCACTCCATGATGGACACCCATCACCTGAAAGTGAGGAGAGTGAGGACCTAGGGTCGCATTTGGTGTGGCAAATCTCAGATCATTCATGGTTTATTTATCATTTGAAAAAGTTAGGTGCATTATATATTTTTTGCTATCTGGATGGTCTTTTAAAGCATTTTATTTTCTAGTTATTGCTAGAAACATGAAGTTTTATAAAGTGATCTTATGAGCAACTTTATTGCATTCTTTTATTGGTTTTTAATGTTTGTCTACTGATTTCTTCATTTTTGTGTGTGCGTGTAAGCTCACATCATCTTTAAATAATGGTTATTTCTTTTTTTCCATCTCAGTCCTTATTCTTTAATTCCTCTTCTTTCCATGTAGCATTGGTCACAACTGCCAGTAACCATGACGATGTTCATTTGTTTTGTTCTCAGTCCTAAGAGAAGGCATCTAATGTTATCATTAAGTATAATGTGTATTGAGGATTTTACTTTTTTCACCTCCCTACTGAAGGTTTTTAGTATAAAAAAGTAACCACTGAAATTATTTTTTTGATCCTAGAGTTTTATGATAAAATTCTGAACACTTTAAGTCATTTTTTTATGTACAACGGATGATAACTGTATAATTTTCCTTCTTTAGCTTATTAATATGGTAGATTATATTAGTCAGCCTTCTGATAATTTTGCTTCCTGCATATACCTGACTTTATCCAATGTAGCTTTTAATGCACTATTCAGTTTGAGTAGCTAATATTTAATTTAGGACTTTTTTGTGTCTACATTCAAAAGTGAAACGAGCCTGTATTTCTATTTTCTTGTCCAGTTTTGGACTCAAGATTACAGTGGTCTCACGAATGATCTGGGTAGATTTCTTGTTTTTCTGGCTTTACAAACAGCTTGTGTCAAATAGCAACGAACAGTTTCTTGTTTGTTTGATTGAATTCACTTGGTAAATTCTTCTAGGTCAGGGATTTATTTGAAGAGAAATCTTTGCCCACCATTGCAGTTTTTAAAATATAATTTTTTGGTCTATTTGATTTCTCTACTTCTTCTTATACCACCTTGGGAATGATATTTATACATGTGTGTGTATAGCACACATTTCAAATTTATTAGCCTCTAATTGTTACCTTGAGCGTGTATACTCCCCTTCTCCCTCCCTTCCTCCTTCCTACCTTTCTCCTTGTCGATCTCGCTCTTCATTAATCTGGCCAGAGAGCTATCTTAGTGATCCTTTAAAAAGAGATAGCTTTAAAAAAAAAAAAAAAAGAGATAGCTTTTGAGTTATTAATCTTCTTAATTTTTGCCTTCTTCTTTTCTTACCTAATTTAGTTATTTCTATTTTTATTATTTCCTTTGTTGTTCTTTTATAAAATTCTGAGTTAAATGCTTAGCTTCTGTATTTTGCTGCTTTCTGGTGAAAGCTGTATTGTTTTCTAGTATTACTTAGGATCTATTTTTAACATTTGCATCACTTTCTTTTATTTCTTTTTATTCTCTACTGTAAGGTTAAGCCCAGCGACCAGAAAACTACTCTTGGTACTTCCTGTTAGCTGCTTCTTATGGGAGAAAAGGAGCACGTGGAAGAGGTACTCTCCCTAGGTTCTGCTCCACCAGCCCTGCGGGTTTGGAATGAGAGAGGGGAATGAATGTCCGTACTTTTTCACACCAGAAGGGCAAAGGTGCAGCCTTGTGTTATTGTAGGAACACCTGCACGGGGTAGTCTGGACTGCGGCTTCTGGTGCTGATTTGGGCCAAGAAGTTGCAGGGAATGATTGCCCCTAGGCTGCCCCCTGGAGAGAAGAAAGGGCAGAACTTAAAGACTGTTGCTTTCACTGGTCCCCCATCTGCTGTCTCTAGTGTTTTCTGCCCCAAGCGGAAGTCACCCACTTCCGCCCATTTTGCAAATTTAGGATAGCTTTCATTCTTTCCAAGATTTTCCCACCCCGCTCAGCTCACCCGAGTCTGCTGCCTGCCTTTACGGTTTCTTCAAAATTGGTTCTGGGGGATGAAATTAGGAGTCTGTGATTCTACTTTTGGCATCTCTTTTTGCTTGCTAAATTTATGTGCGCTGCCGAGAGGCGCTTGCATTTCTTGGAATCATTTAAGTGTACTAAATTTTCCAGGAATAAATTTCAGACAGCAGCCTTCCTCTTTCTTATTAGGGTGTGCTGCAGTTTTGTCAGCGCCTTGTAAAGGAAATGGAGCCGGGGAAAAGGGCAGATTTCTTGGTGCGATAGATGCTTCCTCCTGAATCTTGCCATCCGTTCGCGCCTGAGCGCAAGCAGACGCAGCTCTGCCCGGGTTTGTTGATGGTGGCAGTGTCCGGAATCCAGGCTTTCCTCGCCTGGCTTATTATGCATGGCTCGGCCTGCAGTTGGCCCAACTCTTTTTGCCAGTTTGTTGAGAACATTATGAATTTTTCTCTTATTCTTTCTTCTTCTTCTTGGTGCCTGTTTTGGCATTCGGCTTGCTTACCGTGGATGTAGCAGGAGTTGTTAACGTGGGGGAAACAGTGGTTGCCGGTGTTTAATGTTACTGTGAAACGTGTTTTTGCCTTTTCCAACCAGTTCTTAGAGCTTTTCATGGTTTTTAATCCTGAATTTTCATAATTTGTCTGGCAGTTATTGCTAATGTAAGTGAGGAAGAAGTGCCAAACTAGTTACCCAAATGACTGCCATATCCTTATGTTATTAATAGCATTCAGAAAACAATTACTTATGTGCAGCCAGGTTTTTTTAGTAAACAGTTTCATTGGGCCATAATCGAAATATCCAATTGAGCAGTTCAATCATATCCAGAAGTGTTGTGCCATCATTATCTACCACCATCAATTTTATACCTTTTTTTGGTCATTAGCTCCCCATATACCTCCAAACTCCCCTACTGCACCCCCAGGGAGCCCTTAATCCAGTTACTGTCTCTATGGATTCAACTTTCCTGGATTTCAAATATAGATAAACACACAAAACAAAGAGTCAAAAAAGCTAACAACAATAACAAAAATTAGCCAGGTGTTTTTAAGAATTACTGTTGTTATTCTCTTTTTTCATTAGTTAGCATTTTATGATTGTTTTGTTCACATTTAGACTTTACAAATGGTTTGCTGTGTGCCTCAAAGTTTTATTCTTGTATCAATCAAATACGCGTAACTATCAGAAACATGTAACCCTCAGTGTAAAGTGGACAACCATGAGCCACTGGACACAATCGCTGAGGTAGTGTCTTGTATGGGTGGGTCCTCCCTATGAGGTAGTTCAGACTTGCACCCCAATAAGAATCTTCTCTGTTAATGTGGTGATCTAGCACCTACTTCTTTCAGCCATTCATGAAAGTCCTTTGTGTGGCAGCAGCTGCGGTGCACGGGAGGCACGGAGAAATTTTAGCCCTTCTTAGGGGTTCCAGTCTGGGGCTGGCAGAGTCCCCCATTTTATGATGTGTGCGTATTTCATTCAGCTGCCGGTGAATGAAATATAGTGTGCTAATCTGTATCCCAGAACTCTCCTCTTTGTGTGGTACAAACCTTGTTCTTCTTCTACCAGACAGCTCTTTTCTCACTTTTCCATGTTAGAGATCTCCAGCCCTTTGATGGCGTTTCAAGACTTCTCCATCTGATTATAGATGGAATGACTGAGTTCCAGTTTGACACACATTTTAAAAATGTCAAAGATGAAACGGCTAGACACTAGATCGAGTTTTGTCCATATAGTTTGTAGCACGATGGTTAGGGGCTTAGGTGCTAGCTGAAAGGCTGGCATTTTGAATCCCTTAGCTGCTCTACTTAGAAAAGACCTGGAGGTGTGCTCCTACAGTGCTTCCAGCCTAAGAAAGCCTGGGGGCAGTTCTGCTTTGTCGTATAGCCTCTATGGGTCAGAATGGGTTTGACAGCACACAGCTTGGGCATCTGTCAGCAAAGAGAGAAAGCAGCTGCATCAGGTCCTTGTTGGCAGGATGTCCTTGAAGGATTTGGACTTGAAGCCTGATCTCCAATTTTCCCTGAAAAGCCAAGATATTTTTTTGGCCCCTGTTCTGTTCTATCTGAATTTTTTAGTCTTACCTTGTTTCTTTCTTCTCCTTCTCTTCCTCCCTCTGTCCCAACTCCCCCAGCTCCTGTCTCCACTCCGACAGACCCTATAGGACAGAATAGAAAGAGTAGACCTGCCCCGAGGATTTCTGAGAATGTCAATCTTGACAGCGGCAGAAGGCTTCCTCTTTCTCTTGAGGAGCAGCTGGTCGTTTTTGAACTGCTGACCTTGCTGCTGGAAGCCCCACCTGCAATCCCGTACACCACCAGGGCTCCAGTAGGAACACTATACTGAAAAGTGTATTGATGGTTTTGCACATTAAAAAAAAAATTAGTTGCAAGTATATATCATCTTTGTATTCAACCCATCATAGGTACTTAACATTACTAACATTGTTTTAGAAGCCTGTTTCATAGTATAATATCTAAAAAGGACAGAGAGTTTCCTAGGTGCTGGGCACTGTGTTAATAGGTGCCCATGTGGTGTAGTGATTATGCGTTGGGCTGCGATCCTCCTGGTTGGCAGTTTGAGGCCACCAGCAGCTCCTCGGGAGAAAGACTGGGCTTTCTGCCCCCCTCCCACCCCCCCATGGTAAACAGTTACAGTTTTGGAAATCCACAGAGGGTTGCTATGAGTCAGTATTGACTTGATGGTAGTGAGGATTTTTATTTTGGGGCTTGGAGGCACTGTGCTAAGCACTTACAAAACCATGAACAACAACAAAAATAGTGTTATTGAGGAAAAATTACATACTGTACAATTCTATGGCGTTTACTATATTCATAGATATGTGCAGCCATCACAGAAGTCAATTTCAGAACATTTCATTTCTCACAAAAGAAACTCTGTGGTCTGTGGCCACTAACACTCCCCCTGCCCCAGTGCCCCCTCTTCTCCCAGTGACAGTCATGGGTCTGTTTTCTGTCTAAATTTGACTTTTCTGGTCTTACTCAGCTCACTGCTTCGGAGTCCCTTCTGCCTCAGAGCAGTCCTAAAGGGCAGAGTAGAAGTGCCCCTGTGGGTTACAGTTTCAGAGACCCACTTTTTCTCTTTTGAAGCCAACAGGGGAAACCTTTACTTTGGTTGATGAAGGAAGGAGTTAGTCAGGGTTACAGTCACGGAAGGCAAGACCCTGAAAAAAGGGGAATTGCAGTTTTCCTGTAGCTCTTTACAGGCTAATAAAGCCTCATCTTTCTCGCACAGAGTGGCCAGTGTTTTTGAACTGCTAACCCAATGTATAACCATTATGCCACCAGGACATTTTGGATAAACATATGTTGGGGTTATACTATGTTGGTCATTTGAGGTTGACTTGTTCCATGTAGCCCATTCTCAAAGTTAACCTGTGCTGTAGCAGGTATCACTATTTCATTTCTTTCTATGGCCCCAAATAATGTCCCCTGCATGGATTTCAGTTAGACATTCCTTGTTGATGGGCATTTGGGAAGTTCCACTGTCTGGTGACTGTAAGTCCTGCTGCTATGACCATCTGAGCACACGGATATTTGGGAATGTTTCTTTTCATTTTCACTGGGCATAGACCACGGAGTGGCCTTGCTGGACAGTACAGCAACTCTATGTCCAACAGTTTGTGCTGTTGCTGGACGGACCCTTCTCCAAAGTGCTGCAGTCATGTTCTCTTCTGACAGTTGAGGGGGTTCCACGGTCTTTACCTGCTTGTCAAACCTGTATTTGTTCTGTCTTTTTAACTGTAACCAGCCCAGTAGATTTGACTAGCTCCTCATGGGCTTGACTTGCATTTCTCTTATGACTAATGAGGCTGCATACTTCTTCATGTGTTTATTGGATATTTTTGTACCTTTAAAGGAATGCTTATTTGTGAGTATTTTATATGGACCATCACATTTAATTGTTATAAAAATCTCATCATTGATTTTATGACCAGTTTCCAGAAGAAATATGTGTTTGCATAATCTATGTCATGAGTCTTAATGCTTTTCTTAAAAAATTATACCATAATATGATAGATGAAAATATCTCATTATGGAAAAATTATGTCATTGATGCTATAATTTGCTTTATCAATGAGGGTGAATTTTTTCTGTTTGTTAGTAATTCTCATGTTGTCTTTTGTGAATTGTGTATTCATTAAAAAGTAAGTAATTGGCATTTTACAGAATTTTTATTAATAATCTCTATGAAATTTACCTATTTATTGCTGCCAAAAGTGCTGGCCTCTGCATGTTGGTCTTGTCAACCCGGAGACACTTATTATCCTCCTGGGTAAAACTCAAGTCTATACTTCTTAGGGACTCTCCATTGCTGAACAGAATAATGGGTTCTCTTCTTAAGTAAGAAATCTACTTTGGTGTATTGCCTCATGAACAGGTGTTCATATATCTATTACTTCTCAATTGTGCCCTTTTCAGGTATGATAAGCATGTGGACTGTCCCTTCCCTCACATACATGGAGTCTTCAAAGAGTTGTGGAAACATGGAATAAAAAATAATGGAAGTTGTCCACGAACTCTTTGAAACCCCCTTGAATAAAAAATGATAGTGTGGCCAGAACAAGGCCACTAAAAATCCATTAATTCTTGCATGTTTTCTCCCCTTAGGTGGCTCATGAATTGGAACTTTACAACACAGGATATTATTTAGGCATGTTCATGAATTCTTTTTCAGTATTTCAGGTATGTTTAATTTGTTATGTATTTGAAAATAAAATAAAATGGCAGTATCTTTTAGTACTGCAAACTTTTTTGAATTTAATAAATAATCTCTACAAAATAACCTATTATGAAATGTTTTTGCTACTGGAGAATTTGTTATATTGGTATAAATTGAAATGGAAAAAGATTTATCTTTTCGGTTTTAAATGACAGTAGAAAATTCAGCACTAGAGAAGTGAATGGAGTTGTCATTAATGAAATAACTTCCTTTATATTACTTTTCTTGCCTTAAAAATGATATTATATGCATGAGAGAGAGAGAGAGAGAGAGATTTTGACTGATTGCACACATACTTGTACCCAGCTCTCAGAAATGAGCATGAATGAATCTGGAATGGGGAAGACAAGTATACTAGTTTAGAGAGCCTTTAAATGCTTACTTTAAAAGAAAAATTATGATTATTCTTTCTAGGAATGTGGTCTCTGGGTATTGACAGATGCAAACCTGGCGAAAGATTACATCGACGGTGTTTGTAAGTTAAACCTGGCAAAGTGATTGTCAAGTATTTAAGTCTTCCATCTCAGAAACTTACTAGTACTTACCCAAGTCTGGATGTTTTCTGGCTTATATGGGTCTTATGATTTTCATTTTGAGTTCTCTTGTCCTAAGAATATTTGGAATTTAATGCACTTGGAAGTTGAAGTTGTCATCCAGGTCACGATATCAGAATGTTTGCTGGGCTGCTACCTAAATCTTTTAAATGAGTGCTTTCCAGTTGGGCCCTGGAATTCTCTGACAGGGCACAGTGGGGCTTCTATGCCATAAATGTGCTTTGTGTTATAATCTGTGCTGTTATTTTGGAACGAGATAAAAGGAGCAACATCTGCCTTCTCCTTGGTGTTCACCTAGAAAATAACCTGCATGCCATGAAGTATGCTGGCCAACATGTGTTGTGTGCTTGTATATCTGTGCACATGTATGTGCACACACCTTTGGTCAATCCCATGAGAATTAAGTTTTCTCCCTGAACAGAATCACATTGGGGCACCCTTGGCTCCCTGAATCACTGAATGTAAACAAGAGGCAGTATGATTTTAGGAAGAAGTTATGAAATAATTTCAACTAAGGTAAATGCATACGTGAGAATGAATAACTCTTGAGTCGATATCACTTCTTTTGGTAAAATGATGACAGTATGCCAGCAAACCCAGGGACAAGAGAACAACAAGTGATCCAAATTGGTGGTGAGGTGGGTGTGGGAGAGGCCTGGTAGGGCATGATCAAGGGTAATGTAACAAAGAGGAATTGCTGAAACCCTGGTGGCGACTGAGCATGATAGTGGGACAGGAGGAAAGTCAAGGGAAATAGAGGAAAGAGCTGGGAGGCAAAGGGCATTTATAGAGGTCTAGATAAAAACATGTACATATGCAAATATATTTATATCTGAGGATGGGGAAGTAGATCTATGTGCATATCTTTATAGGTTTAGTATTGAGGTAGGAGAAGGACATTGGGCCTCCACTCAAGTACTCCCTCCATGCAAGAATACTTTCTTCTATTAAATTGGCATTCTATGATGCTCACCTTCCCGACACAACCACTGAAGACAAAGCGGGTGAATAAGCAAATGTGGTGAAGAAAGCTGATGGTGCCCGGCTATCAAAAGATATAGCATCTGGGGTCTTACAGGCTTGAAGGTAAACAAGCAGCCATCTAGCTAGAAGCAACAAAGCCCACATGGAAGAAGCACACCAGCCTGTGCGATAACCAGGTGTCGAAGGGATCAGGTGTAAGGCATCATCAGAACAAAAAAAAAATCTTACCATAGTGAATGAGGTGGGGAGTGCAGAGTGGAGACCCAGAGCCCATTTGTAGGCCACTGGAGATCCCGTTGCAGAGGGGTCTTGGGGATGAGAGAGCCAGTCAGGGTGTGATGTAGCAATGATGGAAAATGCAACTTTCCTCTAGTTCCTAAATGCTTCCTCCCCCCTCCCCCACTATCATGATTCGAATTCTACCTTACAAATCTGGCTAGACCAGAGGATGTACAGATAGGAACTGGAAACACAGGGAATCCAGGACAGATGATCCCTTCAGGACCAGTGGTGTAAGTAGTGATACTGGGAGTATAGAGGGAGATTGGGTTGGCAGGGGGAACCAATTACAAGGATCTACATGTGACCTCCTCCCTGGGGGACGGACAGCAGAGAGGTGGGTGGGGGGAGATGTTGGACAGGGCAAGATATGACAAAATAATAATTTATAAATTATCAAGGGTTCACAAGGGAGTGGGGAGCGGGGAGGGAGGGGAGAAAATGAGGACCTGATGCCAGGGCCTTAAGTGGAGAGCAAATGTTTTGGGAGTGATGAGGGCAATGAATGTACAAATGTGCTTTACAAAATTGATGTATGTATGGATTGTGATAAGAGTTGTATGAGCCCCTAATAAAATGATTAAAAGAAAAAGAAAAAAAAGAAAGACTTTCTGAACTGTCTCTTGAATTCCCTCTTTCTATAGCAAGTCTTCTTGATTTCTTCATACTAAGACTCAGACTCTCTGGCTTTGCGGGGTTCATGCTACCATGGTGTACTGCCTCTGTCCTGAAGCTAGGACTTGTTTTCATTTTTAAAATCTTTTAAACACTGGTCTTTCTACTTCCCTGTCACATCCCATCAATTTAGCTTCTGCAGATGTTTGCATTTTTGACCGACAATCTTCCTGGTGGTTCAGTTGTTACGTTCAGTTCAATCTGTGTCACCTGGTTTGCTGAAGCCTGTTCTGGCTCTGAGTAGGTTATTAGTGTACACACTGGTCTTAGTCTTGGAAGGTACATCCTCACTTCCCATTTTAATGAGGCTCCTAACGGTTTTGTTTTAGCTTTTGTCATCTGGTTTCCCTTACTGAACATTGATCTGCTTCTTCAGGTGTCATGCCGTGGTTGCTTTCTCCTCTCTGAAGCTGGGACAGTGAGGCTGCAAGAGGGATGCCCCCCTCCCTCCCCCCCCCCCCCACCCCTTATCACCAGTCATTTCAACCTGAAGTTCACTGTTTTTTTTCAACCGAAACTCAAGATAATTTCATTGTCTTAGATCTAAGAAATAGAATTTATTCAGTTCAGTTATTTATAAGGCATAAGCAAAGCCTTTAAATTATTATTATTTTTTTAGCATGACTTAAAGGAATTCTTGATTATCAAGTTTTAGGAGTCACCATGGTAATAAGTATTTTGAAAGATAAAGGTATAGTCTTAAATTTTATGAAGTCCTTTTGATCTTTACATATCAAAGACACGTGATGCATTTAGCTTTCCTCATCTAAGCGTTTGTCCTGGACAGCTTTCTGAGCATCTTGCTTTTCTTCTTCCATCTTGTCTTGTTGGTCACAGACTTTACCCACCTCAGTCTGTGTGTACTCATCAGCTCCTGTCTGATGCCACGAGAGCGCTGGAATGCTCATTTTGTGTCTTTTAGGAGACCTTTCCCATCTTCTCACCAAAACAGAAGCCTCAGGCTCTCATGAGTGTTCTAAGACACCTCCTCCTTTGTCCCCTCCCTTCTCGATCAAGACCATTAGGTAGACAGATTTCAGTGTTTCCTGCCTGTCTTCTGACTACCATTCAGCATCTCTTAGCCAAGACCCATTTATCTTTTGAATTGAAAATTATTTCAGTTATCACTTGATCGACATTCAGGCCACTCACTTTTCCTTTCTCTCCTGTTGTCATCCCAAGGAATGTGAATGTCCACCTGGCTGACCAATCTAACGAACACTATCCCGTGATCAGCAGTATGGCAACAAGAGCCACCCACGTCATAGGATATTGTCATTTGGACAGTGCTCCACTCCTAGCATGCTCAATAGCTATAGTTCTAGTACACTTCCTTACTTTCCCAAGTCTATCAGATATCTTTGGCCTGACTGACCTCTTCAGTCTGTGTCCTTGTGGGCTGTTGGCTCCTCTGGCTTCATGTCCCTCTGATATCTGGCCTGGAGCATATGACTAACCAATTTGGTAGAATTCCTTCCTAGTCCCCTGCCCTTTCATCACATCGTTCCCATTAAACTCAACTCTGGAACAGCTCAGCTGTTTATTCTTATCCCTCCATTTCTCAATCTTGATGCTCCACAAATACTTCAAACTCAATATGTCATAAACTGAGCTAATAAACCATGACCTAACCCTCACAACCTTTCTCTTTCTCCTCCAACTCTGTTCATGAATCATCATCTGCTCTACCCAGATGTCCAAATCAGAAACCAGATTCATATTTCTGATATGTCCTTTTTTTAGAGGTCGAACTGCATTGCAGTTAGGAAAGGAATTTGCCATTGGATACTCCTGGCTTTGAACACTCACCTAATAATCCTGGGCAAAGTCATTAATTTCTCGAAACTTCAAGTTTCCCCTGCAGAATAGGGCTAATAATAGTACTGTCTTACAGGGGTGTTTTGAGGCTGAAGGAAAAGGCAGCTACAAGGGGTAGCATGTGCTCAGCATTTAATAAGCCTACAGCAATCTATTATCTTGTCACTCAGATTCAGTGTGTTAACTCGTTAGATAATAGATTTTGTTGTTGTTAGGTGCCATCAAGTCTGTTATTCTGGGTAGACTAGAGAAATTCATAGTCACTCATATGTGTATAAGAAAGAACTTTATACACAAGAATATTGAGAAAACATCCCAGCCCAGTCCAGATCAAGTCCATAAGCCTGATATTGGCCCATATGTCTGATACCAATGTATAAATTCCTCTTGAGACTCATGAAACACATGCAATGATGCCAAATTCAGGAATATCAGAGGCCAGTGGGTAGAAATTCTTGTAGATCCAGAGGTGGTATAAGCATCTCAGTGCTGGCAGGGGTCTCTATGTGGCTTCTCTAGCTCAGGGCACTAGCATAGCTCCACGTGTCTTGTGAGCTGCAATGTCTCCCAGGGAGTGAGCCTGCGTCCTGCCTCCAGCAAACTGTTTTATCTCCTTAGTGCCTCCAAATGGGATTATCAAGCTGCAACCTGATCGACAGGCTAACCTCCACCCCTTCACTCTCAGTCCTCTCAAATTGACAACAGATTATATAACTACCACAAAGTCAGTTCTAACTCATAACGACATCATGTACAACAGAACAAAACACTTCCCGGTCCTGTGCCATCCTCACAATTGTTATTTTTGAGCCAATTGTTGCAGCCACTGTGTCAGTTAATCTTTTCCAGGGCCTTCCTTTTTCTTGCTGCCCCTCTACTTTACCAGGCATGATGTTCTTCACCAGTGACTGGTCTTCCCTGACAACATGTCAAAGTACGTGAGATGACGTTCCATCATCCTTGCCCCAAAGGAGCATTCTGATCGTGCTTCTTCCAAGACAGATTTGTGTGTTCTGCGGGCAGTCTAGCTACTTTCAATATTCTTTGCCATCACCATAATTCAAGTACATCAATCCTTTTTCTAGCTTCCTTCTCCAATGCCCAACTTTCACATGCATATGAGGCAAATGAAAATACCATGGCTTGGGTCAGGTGCACCTTGGTCCTCAAAGTAACATCTTTGCTTTTCAACACTTTAAAGTCTTGTGCAGCAGATTTACCCAAGTAGACTCATTCTTTTTGGTACAGTGGCTGTGTATTCTGTCGTACATAGGGTCGCGATGAGTCAGAACCGACTCGATGGTACCTACCAACAAACAAAAAGTCTATATCACATAGTAGGAGTACCAATTTGGTCTAGTGATGCAGACCAACCTTCAGTTAGAAGAGTGAGCTAAGGCCTGTGATGGCGTACTCTCCGGTCCATATCTGCCCAACGAAACCATGTCTTCAGACTCTTTTCCTTCCTCCTCCCTGGCTTCAGTCCCTCCTTACTGTCTGTTCCTTGGCCATTGAAACAGCTTCCTAACTGTTTCTCCAGGCCTCTGTTTTTCACTAGCGTGAAGCCATTGCTCATACTGATGCCAGAGTTATTTTGATAAAACACGGATTAGGTCATCTAATAATTTATTTGAAAACCTTCAATGGGTTTAGATCCCTCAAAGTGGATGCTTGACTTGGAACACTCTGAGTCCAGTCACACTTTTCTGTTTTCATTGAATGCTGCTTTGTACAAAATACTCATTCTCATGTCCTTGACATGGCTTTGTACCTGGTTCCCTGTGGGATAAAGACCTCCCTGAGGGAAAGGAAGTGGGTGTTAACAAACCCGGGGACAAGGGGACAACAAGTGATCTAAAATCGATGGCGAGGAGGGTGTAGGAGGCCTGGTAGGGCTTGATCACGGACAATGTAACGGGGGGGATTTCCTGAACCCCAATTGAGGGTTGGCATGGTAGTGGGTCAAGAGGAAAGTAAAAGGAAATAGAGGAAAGAATTAGGAGGCAAAGGGCATTTATAGAGGTCTAAATATAGGCATGTACATTTGTAAACATTTATATGTGACTATGGGGAAATATATCTATGTGCATATATTTATAGGTTTAGTATTAAGGTAGCAGATGGACATTGGGCCTCTACTCAAGTACTCCCTCAATGCAAGAACACTTTGTTCTATTAACCTGGCATTCCATGATGCTCACCTTCCCGACACGATAGCTGAAGACAAACCAGGTGCATAAGCAAATGTGGTGAAGAAAGCTGATGGTGCCTGTCTATCAAAAAATAGAGCATCTGGGGTCTTAAAGGCTTGAAGATAAACAAGTGGCCATCTAGCTGAGAAGCAACAAAACCCACATGGAAGAAGCATACCAGCCTGGGTGATCACGAGGTGTCAATGGGATCAGGTATCAGGCATCAAAGAACAAGAACAAAATCATATCCAATGTGAATGGTGGGAGAAGTAGGGGCACGGAGTGGAGACCCAAAGCCCATCTGTAGGCAACTGGACACCCCCTTACAGAAGGGCCGTGGGGAGGAGATGAGCCAGTTAGGGTTCAGTATAGCAACGACGAAACATACAACTTTCCTCTAGTTCTTTAATGCTTCCTCCCCCCCACTATCATGATCCCAATTCTACCTTACAGATCTGGCTAGGCCAGAGGATGTAGACTGGTATAGGTAGGAACTGGAAACACAGGGAATCCAGGACAGATAAACCCACTCAGGACCAATAATGAGAGTAGTGAATACCAGGAGGGGAAGGGGAAGGTGGGGTAGAAAGGGGGAACTGATCACAAGGATCTACATATAACCCCCTCCCTGGGCAATGGACAACAGAAAAGTGGGTGAAGGGAGATGTTGGACATTGTAAGACATGACAAAATAATAAATAATTTATAAATTATCAAGGGTTTGTGAGGGAGGGAAGGAGGGGAAAAAATAAGGAGCTGATACCATACTGATGATGGCAACACGTGTACAAACGTGCTTGACACAATGGAAGTATGGATGCATTGTGATAAGAGTTGTACAAGCCTCCAATAAAGTGATTTTATAAAGGGGGGAAAAAAGACCTTCCTGAATGGGATATTGTTTATCTGGAGACTGAACAGATGGTGCAAAATGGAATGTCCAGTCTGATTGGTTTCTCTTTGTCAGAGCCTCAGTTACCATTCAGTTTCTGTGCAAAACCAACTGTTGGCCGCCCGGTATGCCGTTATGCATGTCTGTCCTCACCCATGTCAGGTTTATTACAATTTTCTGTGTATCTGCCTCTTTGCTGGACTTATCAATGAATTCATTGTATTCATCTTGGTAGCACTGATATTTATGACGCTATATATATTATTTGTATTTTAATTTGAGAGACTTTCAGAAAAGTCGAGGGAAAAAGGATGCACAGAAGTGTTTATGGCAGCGGCGTTTTTTCGGTGAGAAAAAGTTAATGAGCTCCGTGATGATAACTTGTGTCAGCTGATGTAGCGAATGAGCTGCAGTCCCCCGAGCTAGAAAGAGAAGCGTAGTAGGGTTGTAGGCTGCTTTAACAACACGATTTGAAATTAAAGTTTCTTTTAGCAACTGAACTGTAAGCCCTTTTCCAGTTATTCTTTGTTGGGAGAGAAGCATTTTTATTTCTGGGTCTCAGGTTTCTCCTCTAAAATGAGGGCCTGGATCAGGTTGCCCCAAGGCCGCTCAGCAGAGCGCGCTGCGTTTCTGTGTCCGCGATCTGTTTTAAACTCCAGTGACTTCTTTTTGTCTAGCCACTGCCAATGCTTCTTTTCAGATGACAACCCCGAGGTGGCCGAGAGGTTTGTGGAGGAGAGTGGCAGTTACGACGTCCTATATTCTCAGGAACTTTCTTCCGAGAACAGCCCACGTGTCAGGAAGCATTTTCCAGAGACTTGGATCTGGCTAGACGCCGACATGGGGTAAACGTGTGCGAGCTCCCTGCTTCCGACTTAGTGTGTGTGCTCTCGCTGCCTGTGCGCTTTCTTTCACCTTCTGTACAAGCACAGTTTGACCTACGTAGACAATGAAGGTTTTGTTTTAATTTAGAAGGGTCTTTGTCATATTTTGATGTATTATGTAACAGAGCCATATGCGAATTGTGGGCGAGGAGGTATTGTCAACGAGGAAATGACATTAACATGGTCTCAGGCGCTGATCTTTTTCCCATGAAAGGCGACTTTTCATTAAAGTCTCATGGTTTCTAGGGAGAAAAGGGTCTGTGGTTTATTTGTTGTCTTGCGTTGGAAAGCCCTCAGAATTATGTCCCGCTATCTGGTGGCGCTGCTTTTAAACGAATCCCACTCCTCGTCAGCCCCATCCCTCCGAGCCGCAGGGAGAAGGGACGTGGGTGGGAAGAGGAATTCAGCTGAGCTGACAGTCCTAGTGCTGCTTGCCCGGTGAATCACGCACCGCATGCGCGCAGTACAGGCAGTCTGTAGTTACAAACCCGCCTCGCAAAGTCTCTTATGTTATGGTATTATGTTATATTACAGATTCAAGGTGCAGCCAGTGGTTTATAATAATAAACTGATGCTTTTTAATGAACACACCAAAATACTATTATTATTTTGTTAAAGATGGTGCAGTGTACCGGGACCTTGCTATCTGAAAGCTGAGTGCTTCCGTGAAAGCTCATATAAACCAAAATAGCACCAAATGAAGGAGGAATCACTCCTCATATTTGTATGGGAAACATTTTTGAGCATGCCCAGACCAAAAAAATCACCTGCCAAATCATGTCAAAATAACACATAGGACCTAAATAACATGAATGTACGGTGTTCAGACAGCGCAAAGTGAGGGTGCTTTGGTGCTGAGCTGCTGGGTGTAGTTGTCCAAGAAGGAGCTTGGTGACCCTCTGGCTGCTCACGATGCGTGAGGCTTCGTTCAGGGCTCACCGCAAAACATGCTGACTGCTAGTTAGTGTTTCCACCTTGGTGTTTTTGAAAGGTGAATAACCTCTTCAGGGTACTTTCAGTTTGTGAAAACAGATAGGATACAGGTCTTTTGTAAAAGGGAAGGGACATAAAGCAAACCTTAAAGAAGCAGGGCATATCTGTTTCTGGAAGTGCTTACCCCCCCACCCTCCCCTGGTTTGTATATGTAGAAAAGGACATGGTCTACCACATGTTAAGACAGACTGATGTTAGATGAACTGTGCATTGCTATTCTGACTGATGTGCAAATTCAATTTGAGGAAGAGAACTTGCTTCTAATCAGGGGACTGCCTGTAGTTAGGAAAACAAACCAAAAGTCCAACCTGAAAAACCCAACCAAACAAACCTACTGACACCGACAGGTATGCCGAGGGGGAAGACGTGTGAAATTAGAGAAAGCATTCCGTTCACCTTGACTGGAGGCGTTTACGTAGACGTTATCAAAATGCTCGTCTTGAAAATGTTAGCAAGCTGCAGAAAGATTTTCTTGGGATATGATTCAGTCTACAGTGTTTTGACCTCAATCTCAAGACCTTGGGATCTACTGTTTCATACTTATTTATTTGTAATAGTTTTAAATTTAGATATATAAATGGATTAGAAAATTAAGATTCTCCCACAAATGTTGTAAATGGTGTTGATTTATTTTGAAAAGCATTAGAGCTAGTTTTACCATTTATTTATTTATTTATTTTTTTTTTGGTTTATCTTTATTTCAGTTCCAAAATTTACCAGGAATTTGAAGTTACTGTACCTGATACTATCACTTCTTGGGTGGCTACAGCTTTTGTGATCTCGGAGGACCTAGGTCTTGGGCTGACCAATGCTCCCGTGGAGGTAGTCGATTCCAGGACTGTGTATAAACTTAAGAAAATGTCAACTCTTCCTTGGATTAAAAAGAAAAACAAGATTGCATAGAATGTTGACCACAGTTTGAGAGTTTTTCATTTTGCCCTTCTGCATTAACCTACTGAGTGTACTAGTTTTATATTAGGATTTGAATAGAAACGTTTATTATCCAAGCACTTCCAAAATACCAAAGAGAAAGTGTGCTTTTAGCCAGCCCCTCTCCAAGGATGCATAGACCGTCTCGAGATTTCTGCTTAGTAGAAATTCATCCACAGTTCTTTGGTTAAATTGTGTTGCATATTTTCGCCTAAGCTGGTCAAACGAAATAGTTCCTGGTTTAGAATGCTTTACATCCATGGATCTCATCTCTGTCAGATTTGAAATGTTCTCTCTCTCTTTTAAAATTTTATTTTATTATTTTTAAGGAACCTGATCCCGGCAGTGGTGAGATACAAACCCAAAACTCTCTTTTTGAAACAGACTGTTGTAGCAAGAGAGCACCGTAGAAACTCAGTATAGCTTAGTAGAAAGAACCTTGGCTCGGCTTTTCTACTGATCAGCTATGTGACCGTACACATGTGACAGAGATCTCCAAGCTTCAGTTTTATTTTCTTTAAGCTAGGAGCATAATACCTGGCCCACCAGCCTGCAATGATTAAATGAGATGATTCTATAAGGTACCTTGTCTACAGTGTAGGCAAATGTAGTCCTTATCATTACATCAATTTATTATTATTATTTATAATAAAATGTAGTCCTTATTATTACATCAGTTTATTATTATTCTGTTAGGATAAACTCCTGTTTTCTCTTTATAGGAAAGTGGGCATTTCTAGGTGAAGTAATGGGCTTCACAGGTTTGGTGAGGTTTATTTTTAGCTGCATAAAAGGCAAAGCCTTTTTGACCTGCATGACACTATGTACTCTTGTATTTTTTTCAGCTGCAAGCCTTCCAACCATTTTTTATTTTTTTGAATCTTCCCTACTCGGTTATTCGAGGTGAAGCCTTTGCTTTGGAAGTCACCGTATTCAATTATTTGAAAGAAGCCATGGAGGTAATATATCCAAGCTTTTGTTAATAATTTACATTTTCTCATGTCAGGGTTAAGGAGCCCTGGTGGTGTAACGGTTAGTAACTGGGCTGTGATCTGCATGATTGCCAGTTTGAAACCACCATTATCTCTGCAGGAGAAAGTCTGGGCTTTCTACTCCCATAAACAGTTACAGGTTTGGAAAGCCACGGAGGACTATGAGTCAGCTTTGACTCAGTGGCAGTAAATTTGGTTTTGCTTTGGTTATGTAGGGACTGAGTTGTGCAGTGGTTGGATATATGGGCATGAAAGCATTTTATGCATTTCTGGGAGATTGAAAATAGACTTTCTTTGTCAGTAATTTTATCAGTTCATTATGTCTACAGATACTATTAGCATGTCTAAGTTAATTCTCGTGTAATTGTCAGTCCTGGGTCTTCGTTTTTATCTATGTTACACCCTTATCATCTCTGGGGCATGCATTTCTCTTTCCTGCCCCTGTACCTTCTCCCCCTCATCCCCACAACTAGCATGCATTGCAACTTTATCACTGCCTTTGCATACCGCTGCCATTGTCCAAATCAGTCCCCTTCAAGACCTGACTCAAAAGAAATATTTCCAGGGGTTTCTCACCCATTCTGTGCTGCTGGTCGGCCCCAGGTTTATGCAGTATATTATGCTGTCAAAGATTTGTTGTTTGAATCATATTCCTTTCCCTGGAAGTCAGGGGTCTGGCTATTGTCTGGATGGTGCCCATATCAGGGTTAACCAAATGCTTGATTTGGTAGAGATAGGTAATTGATTTTATTAAATAAAAATGCCACAATCTCTTTAAGCTCTATGCTGATGAAGTAAGTTGTCTCATATTTTAGTTATTATTATTATTTTTAAAAATCAAACCCACACAGTACCACGTAAAGAACAGAAACAGATGTAAAGTCAGAGAGCCAGGATCTGGTTTTCAACTCTACAACTTACCAGCAGCAATGTCATCTCCATTTCTCCAGCTGTGAAATGGGAGTCACAATTATTATCGCTATAATATGTATTTGAGGACCATGTGAGAAAATAAAAATTTAAGATATATATATTAAAATAATTCATAAAGTTCTAAATGTCTAGAGAAAGGCAATTATTGATGAGACTAGCAACCTTGTCATAATTTATAAAAGTTCACAGCCAAGATACAGCTCAGGACTAATGTTTGAGTCATACTTTCTTAGGAATCATTTTAGCAGACATCCTCAATGAATGTAATAACATTTCAATCTGTTTGTCTCTGATTTTTCTAATGGAATCAGCGTCTCAGGATGACAGAGTTAAATCAGGCTGTGGCAATAACAATATTTGAGATATCTATGCTGTACTCATCCTTAGGATCATGACAGAAAATGTAATATTAGTGGAAAGGCTAGAAATGGAACCGAAGGGTGCCCTATCGCTAAATATTTCACAATGGAATAGAAAAAACATACTTTTCCCCCCTTGGTATATCCGTTTTCCCCTCTCATTGGCTGCATCTTGTCTGGGTTTTTTTGCTACTCTTGGACCTCACAGTTTCAGTAGCATTCAAGCGGTGTTCAGGCAACACTTTAGTGGAAGCACTTATTCTCTAAAGCCCATGATACTTTTTCTTCTTCTTCTAGGTTAAGGTAATCATCGAGGAAAGTGACAAATTCGAAATCCTAGGTTCTTCAAATGAAGTAAATGCCACACGGCTCCAGCAGACCATACTGGCTCCCCAAGAGGATGGAACAACTGTAATTTTCCCAATCAAACCAACACACCTGGGAGAGATTCCTATCATAGTCAAAGCAGTCTCACCCACAGCTTCTGATGCTGTCACCCAGAATATTTTAGTAAAGGTACATCTTTGAAATCTTAAGTAAATCAAATGAGATACATAATTAAACAAGGAAGCAAAAGGTGGTTTTCTTTTAGGTTAAATTTACTGATAAGACCTAGTGGAGTGTCTCTCCATCTTCTTGGTAATACATCATTGTTCTCTCATCTGTTTGTAGATACACATCACCGAAGAGAGGGCTTCATAAAGGTTTTGGAACAATGGGTTGAAAAGATAAAAGAGTGAATCTACAGAGACAATAACTAGAATTAGGGTTCCTGGGGTTTCTGGCAGGGAAGGGAGGGGTGATCGGGAGCTGAGATCAAGGAGTGCAAGGAGGAAGAAATGGCTTTGAAAATGATTGTGATACAATTGATGTGTGTATGGATTGGGATAACAGTTGTATGAGCCCCTAATAAAATGTTAAAAAAAAAAAAGAAAGAAAGAAATATTTCACAATATATAATTAAAAAAAAAAAGAAAATGATTGTGATAGTGATTGTACAGCTCTGCTTCATATGACTGAACTACTGGATGATGGGATGTCTGAATCTTGTCCTAATAAAATGATTTTGGGGGAAAAAAGGCAATAGAACTTTCAGTTGAACTTTTTGAAGTTCCCTTATATGAAGATGTTTTAGAAATAATTGACAATTTCCCCGTTAAGTTTATTCAGAGTATGATTATAAAACAAATCTCTTTTATAGTCCTTTATAAACAGCCTTCATGGGATCTGACTACATCATGGTCAAGTTAATATGTAGATTAAATATTTTGAGACTCCTCAGTGCAGGTAGAAGACACTTTTCAGGGTGTTCCAAAGAAGACATTTTGTGTAAAAGGTAGTTCAACATAAGGGGTGAAGATTTGGGTTTTGCAGTGAGATAGCCCCTGGTTCGAATCCCAGCCCTGACAAATGCGATTTGGGGCAAGGCATTTCGTCCCTCTGGGTAATAATGGAACCCACCCCATCACTCTTCATCTTCTTCTCTATCATTTGCACTGCTAGTTCAGGGAAGGTTTTGTCTGACTAAGAAAAAGTATTAACAAGTTTGAATTAAGAATCAAGAAACGGTAGGTTCTTTTCTAGCCACAGGAGAGAGACGGGACCTTTCCACTCCCATCAGCAGCGACCGTCTCAGAAAGCCACAGGGACTGTTCTGCTTCGCCCGCGAGTCGCTGTTAGTCAGTCCTGGCTCAGTGGCAGTGTGTTCAGTTTGTTTTTACCTATCTATCCACCCACTTCAGTCACAGCTTGCTTGCTCTCAGGACTATAGATAGCTCTGTAAATAGGCTGTCGAAACCAGGCTAATTGTGTTCCTTGTTTTTGACAGGCTGAAGGAATAGAAAAATCATATTCACAATCCATCTTATTAGACTTGACCGACAACAAACTGAAAAACACCCCAAAAACTTTGAGCTTCTCCTTTCCTCCTGAGACAGTGAGTGGTAGTGAAAGAGTGCAGGTCACTGCAATTGGTAAGAATAGAGTATGGTCACTCTCTGCAATTTTTTTGTTTACAGTAATATGCAATATGTAATTTTCATCCACTTATATATGTCTTTTCCTTTTCAGTTTTTTTTCTTTTTCAGTTTTAATGAGAAGAGTTTACAAAATAATCTTTCATTTATACCTGCTGATTGCAAGTATAAATTTTGAAACAGTCTTTGATAGAAAGGGTATCAAAATATGAGTAATTCCTTAACTAATTCTCAATCTTTAATGTGAAAATGAGTCATTTGAGAATCTTATTAAAAAGCAGATTCTGGCTCAGTAGGGCTGATGGGGGGTATCTTGGGAGGCTGCTTTTATAATAAGTTCCCAGGTGATGCGTATGGTTCTGGTTTGGGCTACACTTTGAGTAGCAAGGTTCAGACTATAATGTGGCAGGTAGGAGGGGCTCTTCCTCAGGGCAGAGCTTCTGGTTTCTGTGTTTCTCCAGTGAACACCCAGAATCTTCGATGGACCTTTGTGACAACACACATATCTAGGTTCTATTTAAAACCCATTAAATCAAATGATTAAAAAAACCCATTAAATCAGAATTTCATGGTGGATGACTAGGGCATATACATTAAAAAAACCTACACGAGTGAATCTGATAATTGCTTAACATACGTCTGCATAGGACATGAGTGGACTTTGGAGGGGGAAGCTATGACTGACTTTTGTCACCCGTTCCTAGTCACCTTCAGGTAACCTAAAAGATTATTGGATCAACTAGTAAACATAACTTCCACACAGTTCCTTATATAATTGTGCTTCACACATAACCAGAGGAAATGTTTTATTGATATCTAAATAGCATATTAGGCCCTTAGGTATCAGCATCTAGGCATTTCCCACCTCCCCCCTGAAATTAATTTACATTTCATCTGCAGATATAATTATTTTTTGTGTTATAACCCTAAACATCCCAAGTCCCTTTATAGAGGACTTTATTTGGAACCTTACAGATAGTTCTGAATAAGAACGAAAGAAGTCCTCTATTTAGGTGAATGCATTCTGCCTAAGCACCTTCCCTGGAGCCCAGACAGTGACATCTTTAGGCACTTGACTGCTAGCCCAAACCTGGGCAGTTCGCAGTCCCCAGCTGTTCCTCAGGAAAAGGCGTGGCAGACTGCTTCTACGACAATGAGAGCTTTGGCAGTGGCAGTTATACCATGCCCGATAGGGTCGCTATCTCTCAGAATCAACTGGATAGTTGAGATAGTTTATTGTGCCAGCCTGGCCCATAAACACAAGTGGGATTAACTGAAGGGCAGAGAGATAAATGCCTTGGTGAGTCTCGCCTTTCTTGTCTCTTGCTCTGTGATCATCGGACCAGTGTG
>NW_022107431.1:101142630-101147983 GCF_000313985.2 Echinops telfairi | reverse complement strand
GTTAGTTGTTTTTTTTAAAAAGTATTTTCCACAAAATTGAGATGCTGGGAGATGCAGCACACACTAGCAGATGCAATACACACGGACACATGTATCCACCCATGTAGATGCACCTGTGTACATGCATAGGGGAGGAAGTCTTGAAGTTTAAATGAATACAACCACCATTTACATGAGAATGAGTCTATCTAGGCTACTAAAAAAACTTGAAGTTTAAAAACCTAGAGAACTTGATGTAAAGACCTGATTTTCTAAGGTTGTCTTCACATGTTTATTTTTATGCAAATACAAATTGTAGCTCACAATGTATGGATTGTAGATTCTTTGAGTTTTTGAGAGTCTAAATGTATGTTCACGTTGAGTATTAAAAATCTGCAGCAGTACTATTACAACCTCATTGGTTTCTCTCTGCGAACAGCTAACTGTACAGGCCCTATAAGCGAGTGTGGCTAAAACCTGCTCCTAGGAAACCGGGCTTCCTCTCATGTGGGGATATTTTCATGAGGTATTTGGATTTGGGAGAGTGTGAGTTTTCAAAGTAAAGTACATAGTAGGACACTTCTTATGCTTGCAACCCAGCAGCAGCAAGGTCCAAATTAGAACTCAGCCCCGATTTCCCTGAAGTTTTACTTAGTTTCTTAAGCCACAGTGTTAGAATATGGATAGGTATGAACTTTATGCAATTGTTGCAATTTATGTGTAATTTGGACTTAAAGGCAGACTTTAGTTGTTGATATTAAGATCAGGGCGACAGGGGGCTCGGGGAGAAGGTGTTCCAGAAGCCAGAAGAGGACGCTGCAGGGCAGAATGGACACCTATCACAAGCCGTTTACAAAGGTGGATAGGCCGGTTGCCGTCAATTACTGTTCTGAGTGTCTCAGTAAAGATGCTCACAGATCTGAAATGGAAAAAAATATGGACGTCTAAATGGAACACATTCATAATCTAGGGCAGCAGTTCTCAACCTGTGGGTTGCAACCCCTTTGGGGGTCGAACGAACCTTTCACAGAGGTCACCCGATTCATAGCAGTAGCAAAATGACAGTTATGAAGTAGCTACAAAAGTCATTTTATGGTTGGGGGGTCACCACAACACGAGGAACTGTATTAAAGGGTCACGGCATTAGGAAGATTGAGAACCACTAATCTAAGGACTGCTTAGTTAACAGGTACCTTTTTTACCCATTCATTTGGGGGATAAGTTGCTATTTCCTTGTCTTTTTGCCACTAGCAGGTAACAATTAGTTGAATACTGACTGAATTCATTGAATGTCTTGTACTTTCAGGAGATATTCTTGGCTCTTCTATCAATGGCTTAGCCTCATTGATTAGGATGCCTTATGGTTGTGGGGAACAGAACATGATAAATTTTGCGCCAAATATTTATGTTTTGGATTATTTGACTAAAAAGAAACAACTGACGGAAAATTTGAGAGAAAAAGCACTCTCGTTTATGAGGCAAGGTAAGCATTTTAGAAACATAATTTAGTTAAGTTTTTTCCTGTATGTTTTCAAGGACTGTTCTGTGGACTGCATTTCAAAACCGCTTTTGTCTTTGGCATGTGGTGGTGGGGGGGAGGGTGCTGAGATGTGCTAGAAATGCAGTCGTGAGACCCTGTGACTCCAGCTCGGGGCTCTCTATTCATTGCTGAGAGGCCGGCAGTAATGGCGCATGACCTATGGCTAGCTTTCTGGGTGGGGGGGTGGGGGGGTTTGTAGTGACTAAAGACCCTGAAACTTCCAACTCCTCAAAAACATAAAGCTTGAAGTGTTCATTGATTCATCAGGCATCCTTGGAATAGTCTGTGCGCCAGGACCAGTTCTGATGGAGGAAGTGTGAGCCTTTCCTCTCACTGTTCAGCGAAGTGTCTTGACTATGGCACCGAGTTCTACAGGCAGACGCGGTTGAATTGGTGAATGTTTTGCTGTGTATATTTTTGTCTCTGTAACTTGAGAACGGTGCTACTAACGAATTGGGCACCTACCAGGTGGTAGGTAGTGTCCTGAGCACTTTGCATCTAGTTTCTCCCTGAATGGCCACCATTAGTGTTAGTTTCAGCCTCATTTTTACAGATGGGGAAATGAAGGCACAGTAAAGTCAACCCCCCTGTCTCCAGTGACAGAGCAAGTGCGTGACAGGACTGAGATCTGGGCTCCGTCTCCAAGGCCACCTTCTTAGCTTCCATACCCAAGAGAAAATGAAGTGTTCTGAGAAAATGTTAATGATGCAACTTTTAGTTCCTGAAATATCACAAAAGCCAAACACCCAGAGTTGCAGTCTCAGTTTTGCACTTACTTATTAGGGACCTTTAGGGAAAAAACACCCCAAAGCTGTGTGTTCTTGAGTTTATCTGTCTACAGGCTTTGCAGGCTCTATGTCACAAACTCACGGACATTAGAATGACTCAATAGGTCTGCATGCTCCTTGAGCAGTACCATTTAAGAAAAGTTTGGTTCAACATTTTCCAACTCCTAAGTTCTTTCTTCTCCTCCCTCCTTGCTTGTCCCCCCACCCTCTCACCCTTCCTTGTCCCCCCATCCTCCTAGATTCCTCCCAGGGATTAGGTTAAATGCAAGGTACAGGCAGGCTACTGTGCTTTCCTACGAACCTTCCCACCATTAACAGTGGAAGACTCGGTAAGTGTAAAAGTGCCCTATGCCTCAGATTCCTTATTGCAGGGAATTTAGGGTAAGCAAGTCTCTACACAATGAGGAAAACTAGATGCTTTGCAATAATAGTAATAACAACTAAGCCCATTAAAGTGCTTTACAATATAGTTATTAACTTCTTACAAACACCTATGGGATATGTGTACTGTTAGATTGTCATTTTATAATGAGGAAACTGAGGCACAGGGCAGTTTTAAATGTACCCGTGAGTGCTTGCTCTCTCCCTCAGCACTGTTTTTAGATGGGTTTGATAATTCATTGCAATCACCACATAGAATTTAGATCATGCTCATGATAATAAGGTTTATCAGGGAAGTTAACAGGTTACAATTCAGATGAGAAATACTTAGGATACAGTTGCTCAGACAGTTTCTTCTCTGCTATATCCACAGGCAGGACTCTCTGGCTCTCAGCTTCAGTCTGGCTTCTGCCCTGCTCAAACAGAATTTAGAGTTCTTTTAGGGCTGCCAATAAGTGCCCAAACGGCATGCTACTCTGCTGTAAGCCTCAACCCAAAGGCACTCAGCTCTAACTCCGTACGTCAGCAAAACCCAGCCTCCCAGAACTAAGTGCCCAGAAGCACCTTACTTCACAAACCCGAAGCACTCAGCTTTACTTGCTCTGTGTCCTGGAAGTCCACTCTCTGTCTCTGTATTGTGCTCTGGCTCCTGGTTCTACTGCTGCTGCTTGTCTACCATTCCTCTGATGTCTAAAGCTGTCTCCTGGATCAAGGAGGTTTAATGTGCAAGGAGCTTGCGGTTCAAAGGCTGTGCGTCCCTCTTGTCTTCTTTCTCTTGATGGCAGTGAATTTCCCCCTTCTGTTTCATACCCAGAAGGATGGCAATCACAACTCTTCTTAGTCATCATTCACGGCGGAATTATATAATCCAATGAGTATCTTCCTCCACTTTTTGCCTTGATCCATCAGGAAAACGAAAATCATTTGGTGGGAGTAACAAAAGCGATGGCTAGACGAGCCAAAACAAACAATTCACTGCATTACAGTGCCTGGTTTATAAGGAGCAAAACTGGGCTTTGGAACCAAGATGGTCTGGCTTTGGAATCTACACCCTTCCTTTGTTTTCTGGGTTGTTAGAGGCCATACGATAGCATGGAAGAGGACCAGGAATGAGTCGAATCCTCTTTGTTATAGATAATGTGCAAGAGGTTTCGGCGGAACTTTTGATAAAATAGTAAGGGAAGAAATGGACTTCTACAGGAAGGGGAAAGTTTAGAATCTGGGCTGTTAGGTTAGAGCAACGTGAGTTTGTGATGTAAAGTAAAATAAATTAGACAGCGCGGGACTCTTTGGATCAGACTGAATAAACATACTACTCACAAGTGTGAACCTAGGCCTTTAGTACTTGTGTGTCAGTCAGGATGACAATGGATGGAGTCGGGTTTTACAGGAGCTGAGTTCCCTCAAAAGGCTCTGTCCAAGAGTGAAGTGTTTAGTCACCACTATGTCTTCCCTCAGTGCACTGTGGGCGTGAGAGCACAGGGGATCAGGTCTGGGGTTTTTAGAGTAGAAACGGGAAGGGAATACTTGGGGTTTGGAAAAGGTACAGAATGGAAAAGGCAAGGTATGGAAAAGGCAAAAGGAGGTAAAAGGAAGGTGCATCTAGCCTGGCCACACTGTTACCAGGGTCCTGTCTTTTGTTCAAGTGCACATAGCATTGCCTTCCTGTGAGCAAGGTATGTAAACAGAAAGAATGCCCCTCCCCCTCTTGCAGCAGGATTAATTTAGCCAGCCTGCGTTTTTTTATTTTATTAATGATACAGTAGGTTAGAAAAGCCAAGAGGTCAGTTTCCCAATCTCTTGGGCACCTTCTTTGATGTTACCATCGTCACGGAGATGGTGAGGTTGACCAGGCGCCCTATGGGGCCTGCACGTGAGCAAGAGACAGGAAGCAACTGTTTTCTTCTGACGAGGGGCTGGGAGAGAGAGACCCAGTTCCCAGCCTCCTCCTCAGAGAATGTTGTTGACCGCAGACCTCAGTTCTGCTGGCCCAGTCGGGACTGTGGAGTAGATCACCCTCCAAATCAAGCTGTCGTTGTGAAATCCAAGTAGAGGAACCGGAGTTAGTGTCCAAAGATCTTTACCAGGTAGGATGGCAGGCACAGACTAAGGTTCAACGTGAGAGAAAGACAAGGCGTTGTGAGTCAGGAAGGACTTGCTGCATGAGAGGACAGAATAAGGGAGACAGGCTGGGTGGGAGATGCCTTCTTGTGAGGAAGGAGCTGGGGGGGTATCCACCCCTCAGTCGAGTGCCTCAAAATGCGCAGTCTCCTGTGCTGACCTACAGGGCATTTGAAAAGTGGTGGACGGAGCCGCTTGGGGTCGCGCTTTTCATTGGGAAGTCAGTGCCTCGTTTCAGAGACGATGGGTTCTCCTTTGCCATTGCATTTGCCAACGGTCTGTAAGTGTGTTGTGGTGGTTTTTAATTTGTAAAGAAATTAAAGTTGCTTTGCCATGAGTCATGATTATATTATGTAAATGCCATTTATGAGCAGCACATTGTTTTACTGAAATCATGGTTGGCCCAGGCGGACTGTAACCTAACCCACTGTTTTGTGTGGGGGTTTGTTTTTGGTCCAAACAACAGCCAGCTCATGTGGTGCAGTGCCTTTCGATGTTGAAAAGAAAAATTGAACTGTAAAACAAGAACTATTTTTGATAACCA
>NW_022107431.1:101141109-101142229 GCF_000313985.2 Echinops telfairi | reverse complement strand
AGCCCTTTCTAAATAGCAGTTTATGGGTCATCATTCCCACAGTCTGGGACTTCTTTGCGAGTTCAACTTTCAGCAGCTCCTTCTAATCCTGATTATCCTGTTACTTTCTAACTCAAGAACTATTTGTGAATCGATCTGCCGAAAGGCCATACTCTAGCTCCCTTGTAAGTTTTTAGAGGAAACCATGTTTTTATCCTTCTTTCCCATCCTGATAAAATCCTCCAATTGAGGCTACTGCCCCAGGACACTGAATTGCGTGAGCCGTACCGGTACACACTGCAGTGGTGCCCACCATGTCTTTTTCTGCACATGGAAAGGAAAGCGGGCCTGCTATGCTGGGGGATTTCGAAGACAAACAGCAGAGCGTCCTTTAAAACGAGCACGGGAACCTCCTCAGCGGAGACTCCACAGGAGAGCCATGGAAACTCCTTCCCAGCTCCTGATTTCCTCCTTTGTTTTGTGGTGGGAGCTGGGCTTGGGTTCTGTTAAATCTAAACTGGCTCAAGAAATTCTCCAAGACTGGAGATTGCATGTGGGTAAACCTCCTCTTCTGGGCTGACTGCCCCTCGCTGCTAGTTCTTGATACTAATGGGGCATGCTGGCCCGTCAGCCTCCGTAAGGTAATTTCCATAAGCCCTGATCTCATCTCCATGATCTCATCCCCCTGAGCGGTCTAACACTAGCTCATGCTTGGAACGCAGTGGTGGATGTGATTGCAGGGCCTTGAGGCACGTGGCCCTCGCCGCAAAGTTGGTCCTCTCACAGAAGGTCGCTAAACCTTCTCTCTTTTTGTGTGTCCGATTGACTTCAGACTTGAACTTTGACTCTTCCGTGGTTTCAGTCCTGAATTGGAAATTGAGGGTCCTTTGGCTAATTTTTCGTTGGGAACATTATAAAATTATTCTGCCTGTCTGTAATCCCTGCCTTCTTCTGAAAAGTAAAGAGATCACATGTTGCTTTCCCCCCAGTTTTCTGAAAGTTAAAATATTTTAAAGTGAATTAGAGCAGATTCAAAAATAATCCCATTTAACTTCTTCTGCCTCATTTTTGTTGTTTTTTTTTTAATATGTGGAACATTAGCGTGCTTCCAAAAGTCAAATTATTCGAAAAGTATACTCAG
>NW_022107431.1:101107693-101140109 GCF_000313985.2 Echinops telfairi | reverse complement strand
ATTATAATAAATAATTTCTAATTTATCACGGGGTCACAGGTGGGGGAAAGGAGCTGATATCAAGGGCTCAAATAGGAATTAAATGTTTAGAAAATAATGATGGCAACATATGTATAAATATGCTGGATGCAATCGATGTATGGATTGTTATAAGAGCTTTAAGAGCCCCAATAAAATGATCTTTTAATTAAAAATAAAAGTCCTGATTTGTGGCAGACGGGACTGGTTTTGTCACCATGACAATGCACCTGCTCACACAGCCATCTCAGTGTCCCAGTTTTGGGCAAAAATCAGCATGCCTCTCTTGCCCCGTGCACCTGTGTGACCTTTTGTTTTCGCCGGTAAAGAGGGACATGAAAGGACAGCAATTTGATGACGTAGAAGAGGTGAAGAAAAAAACGAGGGAGGTACCATCAGCCATCCAAATAGATGAGTTTGAAAAATGTTTCTAGAGGAATCGCAGGTTTGACAAATTTGTTAAATGTAATGGAGAGTACTTTGAAGGTGATAAGGTTGTTTTGTAAAAAAAGTTAAATACATAGCTTTGACCAAAAAATTTCAGGCTGTTTTGGGTACCCCTTGTATGCATTTCTAGGTTCTCATTCCCGCCACCCCCCATCCTTTTTCTTTTTTTAATATACAAAGGTTTCCTTCTGTCAATGCTCTTTCAGAATGTGCTTTTTTTTAACGTAAGAGTATAACCTAATTACTACCCCTCTGTTCAGAGAGACCCTCACTGGTTTTCATAACGGCACAACACTCCATTGTTTCCATTGTGCTGTAACTTACTCAGCCAGTCTCTAATTTGGGGGCGTTAGGTAGTTTCCAGTATTTCTTCATCATCAATGATCCTGCAATTAGTCATTTTAGGCAGAGATGTTTTTATGTTGCTGTGGGTGTAACTTCAGGGTAGATTTCTAACAGGAATTTTTAGACCAAGCAATTAAAGACATTCTTTTATATAGGAGTTATTTTGAATTCTTTATTAGCAATGGATTCCTATTGGCTCCCCAGCAGAATGAGCGGCTAAAACTTTTGAATCTCTGCTGATTTGAAGGGTTGGAAATTCTGGCACGACTTTAGTTTGCATTTCTCATATTATGATTAAAGTTGCACTTTCCTTCATGTTAAAAGGGTCATTTTTTGGAAGTCTTTTCTCCAAGGATCCCTGGTGGCACAGCGGGTTTAGGCATTAGGTGATAATGAAAAAGTAGGCAGTTGAAATTCACCAGCTGCACCATGGGAGATAGATGAGGCAAACGGCTTCCGTAAACCCTCAGCAAACCTGAGGGAAGTTCTACTCTGCTCTTCACAGTTGCTCTGAATCAGAATCCATTCTATAGTAGTGGGCTTCCATTCTTTTGTCTTTTATCCATTTTTAATACCCCAAGCCCCCCAGATATGCTTCCATAAGTCTGGACTGACCCTATATCGGGTTTCCTAGACTGCTAATCTTTATGGGAGTAGACAGCCTCATATTTCTCCAGCAAAGCCCAACATCTAGAACATTCCTTATATACTACGTGTAGTAGCTACTTAGCTCTCTTCTAGTTTGCAAATATTTTCTATTAATTTGTGTTCTGTCTTTTAACGTACAGTGTGTTCTTGCCTTGGAAAAAGTGTGGGAAAAATTTTGTAATCAGAATTATTATTTTTTTCTTTGACGGCTGTGGATGGTTAGTGAACTTTTTCCCTTCACTGTTAGAGATTAACGTCTGTTGTTTATTGAGAGCTTGCCATCTAAAAGGAACTGTTTAGGGTTTTTTATATGTTGTAGTTAGGTGTTGTGCTGTTAATGTTAAGGCCAGCAGTTCGAAACTACCAGCCACTCTGTAGGATAAGGATGAGGCTTCCTATGCCTCTCTAGAGTCACAGTGTTGGAAACCCACAGGGGCAGTTCTATTCTGCCTTATAGGGTTGCTGTGAGTCATAATTGACTCAGTGGCAGTGAAATTGAGTTTTTAAGATCATGTTTAATCACTGCAAGGCAGGTGACAGTAAATTTGGAGCCAGCTAGACCTTGGGTAATTCCTAGCTTCACTAACAACCGTCTCTGCATCTTATGCTTGGCATTTTGACTCTCTGACTTCCAGTTTCACCAGCTGCAAAACGAGGATACTGATAGCACCTCCATTGTAGAGTTAGCACCTTAACTGAGTTAACACCTGCAGGGACTTTGAACAGTCCTGACGCATAGTTGGTGGTGAATAAATGTTGACTCTTTCATTGCTGGAATATCTGTGTGATGCAAATAGCTAAGTGTTCAACCACCAATAGAAAAGTTGTCGGTTTGAACCCACCCGGAGGCATCTCGGATGACAGGTTGGTGATCTACTTCAGAAAGGTCAAAGCTTTGGAAACCCTGTAAGTGATTCTATTGTACTACACGGGCTTGCCACGAGTGGAAATTAACTCCAAAGCCCCTCTTGTGTGTCCTCAGGTTACCAGAGAGAGCTTCTCTATCAAAGGGACGATGGCTCTTTCAGTGCTTTCGGGAATGATGACCCTTCTGGGAGTACTTGGTAAGTGTTTTTGCCAACTGGGCAAATTCATGCCACGGGATAGGATTTCACTAGGCCCAGATTACCATGACATTGACAGACATGTGGACGTTGACAGACATGTGGGGCTACTTTTCATTCTTTAAAAAGATTTTCAACGATCTGCCTTTGGGTCCTCAAGAAGTATGTAATGCAGTGTTCCTTAGTAAATATCAAGAACAGGGAGCAACCTTCGACAGCGTCTCTCTCTCTCGGAGTGTCAGATTCTCTCCATCTGTAAAATTGAAGGCCAGAGTAGTTGCTCTCTAACTTCCTTTCCACATCTGCTTTGTGTGAGCTCACCTGCATTTCGTGACCGCCTTGAAGGCGGAACAGAGTCCGCCTCCCTGGAAGAGGGTGTCTTGTCAGGTTTGTCTCTCTGCTGTCTTTCTTCCCCGGGTTCCTTTCTCCAGGTCTAGTCCAGTTTGGGAGTCTTCTGAGGGGGAAAGCATGGTGGTGGCTTTTTACTTGCTCGGCGGCATTTGGAGGGCTTGCTAATGTAAATCTTATGTAATTTCCCCCCTTTCACCCAGGTTGTCAGCTTTTGTTTTGAGATGTTTCCTGGAAGCGGATTCTTACATAGATATTGATCAGAATGTGTTACAAAGAACCTACACTTGGCTCAAAGGACATCAGAAATCGAATGGTGCATTTTGGGAGCCGGGAAGAGTGATCCACAGTGAGCTCCAAGGGGGCGCTAAAAGCCCGCTCACACTTACCGCCTACATCGTGACGTCGCTCCTGGGGTACAAAAAGTATCAGGTAGCTCCTCTTCAGAGGACCCCACGCAGAACAAATAGGCTAAGATATCGTCGTGCTTTCATACGCTTAGTGATGTCGATACAAATTTCACCACTAGGAAAGTAAACTTTTAGGGGAAAGATGGCTTTTTAGAATTGGAGACCATGTTCTTACAAGTTTAGGCTATGAAAGAAGATTTTTTAAAACTTCAAAAATATCATGGGGCGATGACAAAGTCTGATAATTTAGTACAAAGTGTACTCACACTCCAATGCTGAGGTACATCTGTGTACACATGGAAAGTGATGCTACTAAGCTACTTTTGCGCTAGAGCTGCCTTGATGATTGGTGCTTACTACTGCCAGTACTCACGTGATTGAAAACAGCCATTCTTTTTTATTGATCACACCCAAATCCACAGCCATCATAGCCACTGCCTGCTCATAGTGGTCCTCCCTTTAGGGTGAATTTTCACAGATGCAGACAGCCTCGCCGTTCTCCTGCAGAGTGACTGATGGGTTTGAACTATCGATCTTGCAGCTAGCAGCCCAACACTTAAATTGCTGTGTTCCAGGGCTCCTTTCTGTAAGGATTATAGCTGGGAGACCCTACGGGATAGTTCTACTGTAGGGCTGCTGTGACTCAGAGGTGACCCAAGGGCATGAGACATCTCCCTAGCTCGGCGTTAGACACATAGAAAGAAGGTATACTTAGTCTCTGCATTTAGAGCTTTACCCTTAACAACAGAAGAAATATTTTTCTCAAGACCTATTTTTCAGCCCATTTGTTTTCATGACATCCACTTGAAGAAACAATGGCAAACGCTCTGCTTCTTATTTCTTATTCCCGCTAAGGAATGGTGCTGCCTGACTTGCAAAGACTAAAAAGCAATGTTACTTTCAGAATGCACGGTGAATCTTTGAAAGTCAATGATCACTGCTGATTCCCACTGCTTGAGACAAGACCAGGTGCTTAATAAGACACAAATGAAGTTTTTGAGTGAATCTGTGTACTTTTTTAAAAGATCATTTTATTGGCGGCTCTTAGAACAATCCATACATCCATTGTATCAAGCACATTTGTACCTATGTTGCCATCCCTATTTTCTAAACATTTACATTCTATTTGAGCTTTTGGCTCTTTCTATGTGTTTTTATCCAAATATGTGGTCATAGGTTCTTTAGAAGAGTAATATATGTTTCGATTTCCTCTTCAAGCCTAATATTGATGTGCAACAGTCTATCCGTTTCTTGGAGATGGAGTTCAGTCAAGGAATCTCAGACAACTACACTCTGGCCCTTGTGACATACGCACTGGTGTCAGTGAGGAGTCCTTTAGCCCCGGAAGCTTTGGATATCCTAACTCAGAGAGCAGAGCAAGAAGGTAATGTGTGGAGTCACTAGGACCTGTCTGGGGGTTAGAGTATTGTGTGCATTATAAATTGTAGAAATTACATGAGAACATTATCCGAGCACGGAACACATCTTCTGAATGAGTTGAAAAATGAAACATGGAATATATTCTAGAGTCTAGATCAGCGGTTTTCAACCTGGGGGTCGAACGACCCTTTCACAGGGGTTGCCCAATTCATAAGAGTAGCAAAATTACAAGTTTGAAGTAGCAATGAAAATAGTTTTTTGGTTTGGGGGGGTGGTCACCACAACATGAGAAACTGTATTAAAGGGTTGTAGCATTAGGAAGGTTGCGAGCCACTGTGTCTAAACCAATTTAATCACCTCAAAAAGAAACCTGTCCTTTCTTCCTGCCTCCATCTCATTCCCTCCCAGTTCATCCCTAAGCCATCACTAATGGACATCTGTCCCTGCAGACTTCCCTGGGCCTTTGGCTGCTTCTAATCAGCATGTTTCCAAGGTTCATCCACATTGCATCAGTCAGCAATTCTTTCCTTTTCATAAACTTTCTTTTATTATAGTAAACAGATAGAACATTAGTCATTTTAGCCATTTTTAAGAGCACAATTCAGTGGGCATTAATGACATGAAGTAATGCAATTTATTATTTTTTATAGTGGAATATTGCATGGTTCTACCACTTGCAAATTAAAAATCCGTTTATCATTTGATGACTATTTGGGGGTTTCTGCTCACTCGCTATTATGAATCACGTTATTATGAACATTCATGTTCAAGTCTTGGTTGGATTCTTTTTTTTCCCCCTTGGATAGCTATCTAGCAGTGGAATCACTGGGTCAGATGGTAATTTCATGTTGGATAATCTGGGCATTCATGGTTTATATATGATTTCTGAACCATGTGAGAGTCCACTGTAGATGACACGCCTGAATAAGTTCAGAGACCGTCCTCTTTCATAACCCTACGGCAATGATCAAACCCAGGACATTGAACATCACCATGGTCACTAATGTACGGCCTGGCTCCAAGTTTACCAAGTATGTCTTTTATGGCCATTGGTTTTTCCTGACCCGCAGTGCCCTCCAGCTGGGGGCATGCAGTGCCTGCATTCAGTTGTCCAGGCCTTCAGTCTCCGGCTGTCGGGCTCCTTCTCTTTTGGTTGCTTGGTAAAATGTCCTTCCTTTAGACCAGAGGTTCTCAAGCTGTGGGTTGCGACCCCTTTGGGGGTTGAACGACCCTTTCACAGGGGCCGCCCGATTCATAACAGTAGCAAAATTACAGTTTTGAAGTAGCAATGGAAATAGTTTTTTGGTTGGGGGCTGTGGTCTCCACAACATGAGGAACTGTATTAAAGGGTCGCGGCATTCAGAAGGTTGAGGACCACTGGTCTAGATGGATCCAGACGTGGCTATACTGCTTCTAGTCTCCTTAAGAGTCTCCCAGGGCTTTTTCCTTTAGCTCTGGCCTGACTGCCTTCAGTGACTCCCCGGATTCCTTCGCCCCATTTTTGATGTGGAGGCCTTGAATGGTCTCTGAAACTGTGAGTTCTGGAAAGACTTGGTATCCAGTTCTGGTTCTGCAGCTCACCTTAGGAGCTTCCATTTCCCAACAGGACCGTGTGAGCACCACTGATTTTAGGGCGGCGTGGTGGGTTGTGCATTGGAGCTGCTAACTACAAGGTCAGCAGTTAGAATCCACCAGCAGTATGTGTTTGGATGAGAGAGATAAGGTGGGAGGGGCAAGATCAGATCTGTAGGGTGGAAAGGGTAAAGTTTCCCAACAAATATTCTCCGAGGACAGGCTCGCTCCCCTTGTAGAATGGCAGGCGCTTTGCTGTGCAGGAAAGAAAGCCTCTGTGGCCCAGATTTCTTGGCCTTTTTCTCACCTATGCTATCTTCAGTTTTCTTAAAACTTCTTCATAATAAAAGCCACCATGATGGTCCCCTGTTTTTTGAGGAAATCTATCAAGATTTCTGCTTTGGGAAACAAAGCAGTCGCTATAGCCTTCTGAATGGACTTCTTTGTCCTGAATGTAACTGGCCCAGCAGTTCCCTTTGGAAGCTGCTGTTTTGATGGGATGTTTTGGAAGGCATCCTAGCAAGACCAAGGCAAGTGTAATATTTCTGAGAGCCTACTGTGTGACACAAAGTGCGATTCTTCTGTAGTTGATTGAATGTTAACTTTCTCTAACAGGAGACATGCAATTCTGGGTGTCATCAGTGTCCACACTCACGGAATCTTGGCAGCCAAGGTCTCTGGATATCGAAGTTGCTGCCTATGCACTGCATTCCTACTGCTTGCAGTTTCAGGTTCCTCAGGGAATTGCAGTCATGAAGTGGCTAAGCAAGCAAAGAAATAGCTGGGGAGGTTTTGCATCTACACAGGTGAGAAATCTTAGTTTAAAAAAATGTGTGTGTATACATATACATCTACATATACATATACATGTATATACTTGATCATTTAAGCATTTACTAATTCAAAGATTTACATTACTAATATGAATTTTTGTATTCATGACAAACTCACCTCTGATATTTATTAGGAATAAATTAATTTCTTAACTATATTAGCTACTCTTCATCTGTCCTGGTAACTGACATGAACGTAGATGTACAGCTCAATTCAGCAAGTCTTTGCTGAGCGCTCATGTGAACCAGGCCCAGGAGATTCAAAGATGAGCATGGAAGAGTATCTTAGTTACTTAGTGTTGCTGTAACAAAAATACCACAATGAACAACTTTGAAGAACAGATATCTGTTTTCTCAGTGTCCAAGAAGAAGCTTGACATGTGAATTCAGGATGTGATTTTGTCAGTCGCTCCAGGAAGTCTTTGGCATTTCTTGCCCTTCCCGATGCTTGTCTTCGCCCCCACTCATGGTCCTGTGTGTTTCCAGGCCTGTTGTGCTGTTTTATTGCTCAGAAATGATTAGGTTGAGGACCCACTCTACTCTGATATGACCTCATTAAATAAGAAGAAAAATATCTCACAAAAATCAGAAAACATTCTATTTTTAATAGAGTCATATTTACAAGTACAGGGGTTATACTTTTAATATATATTATTTGGGGGAGGGACATAATTCAATCCATTCAATCCTAGAGAGTTCCATCCTCAAGGAAGATGGATGGTTGTGTAGTGGATGTCATAAACAATACAAAATTTAGTCACTGGAGACATTGATATATGGGTAGTTCCCAATGTCTGATGCATTTGAGTTAGGATGAACTGCTTAAAGAAGTGGCATTGGTGTGTGTGTGTGCAATGTTTGACATTGTCTGGCTACCCAAGGCGGAAGGAGGACTCCTCTGAGGGAGAGGGCAGACATACCTCCACCCCCCAACATGCTGACTTGCTTTGCACTGTTCTGACACCTTTCCACAGCACGCAGTTTCTCTGCTGGTCTTGATACTCTTTTACAATGGCCACACGGAACTCCCAGACTGCTCACAATTGTGAGCCTTCAGTAAGTGGCTCCTAGGGCATTAAGGCTGTGGTTCTTTTGTCTGCACTGTTTCTTTTCAGCCGTGCCATGGGGCATGCCCTGGCCTCTGGCCTCTCAACTTTGCAGATCCTTTGCCTCTCAGCTCCTCAGTCTCACCGTATTTGTAAGTTTGTATGTAATACGTCCAACCCCCAAAGACAAATAGAGCTCATATTTACAAAGATAGTAGTAATAAAAGACAATAATTATGAACACTGGAGGGAAGAAAGGTATTTGGCTATGTCAGAACCAACTTACAATGGAGTTGTCAACATAGAACTGTGCCATAAGTTGGGGGCGACCCATGTACTTAGATGCACAAACATTGTACTTCCTCAACAGGACACCATTGTGGCCTTGAAAGCCCTTTCCGAAGTTGCAGCCCTAACAAGCACAGAATGGACAAACCTCCAAGTGACAGCGATGGGGCCTAGTTCCCCAAACCCTGTAAAGTTTCTGATTGACACACAGAAACGCTTTCTGCTTCAGTCAGCAGAGGTAGGTAACGCAGGGTGTGAACAAGGGGTGGGTATTGAACATTTTGTGTGGATGATTCTTTGAGCTGGAATACGACTTTATTACCATTATGCTTATTTCCACGAAGATTTCTTCCCAGGGCCTTGTAGAGAGACAGGGAGGAAGAGGTGACCTCCTCTGGTTGAATGTGCTGAGCTGGGAAAGGCTGAAGGAGATAGGAACTTGGGAAAGATTTGTGGAAAAGATGAACATGGTCTTATTGGGAAAGGGATTACTGTACACTGAATTCCTATTCGCCGTAGGCACTATGCTAGACTTGTTTGGAAAAACTTTTTTCCCCTATTTAATTCTCAAATAACACTAGGAAGTAGATCTTTTTTCCTCATTGGATGCACGATGAAATGAAAATCTAGAAAAGCTACGTAGCTTCCGCAAAATTATGTACTAGCAGGAACAGAGCTAGGGTTTGAACGCCAGATGCAAAGGTCATGACTATTTCAGTTGTATTACATGTTCGGGTAGGAGAGTTGAATAGAATCAGTAGTAAAATGCTTATTTTCCAATGGAATAAAGAGATGCCCCAGTCCCTAACTTTATTGCCTTGGCTAGCCATGTGGGAAGTTAGGGTAGCGGACAAAGATGATGACTTCGAGGCTGGAAACTGAGGAAGAGGGGTGCTAGGAAGGAAGCAAAAGGAAGAAGGCTGAGGTTGTCAGTGATGCCCTGTCACTGTGCTCCCAGGAAGGCCAGAGGAGTAAGGGCCTGGCTAAGGAAGCTTAGGGGAGAGCTGACATGCATGTTTCCCAGCCCTGAGTGGAAGGCGGAGCTGTCAGGGCTCCTGCAGTGCCCTCCCGAAGGACAGAGGGCAGGGTGTCCAGAGACACTACACTCCTCTTTTTCACCTCATTGACTTGGCCCTAACTTTTGATCTGTAAGGCTGTGTAAAGCGCGTTGTCTATTCCATAGAGGGCTTATATTTTCATGAGCGATAACACTGATTTTGTGTTACTTGAAACTACACAGATATAGAAAACTAACCTCCCTCACAATATCCTCCATACTTTTATTCAGCTTCCTGTGGTGCAGCCAACTGCAATTAATATTTCTGCAGAAGGTTTTGGATTTGCTATTTGTCAGGTATGTAATAATGCTTATTTTCACTTAGTGAGCTGCAACTTTTCAGAATAATTCTTGAGTTTGAGACATTGCTAATCTTTAGCTAACTTGTATAAAACTCCTAGTGTTTTATATCTATGACTTAGGCAGAATAAGTCATCCTCTTTAATAAAAAACATAGTACAGATACTTCCAGCTAATGAGTAGACAGTAATGGAAAGGATTAATAATCTATTTGAAAACATCTCTTGGAGAGTATGCTTTTTTTGAAGCAAAGTTTAAAATTCTCTAATATGATTCATATAAATTGTTAGGGAATCTTCCACCTTTAAAAGTTTTATACAATACAACTCAGAAATACAGAATGATGGCAATTTATTATAAAAAATTTACTGCTAATTTCTTGTTATTTACTACAGCTCAACGTTATTTATAATGTGAAAAATTCAGAATCCTCTAGACGACGACGAGCTCTCCGGAATCAAGAAGCCTTTGATTTAGATGTTGCTGTGCACGATGAGGAGCATGATGGGAACCACTTGAATCTGAGTGTTTGCACAAGGTCGGCCTTTGTATAGGCCCCTCCTTCTCCTGCTTCTCCTCTCACTCGTTTTTTTTTAGAAAAAAGATTTAATTTCAGATAGTAATGAATTGCAATACTTATTACAGTGATTAATTTTAGTAACCAGGTACAATAAATAAAGGATTTAATTACAGATAGTTATTTAACCATGCAATTACACATAGTTGTTTAGCCATATTAATAGAAGGAATTACATTTAACAAAGAATTGAGTTGTATATTATATTATACTTTAGATTACAAACTTGAAACACTGCTACTTATATTTAAGCCTTTCTTAAACTTGTCTAAAAATTAAGTATAACTTTCCCAAATATATATATCTATAAACACATTTGAGTAAAAATACATACTAACACGTTTCAGGTCTAGTTTAAGACAACTTTAAATTAACCAGCTATGCTTAATATTCAAGAAATTGTTACTTCTTGTGATTAGCTTGTCTTTCATTGAAAAAATGATTCCAGATTCACATTTAGCCTGTGACATTTTTATTCCCAAACTTGTATGAAATGCAAATAATACTTTAAGTGAATTTCTCAGTGGCATATTATAAAAAGATTACCTGATGTTTCAGACTCTGTACTCTCATTAGTAGGGCCTAAGCCATTGCTTATCTCAGAGAGGTTTTCTGTGTGGCGTGATGGTATAACAAATTATTGTTCTGGCTGGTACAAAGACCATGTCTCCAAGGCACTTTTGAGGAAGTGTGGAAAATCACCGACTATAAACAGAGTGACTGTTTTTCTCCTCTGTTAATGTCACTCTGCTGCAAACACCTGTAGTTTCTAGCCAGATGTTTTCAAAAGCATATGCTCTGGCTAAGCGCATCACCCAGCAGACGACTTCAGCTGCTTCACGTTGCTGAACAGGCTAAAGTCAGCACGCGCAGTGTCTGGCTTTTCTTTTATTTATTTATTTATTTATTTTTATTGGGGCTCATACAATTCATCACAATACATAGATCAATTGTGTAAAGCACATCTATACATTTGTTGCCCTCATCATTCCCAAAATTCGCTAGCCTCTAATTTTCCATTTCCCCCCCTCCCCTTCCCTTCCTCCTCCCCTCTCCCCCATGCACCCCTAATGATTTATAAATTATTATTGTATCTTATATTACACTGTCCGGCGTCTCCCTTCACCCACCCCTCCGCTGCCCGTACCCCAGAGAGGAGGCCACACGTAGCTCCCTGTGATCCATTCCCCCCTACTACATCCCCTTTCCCTTCTGGTATCGCCACTGTCATCCCTGGTCCTGAGAGGTTCCTCTGTCCTAGATTCCCTGCGTTCCCAATTCCCGTCTGTACCGCTGTGCATCATCTGGCTTTTCAATCAGTCGGGTTTGGCAGGCAGCATTTTGCTCCTCTAAAGAGCAAGCTTCTCTAACGCCCCTCTTGCTTTTGCCATCTGAAATGACAGCAGGAGCGGGCGCAGCAGCTTTCCAGAACCCGGCTGAGCTCTTTCTCCTCCAAACAAAAACACGCCTGCCACCTGCGCATTTTAGAAAAAAATATTTATTTTCAAGGCGACAAAATGTTGGTGCTCAGATCCCTTGATTGGGTTCAGCAGGCTGAGAGAACTGTGCAGGGTAACAAACTTTCCAAGGCTTGTGATCGTCTCAAGGTGGCCAAAGAGAACACAGACTGCACCTCGAATGCAGGAGAACAAAGGGAGGCCTCCCCCACCGCTCCTCTTTAAAACCAGCTGAAGGAACGGTTCCCAAGCACCTGGCTGGGGCCTTCCCCTGAGTGGTCAAGAGACGCCCCTTTGTCAGCTCCCGACTTTGAGCTGGAAAGTTTAGTGCCGTTCATGTGAGAGGAAATTGAAAGTTGAAATTCAGTTCGGAATCACCGCTGGAAAACCCATTGTCTGTTGAAAGGGCATGTGGGTTACCCCTGTCGTGCCCTATGCAGGCATTTCCATACGGTATGACCTGGAAAAGGAGTAGGGCATCATGTCATCATCACTCACAGGGCTGGAAGGTATGCGCACATCACATGTGCAGTTATTGGATAACCTGGTTTGAAATTTTCCCTGATTAAAATGTTTTGGGATGATTTTTACTAGAATTCAAAGAATAAACTTAGCTCTTTGGATTTCTGTATGCATACCATTCACCACCATCAACTTTTGTTTTTCCTGCAAGTGTCCTTACACCCTCTCCTCTTCGGTTTAGGTTTTTAGGACCAGGTGGGAGTGGCATGGCCCTGATGGAAGTTCAGCTGCTCAGTGGCTTCTCTGTGCCCTCAGAGGGGATTCTCCCGAGTGAGACAGTTAAGAAAGTGGAGCATGATCACGGGAGACTCAACCTGTACTTGGATTCGGTAAGGAGGGTCGCCCGTGGGTGGCTGCTGACACAGCCGGGCTCAGAAACCTCGTTTGCTTGTTTGGTTTTAGTCATTGTCACATCTCTGTCTGTCTGTGTCCAGGAATGGTATTAGCATGACAGCCATTTGTTTGTTTGTATTCAATAAAAAAAAGAAATAGTAATAAAATTAGTTTAAGGAGAATCATGTTTGATGATGATCCCATGGAGGGTCCAGCTAATTAAATTAGTACTTCCTGCAAGATGTAAGAAATAAAGAAATTGCCATAGTGTAATTTAAAAGCTTTGGTAGACCACACCTTCTTCTGAGGACCTCCGCTTCAGCACACTGCTAGAAGTCTTTGTTTGGGAACTGAACATGAAAGTCAGTGTTGTGGAGTATTTCATGAAGCTCGCCACGGAATCCAAAGGGCGCATATTCCTGCGTGGAGAATTTAGGTGTTTAAATTAAAGAATGATGTCTGAGGTTTCATCTTGACACAGTATAATTAATCATCCTACACTTTTCTCATTGCTATAGGAAAATTATTGTTCCAAGAAAAAGGGGCAGAAAATGTGAGGACTTTAAGTTCTGAACGCTGTGTCAACAAAGAATCCCAGAGTGTATTGTATTTGTTATCAAAAACTGATGACTTATGCTTTCATTCTCTTCTAACATTGATATGAAACTCGTAGGTCGAATTGAAATGGAATTCTGAACATTCTGAGGGTTTCGTGTGCAGTGGGGCGAGAGCCGGGACTGCATATGCTTCTTATTTCAGTTTTGCTAAGGATGAATCACAAAGAGCTTGCTGAGTATCTGTTTTTTTAATCTGGTTTTGGAATTTTCTAAGGACTTCAGAAAGACTTTAGACTCCGGTTTCAATCCTGTGAAAACTCATTCCGAGTCTCTTGTGTCTCTTACTGTTCAGAAGTTTTTATCTATTGAATACTGCTTGAAATCCATGAGCCCGATTTGGAAGTGACTTGGAAAAAATGGAGGTTTTTTTATCTAGTGAAGCAACTAGAGTGGGAGTTTCACTTGTACCTCAGATGTCCTTGTTAGTGGTGTTCTTGAGTGTCCAGGACTTTCTGACGGATGCACTCTGACTTCCCATTTACTGTTCTCGGGAATGGAATGTATGAATGAATCAACGAGCTTCAGATTCCTTCACTAGTGTCCTTTGCCAAATCTGCGGACTTTACCCTTCTTAGAGGCAAGAGTATTGAGTTTGCACGTCAGTCGGTCAGTCAGTCAGTCGGTCAGTCGGTCGGTCGTCGGCTGCAGGCTGCACCCTCGGCTCAGGAGAGCTTCTTGGGTCCAGTGGCGCCAATGGGTTCTTCAGAGGAGAGGGCTGTAGTGCGTCATGAGCGGTTGACCCCGCAACCGGGGACGGGGACCGCATAGTCAGTCACAAGTGCTGTGCTCTTGGAACTGCTTATGTCACCACCTAGTTCTTAGCTTCCCTGTCAGGAAAATGGAAGTGAGAACAACAGCCCTCCTGTAAGGCTTGCTGGTTGAGGTCCATGCGATGCATCGTAAAAAGTACTTCGTGCGCAGTGCCTGGCGTGTAGAAGTCCTCCCTGGATGATGGCTTCTGTCTGATTCCTAAATTGATTATAAAACAAACCAAAGAAACCCTTTAATTTTATCATGACTACATTATCTGCCACCCCCTCAAGAGTCTTTTGTGTTTTTAAGGTAAATGAAACCCAGTTTTGTGTTGATATTCCTGCTGTGAGAAACTATAAGGTTTCAAATACCCAAGATGCATCGGTCTCCATAGTGGATTACTATGAACCAAGTAAGTGTGTACCGCAATCCCTGATACCTTTATTTAGAAGTTAAAGCAGGCATTTCTTTAATTGATCTTTTTCCAAGTGGCCACTTCACTTATTGGATGGCTTACAGGAGTGGAGAGGACTGGGAGATTGAAAGCAGGAGGTGAGCTTTCCACTTAAATGAAGAGAATTGACCATTACAGAAGTCCCACGATCCATCTGTCATTGAGCATGTGAAATACCATAAAGTGATATATCACACTTAGAATGGCTTACATTTTCAGTTCACAACGACCAAGTTTACCCAGAAAAATGGGGAGCGTCCACTTATGTTTAGTTTCCAGCATTTGCTTATATTCCAAGCACTCGTTCCATCTGGTTCCTGTCGTAAAGTGGAAGTTCTTCCGAGGAAAACAGCAGCAGCGCCCTCAGAGCAACAGCCTCAGCTCTGCGGGGTTGGCAATTTGTTTCTTGAGGTGTCTGTTCTTTTGTTAAAATTTACACATTATTATCACAGTTTTTTGGTGTGTGTATCAAGAGAAAAGGAGTCTGTTTGGAAAAAAAATAGCTGCTTTTGAATTTTACTGTTAGTTTCTTATTTTATGAAGTGACAGAAATTGAGATGTGGATTTACCAATGTAGACCAGACCCACGCAGGCTAGTAAATCTATGTTCAGTCACAGAGTGACGTTTTGTGAACATGCTGTCTCTAGGCTCGCATGTCTAATTATAAGTCATATCCTGGTAACGCAGTCACATGAACATCGTTATACACATATTTGTTGGTAGCTTTGATAGAATATTTATTTAGGCGATATATTGTGCTCTCACTTTAAGCCATTGAACCATTTCCTCTCATCTTTTTTTTTCCTGTTGAATTGTTTGTTTGGAGAAGAGCCTATGCTGAGGTTCTTATGGGGCATTTTGGGAAAATTATGTAGCCTCACCTCCTCTTTTTGTTTTCTAGGGAAGAGGTTTGATACACTGTGGAGACCCAGCAACAGTACCTGGTTATCCAACTTCATTAACATACCATATATACTCTTGTATAAGTTGTTTTTTAGCACATTTTTAATGCAGTTTCTGTGGTAAAATTAAGTGCCTCGGCTGATATTTGGGTCAGCTTATACTCGAGTATATAAGGTAATTGCAAAATCCCCCAGTTGATGTTTCTCAAGTGACCAGAGCAGGTTTTAAATATTTAAGGGGAAACACACACACACACACACACACACACACACGATTCAGACTATGCAAGTGTTTTGTAGAAAACAATTTACTTTTGAATGGGGTACTGTAAAATGGAAATGTGGAAAGACTGAATAGTGAAATCCTAACAATCCATTAAAAAACACCCTAAAATTAGAAGACATTAAAAACAAACATACAAACAAAAACCCTCTGAGATCTCATGGAGAAATTTGGAAACAGAATGTGCTTTTTAAACAGATGTTGTGAAAATTAAAAATCCTCGTAGTACAGCAATGAACACATTTACTGTCATTTTCTAGCTGCTTCATATAGAACTTTTTATATAGAATTTTTATAATAGGCAGTGCTCTCTCAATTTCCCTCAGTTGACTAAGTAATATTTCAGTACTATTCCAATGCTGTTTGCTCAGTGTTTTACATTCACAAAGGACATTGCCCAGGCAGACTTCTCTGACGTGTGTATACTTTTTTTTTTTAACAAAGCCGATGATAAAAATCTCTGTGAATTACTGGGCATTTTATTTGAATGCGGACAATGTAGCTCTAGAGAAGGCTGAACAATTCTCAAGTTAAACTCTGTCCCGTTGCAATAGGAGATTAAAGTTGTGCAAGTGCACTCCGTGTTCTCCCTTTTAATTCTGGCCAACTGCTGGTGGGGGATCGATTGGACTGGAAGCATTGTTTCTCTCTTGGGTTGGGTTAGCAGTTTGGACCCCTCTTGAACTGATGTAACATCTCAGTTGTTTCTTCTAAAGAACAATGAAATCATGTCAAGAATGGAAAGCGGAGGAGAGTGTTTTGGATTGCTCTTAGGTTTTGGCAGCGGGAACGTTTCCAAACAAGGGAGCTGTGTAAACTGATGTCTGCCCCTTTGAACAGGGAGACAAGCGGTGAGGAGCTACAACGCCAAGACGAAGCTGTCCTCCTGCGACCTTTGTGGGGACGTCGCTGGCTGCCGCCTGTGCAAGGATGGAGCTGCAGGCGCCCCCCGTCACTGGTGGGCCATTTCAGCCCTCTGCGTCTCGCTTCTGTGCTCTTTGCAGCGTTGGCTGTGATTTCTTCCTTAAGGACTCGGGCTCACACTAACATTTCCAGAAATCACATGCCTTTGCTTTGTTTTCGTAATGAATATGGCTTCTATATTGAAAAACACGTTTTCTCTTTTTTTTTTGTAGGGTTAGGGCGGGGGATGGATGATGATCTGTGTATATGTAGGTGCTAGTACACGTCGCTGCATACGTTTCTTCATCTGGCCTCCACCTGAAAGAAACGTCAAAGTGATTGCATTTATATTTCTTTAGTTCCCCTCCCGAAATGTTTCAGGATCTTTTTTCGTTGTGTGTGTGGTTTGTTTTCTCCAGAATAAAAATGTTGAGTGAGAGTATTTTCATTTTCGAAAGGAGACGAGCCTATCTTCTTAAGCATTAGGATGTGCCAGTGTTGGCTAATGTAGTGCTAAAGATGGAGGCCCTGGGAACTGGCACTCAACAACCTGGGGGGCGGCGGGTGGGGGGTGGTCCGCTCCCTTCCTGTTCCCAAGGGAACCTTGTCCCTCACCCCATTCCCAGTGGCCTTAGTGTGCATGTTTTTTTCTCTTTTTAAAAAAAAATCATTTTATTAGGGGCTCATACAACTCTTATACATGTCTTCTTTTTTTCTAGAAGGTGGGTGGTGAATGTTTGAATATGTCAAGTGGTCTTTTTCCCACTCCAATTCTGATCACACACCTCAGAGAAGAGGGAGAGAGGGAGTGTGCTTTCCTGTGCTTCACACCCTGTGGCTCAGTGTGCTGCAAGCTGCCCTCGTGTCTCCGTCCCACAGACTGCCGCTATTTCAGGGAGGATGGCCTGGGAGACCACAGCATGTGACATGCGGATGTAAACTGGAAAATCTCAGACCAGGAGGCACACGTTTGTGAGTGACAGGGCACTGTAAGCCAGGAATACAGAGAAATACCGTATTCAACTCAGCAGACGAATCTGAATGTAGACTGAGAAAGAAGGTGGGGTTTGGGGGGGCTCAGAAAGTCATGGTGTGACTTCTGATGTGAAGTACTTTACAGCCTTAGAGAAGGATCCTGTAGAACACGAGTGAGGAACCTTTCACCTGCCAAGGGTTTTTCTTATATTTAGAACCTCATTCTCAGGCCATTCTGGTCAAACTATTAACTCACCCCTCTGTTTCTCTTTGATGAGATGTGTGATGTTAGTGGGCATTGATGATTTCGTGGACCTTTGCTTTATAAGCCCAATGGGCCGGATGGTCCTCACCCCTGCTGTAGAAGCCTAGCCAGGCTCACATGGGGAGTGTTCAATGACTAGCGGCCTGGTGATGTCCCATGCTGATGCTGACCTGTAAGAAGTTCCTGAATTTTGAGCACATGGATTGTTGGTCATTCTGAATTCTAAGGGATAATTTGTATCACTCTGAAAATTTTAAAGAAAAATCGTTACTTCTCTTTCTCTCCTTTCCCCCCACCCTTCTTTTCTTCCTGTCTTTCTATTTTTATTTCCCAATGAGAAATATTGACATATTTCAATATACTAAAAAAATTGATGGCCTAATTTTGCACCTTAACTCATGGCATGTCCCTTGATGGACATGAAAAAAAACCAAAACACCAATTTTCACTAATGTCAGAATCTACACTATAATTTCTTTTGAACTATTGAAAAAATTAATTCTTTGAAAATAAAGTATGCAAACACAACTTTTAAAGTTAATTTTAAAATAAAGTGTACCTATAAATGAGTTTTAAGTAATTGTCATGGAGTGGATGTCCATGTATTGCATTTTAAGAGTTAGCAACATTCTGTTTTCTGAACCTTGCAATCCTAGATGAAGAAAATAGATACTAAGAGAGCAACCTATGGAGAGCGCAGCTGCATTTCAAAGAACTAACTTTTTTGTATTCATGTCTTTTCGCCCTCCAGCTTTCGGGTAGGTGTGAAATGCTGACTTTTAAGTTAGCAGCCAAGTGCTTTAACCATTGCTCCATCAGGACTCCTTGGAGATGATACCATCTCATAATGAAGTTGGGAGGGTGCTGACATGATGTCTCATTTCTCTGCCTTGCCCTGTGAATCTTCCACTGATCATTAATTTATATTGCTCTAAATATTTTGTACTGCCCTTCCCGTGTCATATATTGGGAAACACTAGTATGGAAAGGCCAATGGAAGACAGAGTAGCTTTTTAAGACCACATTTCCTCATTTAAACACTCGTATTCTGTGTATGAAACACTTCAAATGTTCAGGTGAGAAGTCACGTCGTAGCTGATCTCTACATGCATTAAGAAGAACATGGAGAAAGGAGACGAGGGGCTTAGCCCTGTGTCAGGCTGCAGTGGACTTAGGGCGAAGTGTGGACATCTTGCCCACCCTCCTAACTAACGCACAGAGAACTTGCTGTGCTACAAGAGGCAGGGGGGTTGGAGAAATTAAAATGAAAAGTGGGTTTGGATTAAAATAAGAGTAAGAAGTGTGCTTGGATTAAGATTAAAATTTGGATTAGAATGATTGCTCCTGGCACAGAAACACACAACCTCATGTTACCTGTAAATTGAAATTCTTCCATTCAGGATGGTATCAATTTCATTTATTGATGTGAACTAATTGAAAGCCCCTTCTCTTCCACTGATTGGGAACCTTCTTTATACAGCAGCATATATTACTTCCATTTTTGACCAGTTAGTGCAGTGGTTCTCAACCTTCCTAATGCCACGACTCTTTAATATTCTTCTTCATGTTGTGGTGACTCCCCCAACCTCAAAATTATTTTCACTGCTACTTCATAACTCATTTTGCTACTGTTATGAATCGGGTGACCCCTGTGAAAGGGTCAGTCGACCCCCAAAGGGGTCACGACCCACAGGTTGAGAGCCGCTGTGGTTCCAGAGACTGAATGATGGGAACAAGAAATAGCCAACAATATTGGGCCAGAGCAGCATGTTCATATTTGGTTTCACCACCCTCGCACCTTCAATCATAATTTTGAAAAAGAAACTAAACCTATGGAAATAGACCAAGTCAATGAAGTGCTTGCTTATGTTCTCTTACACGCTTCGTTTGTCCAAATACTCATTTTAATTCGCATCGTGGCTCAATGATAATTTGAACATTGCACATAAACAGATTCAGCTATGCATCTATTTCCCAGCAGTCTGTTTCTTAAATATGCAATACCACAGCCTGAATGTGGAAATCTCCAGAATTGTAGGCAGTGTAACTCTCCCCACCCAATTCTTTTGAGCTTGGGTATAGTTACTTTTAAAAAGTTAACTCGTGTTTGCCCTAATTTCTGTTTATGTTAGATAAAGCCATAAGTAAGCTGGCCTTATTTTGACCTAATTAATTAATGCCACATTTCAGGATGTTGCTTGGCATTTAAAAAAATATATTTGAGATCTAATTTTTTATTGGTCTTTAAAGTTTTTTTAAATTTTTTGAGTCATGAGGGAAAAGAAGAGGCACTCGAGAGAGACGACCCTCCTGACTTCTCCACTAACTGCCAGTTTTTATTTTCACACCAGAGGAGAAAGCTTACAAAAGTTCAAATACAGGGACCATACTAGGGCACAGCAACTTCCAGTGCAAGATGCTTTCATGATTTATAATTAAGAAACATTCTCGCACTAATACACATTCTCGTATGATTAACAAATATTCTCATATTTGAGCACTTTTGGGGTTCTTTAAAAAATCATTTTATTGGGGGCTCTTACAGTTCTCATAACATTCCATACATCAGTTGTATCAAGCATGTTTGTGCATATGTTGCCACCATCACTTTGTCGATTTTACAAGGTACCATTTTATTAACCTGCCTTATAATCTGGAGTTCTTTGTCACAGCCCTGCCTTTTCCAGTTTGCTTATTAGACTTTAATTCATATGAATATGTTGTAAATACTCCTTGGCAAGATTTCTTAACGCAAAGACATATTTTGAGCCCATCAAGTGACTGCCATGGCTCCAGGTATCCCTTTCCGTCCTTGGGTGCATCATTCTCTCGTACCGTAGGAAACCGAGACACGCGCAGTGAGAGAATTCTTCAATAAGCTCCAGGACCTCCTCCTATGTTGGTGACAGAGACCTCTGCCGAGAGGCTGAGGACGGGACTCTCCATTTCCGTTGTTTCCAGCACGTATAGGACAGTTTCAGAATTTATAAATGATCTGTGCAAGATGCTATTTGTGCTAGTATCAACGGTTTAACGATATTGGAAGTCATCTGAGGTGCGATTATTTTGATCACTACTTTGAGGACCTTCATGGTACTTTTTCAAGAATAAAAGTGATAAACGAACATTTTAAATGAAGTTTATATCTCTTCGTGTACACTTGTTTTTAAAACGTTTTCAACGAGTGAGCTGCATTTTCATCTGCCTCCTCCAAGACCACATCGTGCCACATTGCTGCCTGCTCTGGAGCAGGCTCTTTTCATTTCGGTCATGTACCACATACATGGGGAGCGAGAGGCTTTCTAGACACTTTCTGAGTTTCTAGCTCCGAAAGACACTTCTACATTGATGTCTTTGTGTCTACGCAACAGGGGTATGTTGTTAGCTGTGTTGCTATGTATTTAAGAATCGTTCTTCTATGTCACATTGTCATGAGGCCATGATCTGCTCCTCTGCTGCCTGGTGGCGTAGTAGTCACGTGTAGGGCTGCTCACTGCAAGGTCAGCAGTTCAAAACCACCAGCTCCTCGTCAGGAGAAAGATGGATTACACGTCTCAGAAACTCCCAGGGGCATTCTCCTATAGGCATCGACTTGAGGGCAGTGCGTTTGGGTTTTCTGCTAACGGGATTAAATTATCAGGAGGTCTTTATAGATCTTTAAGATTCATCTTTGATAATGTTATGAGGCTGTGACTCTATTTTGGCCCTTCAAGCTTTTATGTTTTGGATTTTAGTAGATGGTAGTTGATGTGGTAGAGTAAAATTTTTTTTTGTACAAATAAAATCTAACTTATAAATCTCCTATTTTGGGAAGCTTTTTTCTTATAAGAAGAACACTATTAAAATAAGATATTATTTTTCCAGAAATTAATGCTTAATGTATGAATTAAGGTGATTTTAAAAGCTTTACTTTTAAATATTGCTAATTTTACATTATTATGTATCCCAAAGGCAATCATGGTGTATCAATAAAAATGAAACTTTTCATCTATTTATTTTCCATGTTCTTTTTACTTTAGCATCAACCCTGCCTCTCACACGCCTCCCTGGCGGACACCTTGTTCATTGCGAGAAATGGGTGCCAGCGGGTGACTTAGGGTGCACGTCAGTGAAATGCCAGTTTGAAATGGGTGGGGCGAAGGGCACTCGATGACTGTTCCTCTCGTTCCTCTTCCTACTTGGCTTTAGGCCCTGGGTTGGGGTTAATGAGGAGATATGTAAGGGGCGAATAAAAACAAATGATGATTTATAGAAATCTTATATAAATAAAGAAGGCACAGTTTATTTATAGACTAGCACTTCAGGTGCATATTCTTGATTCCTACCCTGAATTCTTCAATGCTTCTCATACAAACCACAACGTTCTCAATTGAGGTGGTTTTTCTAGGCCCCCCCACCAGTGAACATCTGGCAATGTTTGGAGGCATTTTTGGTTTTCCCACTGGTTGGTAAGAGGGCAATGTCACATTAATCTCATGGGCAGAATCCAGGGTTTCTGTTAAACATCTCCAAATACACACGACAGCCATCCTGGTGCCCCTCCCATTCCCTAATAACTCAAAATTTCATTAGTACTCAGTTTGAGAAACTAGCTAATTAATGATAACCCAGCAGTCTATTAATTTCATATGATTCATTTACTACTAGCTTTAAGGAGCCCTGCTCCAGTGGGTATTGAGGAGGAAGATGAAGCTTTTTATTCTCCCCCCAAAACTTGCAGCTTGCAAGCCCACAGGAGTGGTTCTGCCTTCTCCCATAGGTTCGTTCTGAGTCAGAATTAACTCTGGCCATGAGTTTGTTTGTTTGGTTTTGGTGGGTACTGGAGCACTAACCACAACGTTGGCATTAACCCACCAGCTGCTCCGAGAGATGGCTGAGGTGGTCTGCCTTCGTAAAGATTTTCAGCTTCAAATGGGTGCATAAACAAATGTGGTGAAGAAAGCTGATGGTGCCTGGCTATCAAAAGATACAGTGTCTGGGATCTTAAAGGCTTGAAGGTAAATAAGCAGCCATCTAGCTTGGAAGCAACTAAGGCCACATGGAAGAAGCATGCCAGCCTGTATGATCACAAAGTGTCGAAGGGATAAAGTACCAGGCGTCAAAGAACAAAAAATCCTATCATTGTGAATGAAGGGGAGTCTTGGGTGGGGACCCAAAGCCCATCTGTAGGTAAAGACGTCCTCTTACGGAAGGGTTGCAGGGAGGAGATGAGACAGGGTGCAGTGTAGCAATGATGAAACATACAACTTTCCTATAGTTCCTAAATGCTTCTCCCCACCCACTATCATGGTCCCAATCCTATCTTAAAAGTCCAGCTAGACCAGAGGATGTACAGTGAACCCTCGCCACTTCGCGCTTCGACTTCCACAGCTTCACTTTATCGCGGTTTTTGCGTAACAGCGCATGCTCTGTCATTACTGCCACTGATTGGCACATACTGCACACGCTTGATGCCATAAATAATATAATAAATAATAAATGATAATTGTAACGTCCAAAATGTTTCACTGTATTTTCCCTTTTTCGTTTAATAAATTGGGTAATACGAGTGTAATGGTGACTAAAGGGTGTTTTTTCATGTCCTCTATGCTCTAACTACGAAAATATTTGATTTACAAATAAGGAATCCTACTTCGCGGAATTTCATTTATCACGATAGGGTCTAGAACCGATTAACCGCGATAAACGAGGGTTCACTGTATACTGGTACAGATAGGAACTGGAAACAGAATCCAGGGCTGATGATCCCTTCAGGACCAGTGGTGAGAGTGGCGATACGGGGGTGGGGTAGGAGTGGGTAGGGTGGGAGGTGGGGTGGAGGGAGGGGGTGTAAAGGGGGAACCGATTACAAGAATCTACATATAACTACCTCCCCAGGGGATGGACAACAAAAGTGGGTGAAGGGAGACGTCGGGCAGTATAAGATGACAAAATAATAATTTATAAATTATCAAGGGTTCATGAGGGACAGGAGGGGGCAAAATGAGCTGATGCAAGGGTTTAAGTAGAGAGCAAATGTTTTGAGAATGATGAGGGCAACGAATGTACAAATGTGCTTGACACAATTGATGTATGTATGGATTGTGATAAGAGTTGTATGAGCTCCCAATAAAATGATTAAAATTTTTTTTACAGCTTCAGAAGCCCTATCTGGGGCCACTGTGAGTGATAACTGACTCAATGAGAGGGGAGTTGGTTTTATAAACCATAGAATCACTAGAATTATTTGATAGTTATTCAAATCAACAAATTTATGTCAACTCTAGAAAACTACTTGGAGATAGGGAAAAGTTGGAGCAATTGTTTATTTAAAATGTCTCCCATCGGAAAGTGTAAGATATGACAAAATAATAATTTATAAATTATCAAGGGTTCATGAGGGAGGGGGCAGCGGGGAATGAGGGGGAAAATGAGGAGCTGATAGCAAGGGATCAAGTAGAAAGTAAATGTTTTGAGAATGATGATGGCAACGAGTGTACAAATGTGCTTGACACAATGGATGGATGGATGGATTGTGATAAGAGTTGTATGAGCCCCCCATAAAATGATTTTAAAAAGATAAAATAAAATGTCTCCAGTGGTAGTTTTCCAAACTTGGCTGGTCATCAGGCCATCAGACTCACTTACATAATTGGGTTTAAAAAAACAAAACAAATTTCCTTAACACTAGACATCCTAAGACTAGGTTTAGGTCTGGAATTAGGTTTTGAATGTGAATTCTTAAGCTTTCCAATGTAATGATGATGACCATTTCAATCTAGGAATACTGGGGTATGGAGTTTTCTAGACCTCCCCATCCTGAGCATAAGGAGAGACTGACTAGCAATCATGTGCTCCAGGCCAGTGGTACTGCTGTGTCTCCAGCCCCTTGAAGGGTCCCCTTCCCAGGCATGCGTCATGCTCTTGAATGATGCTGAGGGCAGTCACACGGAGGACCTGCTTCCTTCTCTCTCCCTTACCTGCTCTCTTTGTAGCAAAGGAACAGGGGCTCCCACTCGTTTTCCCTTCTCCGCTCCTCCCCTCTTCTTTCCGAGGCACTGCACCGAGTCGATCCCCAGTGGCTACATTTGCCAGCTTCTTTCCACAGCTAGGTGGCACATTGGACTAATTGTATCAAGTAGGATGTAAGCAGAAATAGCCATGTTCTTCCAAGGAGAAATATTCTTAAAAGGGAAGAGGCAACTCCCTCACTTTGTCCTTTCCTTTAACTTGCTAGCTGAAATGAGGCCCCTCAGGCCATCAGAAGGAACCGTGGGCGTCGGATTGTGAGTCTGAATACTGGGAGCTCTCGATCCTAATGGGACTAGCCTGGACTGCCTGCCTTTGGATTATTTTATGAGAGTAAATCTCTATCCTGTTTGAACCAGTGTGTCAGACAGATGCCAGGGGAACTCCGTGATCCACACTTCCTGATGCTTACGCCCTGGTACTGCTCCGCCCGCGGACTGTGCTGCTTTTCATCAATACCTGCGAGGTTGGCAGGAGGCACCTAAGATTGTAGCTCTCTCACTGCACGCTCTACCTGACTTTGAAGAAGCCAGCTGTCATATGGTCCCTGAAATCCTCATTGTGATGCTGAATTCCACACTGAAGTAGGGCCTTTGTCTCTCCCTCGCTCTCTGCTCAGGAGCCCTGGTGGCGCTGCTGGGTAAGTGTAGAACTGCTAATTCCAGAAATTGGTGGTTCAAAACCACCAGCTGCCCCTTCGGAGAAAGATGAGGTTGTCTGCTTCCGTTATGGCGTTGGAAACTATGCATGGTCATTCTGAGGCAACATTGACTTGATGGCGCTGGGCTTGGGTTTTCTTTTTCAGTTTTAACCGTGGCTTAATTTGGGGGGAGAGAGGAGGGGCGCCTGCGTGTCACTGCCCGGAGAGGCTTTAGGTCATTACTGTGTTGTTGCTGAGACCCTGTACAGCAAAACATATCCCAGTGCGACAGCTCCGCGTGGCCAGCTCAGTGACACTGAGCTCAGTCTGAGTTCCCACGCTCCCTTTCCGGTTGTCCCTCCCCATTAAATTCACGGCCCTTATTAAAGGTACTTTTGCCAATTTGATGCTCAACGCAGACATTCTTTTCCAGCTCAGCTAAATTAGTGTTCTGTTTTATAAAACTTCAGGGGATACTTTTTGTCTGTGGTTTAAAGATCAGGGCAATGGTTTCAGGGGCGCTCACAGCATTTTTAATGCATGCTTTTTCAATTTATGCCTGGTAAACTCTGATGACTCAGGCCGAAGGCCAGGAGGGCTGTACTGTCCCCTCAAAAAGCAAACAGCCACGATTCACTACCATTGAGTTGATACTGAAGGGTAGCGACCCCTTAGAATAGGCTAGAACTGTCCACTCTGAGTTTCTGAGACTGTAACACTTGATGGGATCAGCAAGCCCCATCTTTCTTCTGCAGAGCAGCTGGTGGTTTCGAACTCCTGACCTTGCAGTCAGCAACCCAACAGGGAATCATTATGCCACCAGGGCTCCCTACTGTCTTCCATGTTGCCTTATTTCTGATATAATCAACCTATCCCTGACTCTCTTTGCCTTAATTAAAATAAGAACAAACACCTATATAGAAAATTAAATGCTAGGTTCATATATAGATACCATGATGGTTTAAGACTGTCGGCTTTGGTACCAGGCAGGCCTGGGCTTGAGCTGTGACTCTTCTTTTTAGAGGGAATAGGAGTCTTTCCCCTGTGAAGTGGCATTTGCCCTGCATATTCTTCGGTGCCCTGCCCCCCAACTCACTCTATTTCAAAGGATGAAGGTGGTTTTCTGGATTGTTAGGAAGGGTGAGCTGGCCAAGGTTGACTCATCTGTTTCTCCAGTTTGGCTCCGCACTGATAAACTCCTCAGCACTTTCAGGGACTGGTGTGGAAGTCTGGTCAGGAGTGGGGTTTAGTAAGTAGATCCATTTGATCATATACCAGTTTGTATCCTCCAATTTTTGCCTCTATTAGGAATAGAGGGAATATTCTGGTAATTAGTGTCTGTTGACTTTTGCTCACCCAATGGGGATGAGTTGGACATCTTAATTCACACCCCCAGAGACTGCAGTACCTACGTATAGTATGCTCTGGGGTACATTTTGCATTATCTGGCATATATTAAGTGCACAATAAATTATGATCATAACTACACGTTGGTGTATGTCAGTAGATGTGGCTTGGGCTTTAGTTGTATGTGTCTGCTGCTAAGAATTGAGTGTTGTCCCCTCAAATCTGTGTCTACTTGGTAATTTTGTAATTTGACAGTTATTTATGACGTAATAATGCCTCCTGATGTGATCTAATGTGAAGTCAGGAAATTAGGCTGGGAGGCAACACCTTTACACAGATCAGAGCCCACTTCAGATATAAGGGGGGGATTCCCATAGGCTGTGGTCCACACCACCTTTCATCTTACAAGAGATAAAAGGAGGGGGAAGTGAGCAGGGGAGGAGAGACATCAGCACTATCAAGAACGAGGAGCTGGGAGCAGCATTGTGCCTTTGGGAACTGAGCTGTCTGCACCAAGAACCTCCTAGATCCAAGAGCGATTGAGGCCGAGACACGTGGAGATCACCCAAGGGTACTGGGCCCACAGATGTTGAGCGGAGACAAGACCCTTGTAGAGAACCTTGTGGGCCTCTCCCCTTTACCTGGTGCTCTCAACAACCCTGATGCTGTTCATTCTGATGTTGCCAACTTCTCCATTTTTCTCATCTGCTACTCCCCCCTCCAAATCAGCAAGTCTCTAGTCTCTTTTGCCTTAACTTTTCTCATCGTCTCACATGAGCTGTGAGTCAAAGCCTCCTCCTTCCTCCTCTGTTCTGCTGCTAGGTCATGTCCCGAGGGGAGGGGAGTGATGAAAGGACTTTGGAAGCTTCTCCTCTCTGATTGGCAGTTGGCTTTTATTCCCTTCTATGTTATCCCAATTGTAAAAGAAATCAGACAAGTGCATGAGTTCAGGATGAGGGAGACATATTAAATGTCAGCTGACATGAAAAGGCTTGATGGTCAAACTATGAGTCAGTGACAAGAGAGCACACGTCTCCAGTTTTTGAGCAAGGAGGGTATTAGTTCTGGTATGCCTGGCTCTGAATGTCGCAATGTAAGAAAGGAGACTGACTGGAGTCCATATGGGCCAAGCGGACACAATGATGTCAGGATGAGGATCAAAGACCGTGGGATATTCGGCTGGTTAAAGCAGCAGTGCGGATGCTACCTGCAAACCTGCTGTGTGCCATGGAAGAAGCACACCAGCCTATGCAACCACGAGGGGTCGAAGGGATCAGGTATAAGGCATCATCAGAACAAAAAATCTTACCATAGTGAATGATGGGGGGAGTGCGGAGTGGAGACCCAAAGTCCATTAGTAGGCCACTGGAGATCCCCTTGCAGAGGGGTCTCGGGGAGGAGATGAGCCAGTCAGGGTGCGATGTAACAACAATGAGAAATACAACTTTCCTCTAGTTCCTAAATGTTTCCTCCCCGCTCCCACTACCATGACTCAAATTCAACCTTGCAAGTCTGGCTAGACCAGAGAAAATACACTGGTACAGATAGGAACTGAAAATACAGGGAATCCAGGGTGGATGAGCCCTATAGGACCAGTGGTGTGAGTGGCGAAACAGGGAGGGTAGAGGGAGAGTGGGTAGGAAAGAGGGAACCGATTACAAGGAACTATATGTGACCTCCTCCCTGGGGGACGGACAACAGAAAAGTGGGTGAAGGGAGATGTTGGACAGGGCAAGATATGACAAAATACCCATTTATATACTATCAAGGGCTCATGAGGGGTGGGGAGCAGGGAGGGAGGGGAAAAATGAGGACCTAATGTCGGGGGTTTAAGTGGAGAGAAAATGTTTTGAGAATGATATACAAATGCGCTTTACACAATTGATGTGTGTATGGATTGCGATAACAGTTGTGAGCCCCTAATAAAATGTTAAAAAAAAAAAGCAAACCTGCTGTGTGCAAGCATATGATGCAGAATTATTACAGTGGTTTCATATCAGGAGAATTGAAATGGGAGGTAACTATCTGGGAGGGTGGTGACTACATTTGTACTTTCAGCAATTTTCACATGTGCCATTGAGTGACGTAAACCTGCATTCACCACGTTGTGACACTTTTTAAAATGACACTTTTCCACTACCTCTTAAAAGGGATGATTAGAAATGATAGGGATTTGGAGGCTTTCTAGTTTAGTGCCCTGGTTTTGCTAAGACACAAGGAAATTAAGAGCCTTGAACAAGTGTTACAACTTCTTAAGAGCAAAATTGGGGGGCCGAACTAGAAAACCTCCGTACTGACTTGTAGATAGTCAATAAGTGGTTTGGGGAAGAGCAAGCCCATTGCTTCACCTTGAATTTGAATTCCAGTTCATGCAGCTTGTCCTGTGGACTCAGTGCTGATGGCTCAATGTCCTTCCTGCTCCACTCACGAGTGGGAGGCCTAGACTTGCCATCCATTCCAGGATAACGTACTCCTTATGTGTTTTATGAATGATTCTGGAAGCGATGGCAAATAGAGTTCCTCTTAAGTGCCAGCTGACATCAGTTGGCTCATGGTTGCTGGAAGGGATTTTGCAGAGAATTTTGAGGTCCCTTCTGGGCACAATGGGGACAAGATCTGGAAAATGCCATGGGTGTCTGCATGGGAGACCGGGATGGGAGGTAGCACTGGTAATGGGGTGGTTCTGGAGTTGGGAAGTGGCATTCTTGATTAGGGTCTCCAGTATACAATTTCTTATTTAATCATACTGCTTTCTAATTTAAACGAATTGTTTTGCTGGTTTGGTCTTGATTCGCGTACCAGAGTGTAAGCCTCACATAGAACATTTAACCCTGCGCTGTAGGCACGCAGGTATAGACGTGCATATGAGGGGGCTTCAAAAAGTTTGTGAAAAAAAGGGAATTAAAAGATAACGGAATTTCTCCATGAAAATGTGTGTGTATATGTGCATGAATATGTATACATACATGCATGTATGTTTATATATACGTGAGTATACACACAAATATATATATATCTACACAAATTGAAGGGGGTTTTAAAAAACTCACGGACAAATTTCATGATCTTTTTATTCCTTTTCTCATGAACTTTGAAAGCCCACTCTTATATGTCTTATGTCTGCTGATTAAAGAAACAAGCAATTAGTGGACTTTACCTCCACTCAATGGCTTAGTTAATTTTTGTTACTTGTAAGCCGTTTTATTGGGACAAAATCCAACTATCATACAATTCACTTGTTCAATCATATTAAGACGAGCTGTACAATCATTACCACAATCAAGTTTAGAACGCTTTCATCTTTCTTGTACTCCTTGTTATGAGGTCCCCATTTCCTTCCAGCCCCTGCCATACCGCTAATGAAACATTCATCCAGTTACTGTCCCCACCCACTCAGCTATCCCAGATTCACATACTGGAAAACATACAACAACACAAAATAAAGAGTCAAAAAGGCTAGAAACAGCAGCAAAATAGAGGCAAAACACCAGCTGAATAGAAATCAGAAAATATAAAAAACGAGAACAAGTTTACAAAGGGTCAAAAGAGAGATCAAATGCGAAGGTGTTCGATTTTAACCTAACTCCATCTGCCATAGTCCACTTTGCAATGCACTGTGTGTGAAGCAAGGCGATTCACACCCTGGGTCTAGCTCAATGGCTTGCTTTAATAACATGAACATAAAGCTATGCATTAAAGGCTCTGTCCACTCAAACAAGTGAAAATAAACAACTGCCTTTTTTCCCTCCTTCAAAGTCTTTGACTTTTCAGTTTTAATATTTTCTCTGATTTTTCTTTTTCTTTTTAGGGCTTGGTTGACAGGTATTGAAGGCCAGGAAAATTTGTTTAGGACTATAAGAAAATTTGGTAAAATTTAGTGCACTGGATCAGGGTTTTAGTCCTAGTCAGCCTTTAGGTAATGATTTAACTGTAATTCCTAGACCTCTGCGACACCTACATAGCATCCACTAACGAAAGAAAAATCCTACACACACACACACACACACATATGCGCATGTAGAACATGTAGGATGCTATAGAGGAATCCTACACACATATACATGCACATATGTATGCATATATATGCACGTGTGTGTGACTCTTCTTTCGTTATGGATGCTCTGTAGGTGTCGCACAGGTCTGGGCATTACGCTCCCTGAGCAGGATGCTACGTACGTAACCATGCACATGCTCTGTTGCTCACAGCACCCACACACTGATATTTTAGGCAGTAAGTGCTCAGAAACGTTTAACTCAGAAATAGAATTTGAGGTGCCAACAAAGAAGATTTTCACCGTGTGAAAAATGGTACGGGATTTCAGGTCGAGGAAATAATGGGGGAAAGGGTTGTGAAACTAGTGTGTGGACAGCATCTGATGTCCTCTGACTTCACAAGGGGAGGGAAGAGCATCACCATCAGCATGGTCCCAGGCCGATCCCTAAACCCTCCAACCTGCTTCACCGATTCTGAGACCCCTCCCCCCTCCCAAGGCATTCCACTGCTCTGCCAGGTTGGAAAATCCATGGCAACGGCCACACGACTCGCACACAATAGTCAGGGCCATGGAGTTATTAGGGAACTTAATAGGCTATCATTCAAGATCAGAAATGTGCAGGATACAATTCTTGTAGTCACTAGTGAGCCTCTTCTTGGCCATGCCCTCATGCTTGCTTCTCTTTGCTTCTTGGCCTTTCCGCGACCTGCTCTGTTAGCCTTTGCCATACTTGGACAAGTGTTACAACGCTTCTTTAGTCCTGCTGACGGCCACCCCAAGGGCAGGCCACGCTGTAATGAGGGCCTGAGGGCAGTCAGCGCTCGCTCCATGTGCCCACAAATCTAGCTTGCCAGGGGGCATCTCCCTCCACAAGCAGTCAGTCCTCTTGTTGGAAGACACTCAGCTCCACTTGTTCTGTGGCCTGGGAAACCTGCCTCTCTACTCTTACTTCTGGAAGGGCTTGGATCATCGAGGCTGGAAGTTATAGCCTTCAAGTTAAATGTTCTACGATGGATAGATAGTACATTGAATTGTCCCCAGTTGAGAAACAAATGATACATTTCATGGGTCTCTGCTGGAACAAAGTGCCACAGTACCACCATCAGGACCTCGCTCACAGTTGTGGAGCAGTTGGGATCTCAACGGTCTCTTTCTCTCAGGAGGGCCTCGTCAGATAAAAAAAGGCAGCACGTCCTGGTGAGGAGGCTCTGAGCCCTTCAATGACTTGGTCTTTCACTCTCCTGCCTCCTTGTAGACGCCCATCAAGACATTAGATAGAGAGTAGGATTTTTAAAAAATTACTTTATTGGGAGCTCATACAATTCTTATCACAATCCATCCATCCATTGTGTCAAGCACATTTGTACATTTGTTACCATCATCATTCTCAAAGCATTTTCTTTCTACTTGTGCTCTTGGGATCAGCTCCTGATTTCCCCCCCTCCCTCCACAGCCCCCCTCCCTCATGAACCCTTGATAACTTATAAATTATTATTATTTTGTCATGTCTTACACTCTCTGATGTCTCCCTTCACCCACTTTTCTGTTGTCCACCCCACAGGATGGAGGTTATATGCATATCCTTATAATCGGTTCCCCTTTACACCCCACCCTCCCTCCACCATCCC
>NW_022107431.1:101073468-101106807 GCF_000313985.2 Echinops telfairi | reverse complement strand
CTTGTCCCTGGGCTTGTTGACACCCCTTCCTTTCCCCCACTTCCCTCTCTCCCATGTGCCCCTGCAACCATTGGTCCCATTGCTTTCTCCTCCAGATTGCTTATCCAGGCTATCTTATCTAGATAGACCTACAGAGATAAAAATATGCACAAAAACAAGACAGAGTAAAACAAAGCAACAAAACAAAAACAACAACAACAAAAATCCAATGGAAATAAAAAGAGAAAAGCCTGCAAATTACTTCAAGTTCTGCTTGTTGACCTTTAGGAGTGTTTTCTGGTCGAGTTTGATGGAGTGCCATGCCCCCTGGCCCCAAAGTCTATTTTTGGTACTCCCTTGGGAATTCCTTGCTCTGCTCCCTTTGCTATTCTGTTGCACGCCCTTAGTGTTTAGCCTCAGTGTGGTGGGGTCAGATCAGCTCAATTCCCACACTGTGTCTCCAGTGTTGTCCTCTGTAGGGTTATGGGTCAGTGAGGGATGTCGGGTCTCATAGAGGGGCTGGCCATATGGTTCTCTCTGTGCTTCAGCTGCTCTGAGCAGGGATATTGTCCTCAAGCCTTGGTGGGCCAGAATGTGCTCCACGAGAGAGTAGGATTTGATCATCACAGGTGCAAAAGAAGTTGGAGAAACAGTACAGAGACCTCCTGTATCATCTGCCTTCTCCCAGTAGTGACCTCTCTAGAACCACAGTGCAGTATTGGAGCCAGGCAGGTTGCAGTGAACTGGACTGTAAGCTTCACTTGGCTTTGGTTGTCCTTTGGGGTGGCATCCTTTTTCATACATATGCTTGTAAAATGATCACTGATCTGTTCTCCATCTCTCTGGTTTTTCCATTTCGAGAACGATATGTCAACAGAATCATCGTGTGTTACTTTTTGGATGTTTCCCCTCCACTTGCACAATGCCCTGAAGACCCATCCAAGCAGGGGTTGCCGCATGATCAGCTGTCCATTTCCCCTGACTGCTAAGGAGTGCTCCAGGAGCTTCGTTCGGGTAGCACACCGGAGTCCTGGAGCGGATCTCAACTTGCCAGCCCGATGTGAAATCTTCAAATGAAACAGATGCTATGCGGGACAAACAGACCACGTGATAAAGGCAGGATCACAGTGAAGCAACTTCTTAGTAATTCTCAGGAGAAGACAAGGGGGCCGGGAACAGCAGGCCCCATCCTGCTACTTCCTAAGGTTTGTCTCTGACAGGAAGCCACAGGTCTGAAGTGAAACGCTTAAGAAGTTACCGACAGGTGCCATTATTGAAGTGTTTGGTTTTAATATGGGCTTGCATATTCTGAGGCTGAGCGAAGGACGTGATGTTTGGTGCTGGACAGCTTTTCTTTCTTTTTTTTTTTTTTAAACATTTTATTAGGGGCTCATACAACTGTTATCCCAATCCATACACACATCAATTGTGTAAAGCACATTTGTACATCATTCTCAAAACATTTTCTCTCCACTTAAACCCCCGGCTGGACAGCTTTTCAATCACAACATGAATGCCCTTCTCCCCAGAATCTCTCTCACTAGGAGTTTTCCAGAGAGACAACATTTTGGGTAATGTGGCTACAGCTAATGTACAGTTTGCAGTAATAAAGTGATTGTGGAATTTTGTCATAGAGTTAAATGTAGTCTACTAAATTGATTTCAAGGCTCATTCCACTGCCACCAGGTTGATGCTGAGCTTATAACTGGGTTGCAATACAAAAAAGCTAGTTGAGTGGTGGCAATAAGGAACCAGGTGGCTTAGTGGGGCAAGCATTGGGCTGCCTTCCTTAAGGTCTGCAGTTGGAAGCCCTCCGTTGCTTCTCGGGAGAAAGATGAGGTTTCCTCCACCTGCCAAGGTTTACTGTGTCAGAAACCCACAGGGGCAGCTCTACTACGTCCCATAGGGGTGCTCTCTCAGCATTGACTCGATGGCAGTAAGTTTTAACGGTGGGAAAAGACCAATGCATATTTCTAGGCCAGGTCTTATCTATTATTACACAAGGTCATGCTGCCACCAGGGGGCAGAGAAGGACTAGAGAGAAGTCAGTCCTTTCCCCAATCCTGCCTACCTTCAAAATCCCGTTTGTGTTCTGAGAATAAAATGAGATCTGAGGGTGTCCCCCCACCGCCTTTAATTTTGGGCATACAATAAAGTTATATATAAGGTTATTATTATATGCTTTAGGATGCATTGTACTCCTGGGCTCCTACTTCGGGCAGAAACATTCATTTGTCTTAGAGCCACAGCACAGGTCCGGAATGGGACTGCTTTTCCCCTTTCTGAAAATAAACCTGATTTTCAAAACCTAAGAGATTATTGTAGCCTTTGGCAGTTTTAGACAAAGGCACTATTTGCGCCTTCGACCATCCCCCTTGTACTTTGTTTTGATGAAGGACTAAGTGATGACAAGTGAAGGTTGGCCTAGAATTTGTGGAATTTTAGTCCCTGAGGAAATCAAAGCATCTCCATTAATCATCGAACATGTATTTATTGCTATCTTTTTCCATCTTCTTCGCCCCCCCCCCCTTTTTACATGGTTGGAATTTTTCTTTGACGGATTCTTTCATAATTGTGGCGGGAGAAGAACAAACGTAATTGTAATGGAAAGATAGCAACGTGTGCTTCTTCGGGGGGTTTGCAGCCTGGGGGGCCCGCAGAGGCCGCCCTCCGTGCTCAGCACAAGGCCTCCCACAGCTTCCTCTTCCTTTACACGAGCTGCTCCAGCTCGGGTTAAAGATGCTGTAGGGAGAGTCCAGGGAAACCCGCTCCCTTAGGCAGATTGTCTAGAACGTCTGTCATAGGAATGTGGATGACTGGCATTGGAGCCCGTAACAATGGGACTTCTCCGCAGGGGCCACCTGCTGTCTTCTTCCCTTTCCTCAAGCAAAGGCTCCGCAGTGAGACAGTTGTGTTACCTGGTGAGATGAGGCTCTAGGATGCAGGAGCATCTTCCCAAAGGGCGCAATCATTCCAGGGTGCCATCAGCCGGGGAAGTTGTGAGTCCACAGACAGGAACCTGAAAATCAGGAGAGCGGTTTTGTTTTTCGTTCTCTGGGTCAGCCGTTGGAAACCACTGCTCCTCCTCAGGAGGAGGAGGAGACTTCTACCCTGTAAAGAGGTAGGGTCTCAGAAAGCCACAGGAGGTCACTCCATCCCCTCCAACAGGGTGCTACGAGGTGGAATGGGCAGTTTGGGTGGGTGCAAAAGGTTAACTTGTTTGGCTGCCGCTATCGGAAAGATGGGTGCCGTGAGGCCATCTAAGTGCCTTGGAAGAAGCCCGGGTAACTTCTTCTGCGCACTCCATCACCGAAGACCTAATGGAGCACGGCCCACCCTCTCACTCTCTTACCGCGAGGAGGGGCCCGTCAGCCCTATTGCCACCGGTCTAAAAAAGCAAAAACAAAACCCAAACCCATGCTTCCGGTGCTCCTGGATGGCGTTTAAACAGAGGGAGGCTGCAGACAGACAAGGAGCTCAGACGAGTGAATTGATCTTTCATTGTTTTTTTTTCACCCCCGCACACGTTTCTTGAGCAGCGGTTGGTCAGCAGGAGCTTTTGTAGGCCCTGAGGATGGAAGTGGGGAAGCCCTTCCCTTGCTCCCGAGGAGCTTGTGGGCTAGTGGAAAGGGTGAGCTGTATGATTTCACAAAGGATGGCTAAGCTCCTGCCCCAGGGACATTTTTTAAAAGGATTTTGAATTCTCTGGGGGCATTTGAGACCATCAGGAGACTGAGGAGTGTGGGATATGGAAGGAACCCTGGTGGCTCTAAGAAGTAAGCATTGGACCCTCAACCTTGAGGTTAGTGGATCAGACCCACCAGCGGCTCCACGAGAGAACATTGAGGTTGCCTGCTCTTGCAAAGACTCTCAGTCTTGGGCACCTTAGCTAGGGCCACAATGAATCGGAGTCACCCCAGGGGCAGTGGGTTTGGTATGACAATGGGATAAAGGCACTGCACAACATTGTTAAATGAAGGGTAGTTATACTCATCTGACTTGATTAATTGCTGGGACATCCCCAGGTGAGGGTGGGAGAATTTCGCTTGGCCAACTAAATTACCTAGTTGCTCATTTATTCTCCGTGTTATCGCTCAGATATTACTGATTTCTAAGTGTTTCTGCCTTATTTCTAATATACTGAGGGTAATTGAAGGGCTAGGATTGCAAGGTGAGAGCCACGTCTCACCATGTAGTAGTGTGGAGGAGGTTGCTTTAACCGATGAAACACTGAAGTAGACATTTGAAGGTCAAGTTCACGTTAAAGTCAAGCTCACCAAGCCCAGCCCTCTCACGGTCACCTTGAAGGACGATGGATCCTCTCAGATACCCAGAATAGAGGGGTTTCCTCCAACACAAAATGCTAAGCACCTCCCTGAACAACATTCTCTCCAGTCTGTTATGAGAAGATTGAGTAGGTGAATGATCTGTGTTTACTATCAGCTTAGAATGAACTTCCTCACTTGTTTTTTTGTTAAGTGATATTCCGTCCCAGGGTCAAAGTCAGGTACCAGGGCTAACGCTCAGGCTTCCGGAGTCCCAGTTGCTTTGACATGGCTCCTAAGAGGGATGTTTCCATTTTCTTACTTTGCCATAGGATCAAAATCTCTGGACATTAATAGACAAGCACCAGTCAAAACCAATTTCTACTGGTTCTTCATTCTGAACCCAAGACAGGGCTAAACAGTATTAGACATCATTTGTGCAGTGTCCGGACCAGTGCTGAAAGTGAGATTCAAGCCTTCCAGGCCCCCAGCCATGCTGGCGGGGCAGACAAAGAAGAGGGCGAGGAGACAGAGATGTGGAGAAATGCATATGCATGTGGGTCTGAGTCCCTGGGTGGTACAGACAGTGAACGTGCTTGTTTGCTAACCAGGAAGTGGGAGATTTGAGTCCACTCAGGTGCCTCGGAAGAAGTCCTGGTGATCAACTTCTGAACAATCGTGCACTGAAAACCCTATGGGACATAGTTCTATGTGGACACACAGGGGGCCGCTATGAGCTCGAGTGGTGGTGGCGGCTGCGGCCGTGGTTGAAGTGATGTGTGTGATAAGCTGTATTGCCTGCTCGGGAAAGACATTGTGAACCAGGGTGACAAAAGCCTCACCCTCTTCAGATCAAAGCCCTGTCTATTTTTTTTAAAATTAGAAATGAAAACCAAAACACAACCAAGCCACCCACTCTTGAAAAGAGATTTGGAGCAGAGGAGCCTAGGGTGCTGCCCCTTCAGTATGGTCCTCTCCTGGGACAGGAGCGTCTAGATGTTGCCGCCAATTGCTCAAGGGGCAGAGTCCCTTGGCTGATGTGCCCGGGGAGAAAGGCAAACTCGTGGCACGGTTTTGTCCAGGGTCTTCTGTCCATAAGGCCAGTCCTCGAAGCTCACAGCTTGATTGCTTGCCTACCATGTGACAGGGCACTCTTCCAAATTCCTCACATGCTTTAGGCCAGTTCCTCTTTCCATGTGCCTCCAGGCTAAGTGCAATGTTATAGAAGAAGAGACTGACCACCTTGAGGGGAAGTATCTAGAACATTATCTTAAGCAGAGAGTCTGGACTCAGTGTATTCAGCTCAGTGTATCAGCTTGGATTCTGGACTCAGTGTATCAGCTCAGTGTATCAGCTTGGATTCTGGACTCAGTGTATCAGCTCAGTGTATCAGCTTGGATTCTGGACTCAGTATATCAGCTCAGTGTATCAGCTTGGATTCTGGACTCAGTGTATCAGCATGCCCCTGTTCCTGACCTGTCACCAGGTGGCACTCGCCCTGCCTGCATGGAGCACTGTGGGCCTGGACTAAAGCCTGCCAACTTTACCCACAGTCCTGGGCCTGGTGAACGTGGGATTGACACTTGTTGGGAGAGAGCAATCCAGAGGAAATCTGGGGTTGATGATCAAGTCACTCCAGCACTGACTCAAGACCCATGTGACATGGGATGCCATTCCTTATATTTGATGCATTTATATTTATTTCTAAATAATGAATGAAGATTTATTGGAATACCGTAACCCCCAAACCCACTAACATCAAGCTGATTGCAATCCCTAGTGACCCTTTGTGGGGTTTCTGAGACTATAGCTCTTTACAAGACAAGCTCAAAGCCTTCCTCTGGAAGAGCAGCTGGTGCTTTTGAACTCTGCCCTGAGCAGTCTAATGCCTAGCCCTCAGTGTCCATATTGCAGGGGTGCTCAACATGTCCATCGCGATCTACTAGTCGATCGCAAGTGTAGTGCGGGGGGATGGTATGGCATTAAAAAAATAGACGTAAGCCTATCATCAATCCCGTCACTTAATTGATATATAGTGCAGTCAATCAGATGCAATCTTAGGTGTCAAACGCATGCGCAAACAACTGCGCTAAGTGCCGCAAAACTGACAAGCTAAGTTATCAATTTTTAGATCTTGTTTTTTTCCCTCTTAAATGTAAGAAAGGGTATTAAAATGAGTGGGGGAGCTGGACCAAGTAAGAAGAGAAAACGTATCACTTTCCTACGGAATGGGAGATTTTGACACTACAAGCCGACATTCAGCTGAAGTCCAGAGCCATGAACCATTCTGGAACTTACTCGCAGAGGGAAAGTACCCAAACATGAGAACATGTGCTACCTCCTTGACTGCATTATTTGGCTCTACTTATTTATGTGAGTCACCCTTTTCCCACATAAAGATCATTAAGTCCAAGCACCGTTCCACCATGACTGATGATCATTTGGAAGTGTGCTTGAGATTGGCTGTCAGCAGCTACTGTCTGGACTATGCATCCCTGGCTCATTCCATTTCAGTGCAAGTCATCAGACTAAAGTCAGGTAATGAAAAAAATGTACATAGTTAATTGTGTTGTGTTGTGCAATATGGACTCATGCGGTTACGCAAGGTACATAAGCATACATTGTACATATAAAGAATTCTCAGTACATTTATCAATAAATGTAATAAATAAATAAAAAATAAAAATATATGTTTTGCATTTTTGTAGTTGGTAGATCATTTTGACATGATCATTTTATAAGTAGCTCAGATGCTGAAAAAATATGAGCACCCCTTCCATATTATTTCATAATTAATTAAATGTAAAACCATAAAAGACATTGTTATTGAGTTGATTTGGACTGAAAGTGAGACTATGGGACAGAGTGGAACTTCCCCATAGATTTTCCCAGTCTGTAATCTTTGTGTGTGTGTGAGGGGGAATCCATTATTTATTCATTGGCTGCAATCTTTAGGGTGGCAAACTATCACATCTTTTTTCCCCTTGGGGCAGCTAGTGGGTCGTGAATGACCTTGTGGTTAACAGCTAAGCAACTTAATCATGGTACCATGAGGGCTTTTGGAGATAAATTATAGGTAGTCTTTAAGCAACTGCTTTATCTCTATTGTATCCCCATCTACTAAGTGGCCATTAGGGACTATAATGGTGCAAACACTCCCTGCATTTGGCTGTAAATGAAAAAGCTGGGGGCTCTAGACCACCAAGAGAGATCTTGGAAGAAAATTCTGGTGATCTCATACGGAAAAAATAAAAGCTGCTACGGAGGACACGAGTTTGGCGAAGTCAGGTGTTACGTTGGCTTGATGGCAACTTAGAAAACATTCATTGTCCTTAGTTTAAAGGTGAGCTTAGGGCTGTTGAGTAATTTTCCTTTGTGGCATAGCTTCTCTGAGGCAGAAGCGAGCCTTAAATTGACCACGACGACATCAATGTCACATTCTTTCTCACTGAGTTATATCAGAGGATCAGCTGTCTTCATATTTGGAACAGATTTCCAATCAGCCTTTTTTTTTTGAAAAGGGGAGAACGCTGGGCATGATTTCTGTGCTCATGATTTCTTTGTTTTGCTCTGCTCTGCTATTGAGTCATCTGTGTGCGATTCTTTCTTTTTGTAGCTTGATTTTTTATCATCTGTCTTTGATTTGCTCAAACGCTTTTCTCTATGCAATTTGTATTGTGTTCGTTTCTTTTTCTATGGAAACCAAATTTTTTTGTAGCTAATTTAATAATACATGCTTTGCCACTTTGAAATCTCATTCTTTCACTATGAGAATGGAGCTTATATAGCATAATCATGGGTAAATTAAGTAAAAGATTATATATAAATATATAACTGCATGCTTAAATTTATAAAGTTTCAGTCTCGTAATTATCCTTATGAATTGTTCAGCCAACACTACAACTTAACCAATCCCACCTGCCAATTCTAACTAAAAGGTTAGGGGTTTGAGCCCACCTAATGACTTTTGAGGAGACTGACTGACTGACCACCCAAGCAACCAACCAAGCAACCAACCAATCCAACCAACCAACCAACCAACCAACCAATCCAACCAACCGACCAACCGACCGACCAACTCACTGCCATCGAGTTGATGCCGACTCAGAGGGCGCCTGTAGGACAGGGTCGAGCTGCCTTCCGAGACTGTAAATCTTTATGGGGGTAGAAAACCTCATCTTTTCCCCAGGAGCTACTGCTGTTTCAAACAGGTGGCCTTGCCGTTCACCGCCCAACACGCAACCACTGCACCACCAGGCTTCCTTCTGGGGAGAAAGACCTCACAAATCAGCTTCTATGAGGATGACAACCAAGAAAATCCAGTGGGGGCTGTCGTGCTCTGTCACATGGGGTCACTGTGAATGGGAATCAGCATGAACACAATACCTTTGTTACAATGAATGCTTAAAAGTTGATAAATTGTTATTAAATAAAGTTTAAACTTTATTCAGATTTCCTTAGTTTGTACTTAATATCCTTTTTGTGTTCCAGGATTCGATCCAGGTTTCAAGGATCATACTGCCTTTAATTGTCCTCAGGGCTGTGAGAACGTCTCCAATTTCTCTGGCGTTTGAAGAGCAGGGGCTGGGGGGCACTAGGCAGGCACCCTAAGAACTTGGTCAGGTGGCAGGTCTGGATGGCGCTTTTCTCATGATGACACTGGAGGATGTGTTTTGAGAGGATGGCCCTCAGAAGTAAAATTATTCCATTATATCAAGATGTATACTTTCAACACGACTTTTGATGGTTGCTATGAACCTTTATCATGTGGATGTACCCTTGTTGGTTGGATTTCTACATGATAAAGTTAATTTTTTTTGTTTCATGAAATACAGTTAACCAGTTTTAAGTGGACATTGTGATGATTTCCCCTCCTCATTCTTCTTTTCTTTATTCTTGGCAACCATCAACCTTTTTCCCCTTCAATATATGTGCTTATTCCAGATATTTCATATAAGTGGATTATAATGTATTTCCTTCTGGGCCTGGCTTATTTCACTTAGCATAATATTTCCAAGGTGCATCAATGGCATGGCACTTCATTTTTCATCAGAGTTGAATAATACTCTATTGTGCACATCTCAGCACCCTGAAAATTTGAACCTCAAGTCCCCTAAACTGTGAGAGAATAAAGGTTTGTTTGTGAAAGTCATCCACTTGTGGTGTTTCTCTTATAGCTGCACTAGATCACTAAGCCATCTGCCTTCCATGCTGATAACCCGGTCAAAACATGGTGTGGATGAGTAATGCTTAGCCCTGCCATCCCTTCTTCTTGGTTCATGAAGCATGCTTTCTCAAGGTGTTTTACCAGCCCTGGAGAGCTGTGCTTTGACAGTCTTCTTGGAGCTCCCTAGTGATATACTTCTTTTCTGGGCATCCTCCCACTCCTATGTTTTCCTTTAATGTACTGGCAGCCTTTTCTCGTGTATGTTTGGGGATTAGAAATGTCTCTAAATTGTATTAAACATGGAGCTTAACTTTCTGTTTCTCATTCTTTAGTTGTTTTTATTTTTTTTTTCTTGAAGGACAAAAGACTAGCCATATGGTTTCCCATAATGGATTCAGGAGGTAAGAGCTTTAGCTAGTGGAAATAGCAATCATAGAAAGTTGACTTTAATGAGCAAGAAATGTGAAGAGAATGGATAATACCAGAATACAAAATAATTTCTTTATGGTAAATTCTAGCTAAGTAAAGCCACCTGTATGTCTGGGTCTTGCGCCATGATCTGCATGAGCGGCAACATCTGGAATGCAGAACTGATGTGAACGAACTGCTCGTCCCACAGTCCTGGCCTAACCGGAGCGTGGGGATTGGTGCTGTCGGCTTCTACGTACGAGGGTAAGTGAAAAAGGATTGCTGTACAATCAGAGAAACCCTTTGCAAAACAAAAATACAGAGACGTGAAGTTGTTGTTTCCTGACATATCCTGTAGGTAGATCTGGACAGTTCTGAAAATGGTCTTCTCATCTCTCTCACTGGGTGCCAAGGGCCCTGCTCCTTCCAATTTCTATCACATTACAATGGAAACGTTGGCAGTCTTGAGGGAGTCAAATCATGCTCATTTTACATGTTCTGTAGAGCCTGAAGGAGCAAGGTCAGAATAGTCAGGTGCACGGGGTCAAGTTTCCCCGTGATGCTCTCGTGGGTGGCTCTTGGTATACCTGCAAAACAAGCCGGCCGTCATAGAAAGAAAGAAGCCTCAGCACAACGTTCCTGCCCTTTGATTCACCAAACGTCTTTATAATGCGGCCGCGTCGTGATTGCATTGTGTCCTTGAGAAAGCTCTCAAGGTTACCCCTTTGGGATTCAAGACAACATTTAACACGAGCTGACCTCTCTGCCTTGACTGTAACGCAGTAGGGTCCCTTGGAGGCCACTGGTTTGATGGGGCCTTTTTAAAAAATTGAAGGCCCTTTCACAAGCCTAAGAGACATATTATATTACTGACAGATCTTGTCTGCAGTCCGATCATAGAGAGAGACATGTTTAGCCATGGTTCCCCCCCCCAAGCCACCCCCACACTGTGGGCTTTACTAGAGAAGTTAACAGGTAACAGTTCTCCCAATCAAGACAGGCAGGACTCTCCTTGGTCCTTGGTCTCTCAGCTCCGCAGCCCTTTGGCCTCTGCCCCACTCAGGTAACAGTTTAAATACATTTTATTTGGAATAAATGCTTGCATGAATCAATTGGAACTCTAGTAGGACTACTTTTTGACTTACTCCCTTCACCCACTTTTCTGTTTTATTTTTGAATCTACTATTGCCTTTTGATGTACTGCACTTGATCTTAGCCAAAAGGCTGAGAAGCGATTTCCTTTTGAAGTGCTGATCTCTAGCCTACTTCATGTGTTTTCCATAGTCTTCCCCAGGCCCTTTATTTGGACTTGCTCTAAAGAGTCTACTGGTGCGAGTGTTCTTCTTTCCACTCACTACCAGTCAGCAGGTGTTGCTTAGCCGACTGGGTATCCGAGATCATGTGACTCTGCCTTCAAGGTTGCCGTCATTGGAATTATGGAGGGAAATAGAAATATGTGGTTCATTTGGCATCTGGAAGATTATCTAAATAATAAAAAGTTATGCACTTAATGTAAAATTGGAAATGTTCAGAGAACATTTGTATTTGGACAGCACGACGTGTGCCAGTGGACATCTTAAGGAGATGGGCTTGGGTGAAGGTCTGTTCCTTTGATCGCTGGCCCTTGTCGGGAGCTTCCCTGGGGAAAGTCCTCACACAATGCATGACCAAATACTATCTAAGTGGTGTGGTGAGGCAAAGAGCTGCGCAGAGATTTTCTGAAGCAATGGGTTCCTCTGGGTGCTTCCATGCCCACGAAACATTCTTCAAGTCGATGGGGGGCACTTCCCCTTTCCCTTGGTAACTGCGCTTCTCTTGCAAATCCTGTGGCTCCTTTTTTCTTTCAAATCTCTCTTAGGGATTCATTATCTTAGTGTCAATTTGGAGGGGTGGCGGATGATTGGAGCTGTTGGTGATCTCACACCTATCGGGATAGCACCACCTTCAACCACGTCGATTGTTTACTAGTACAAGGGAGCACTGAAGAGGTGTTTACCCAAGATCATAAGATGAAACAGAAGACAAAATACTGAAGGTGCAAGTAAAATACTTCCTTGAACGCTCCCTTTTAGACAGGAATATGTTAAAACATATTGCTTCCCGAAAGAACTACTCTGCCTCTTGGTTCCAAAAATCAAGGCGAGAATAGAAGTGGCCTGGCTGTTACCATGGCAAATGTAAACAAGTTCTTGCATTCCAAATTCCATTTTAATTACTTTAAAAAATCATTTTATTAGGGGCTCATACAACTCTTACCACAATCCATACATACATCAATTGTGTAAAGCACATTTGTACATTCCTTGCCCTCATCATTCTCAAAACATTTGCTCTCCACTTAAGCCCCTGGCATCAGCTCCTCACTTTTTCCTCTCCCTCCCCGCTCGCCCCTCCGTCATGAACACTTGATAACTTATAAATTGTTATTATTCTTACACTGTCGGACGTCTCCCTTCACCCACTTTTCTGTTGTCCGTCCCCCAGGGAGGAGGTTATATGTAGATCCTTGTAATTGGTTCCCCATTTCCACCCCACCCTCCCTTCACCCTCCTGGTATCGTCACTCTCACCACTGGTCCTGAAGGTATCATCCGACCTAGATTCCCTGTGTTTCCAGTTTCTATCTGTACCAGTGCACATCCTCTGGTCTAGCCAGATTTGTAAGGTAGAATTGGGATCATGATAGTGGGGTGGGGTGGGGGGGCGCAGGAGGAGGAAGCATTCAGGAACTAGAACTTGCAGGGGTCCTCAAACTTTTAAAACAGGGCGCCAGTTCACTGTCCCTCAAACCTGTTGGAAGGCCGGACTATAGTTTTAAAAAAAACCTATGAACAAATTTGTATGCACACACACTGCACATATCTTATTTTGAAGTAAAAAAAAAAAAGGGAGAAAAACACCCAGCAGGCCGGATAAATGTCCTCGTGGAGTGCATGTGGCCCGCGGGCCGTAGTTTGAGGACCCCTGATAGAGGAAAGTTGTATGTTTCATTGTTGCTACACTGCACCCTGACTGCCTCGTCTCCTCCCCACGACCCTTCCATAAGGGGATGTCCAATTACCTACAGATGGGCTTTGGGTCCCCACTCTGCACTCCCCCTCATTCACAATGATATTTTTTGTTCTGATGATGCCTGATAGCTGATCCCTTCGACACCTTGTGATCGCACAGGCTGGTGTGCTTCTTCCATGTGGGCTTTGTTCCTTCTCAGATAGATGGCCACTTGTTTGCCCCATTTTAATTACTTAAATTCTTCATAAAGATCAGTCTTCAGCGTATATGTGTTAGTTTTTATAATGTGTAAGGTACCGACCATTATGTACTTTCCAAATGAAAAAAAATCAGTTATACTAGAAAATTAAAGAAGAAATCAAATACACATTTCTTAAATAAAACAATATGTTGCCACATTCTTTTAAAGTTATCTAAAGTATACCATATGCTATATATCTTGAATTGACCTCATTTCTCCCCAGCATGTCTCTTTTTAATATACTGCATATATACTGTTCCATGTTCCAAGAAAAGATTCTTTGTCAAATTTATATTTGGCTCCTTTAGTGTCCAGACCTTCTGAGTGAAATCAGAATGGGAAATATTGTGACTTATTCTAAAATTATTGGAACTTTGGGAATGAAATTAGTACTCAATATAAGTAAAACAAAAATTTTGCCTGGAGTGCTTTACTTTTAATTTTATTACCCACCTAATTCATAAAGTTTCCCTAGTTTTTATATGGAAAAACCAAGGAATAGAATGGCTTACTGCATTTCAACTAAAAGGAAATCTGTAACAAAACACATTAAAATTAAAAATATCTTCCACCTTTAGGGCAATTATATCCATACGTATTACACAGGATAGGGATAAGTACTATTCCACAAATGAGACATCTTTTTTTTTTTTTTGGTTAGAGCACAACTTATATATTTCAAATGGACAAAACATTAATATCACTGTACAGTGTCTTAAGATAACTTGCCCTTGAATGGGAGCTTCCTGTCCAGTACTTTGAGCTCGACAAGACGTTGTCTAAAAAATGTACTACCGTGGAAAATGAAGACTGCTTAAATCGAATGGGGGAGGGGAGGGTCTGTGGTTTTTCTTGGTGATTAATTGCTGTCACACTGTCCTTCGGGCGGCTGAGGGAGTTTCATATTTTCTTTAGACATCATTAGGCGCCGGAGCTCTTGCAAGACAACTTTGATGCTGTAGGAATTCTGCCATTTTGCTAGCACTGATATGGCTCTTGGGTCTACCACTCCATTAGAACTATTAACTCCATTCATATTAATTTTTGTTACAAATCTTACAAAGGTGGGTGCTTCTGAGGATTTAGGTCCACATTCTATTTTAAGGCTGTATATCCGGTTTTCATAAATTGTCCGAGCACGTGGTGGCTGCCATCTTGCGTCGCTGTCGCCGGAAGGCCAAGAGACATCTTTTAAAAGACATCGCATGCCACATTTAGAATGATGAATCTAGAATGTAGAAGATCAGATCTGTTTTCTGAACCCGGTGAGACTAAACCTAGAACACGAATCAGCTCCGCTATGAGTATGGGCTCAAACCAAGCGACAAGTATGAGGATGGGGAAGGACGAGGCAGTGCTGTAGTCTGCTGTGCCGGGATGGCCGTGAGTCAGAGCCCACTCGACCGTGCCCAACCACCCCCACCAGCGAGTTGTCTTCTCCTCACAGGGGAAATAGGATTCTTATGTTTTTTATTCATCTAGTACAGACTCTTGGAGTTGGCAGGGGTCTCTTTTATACTTATAATTCTGAAAGATTACTTTTTCCCAAGCTATTTAATAGGGAATTAAAGAATTAGGAAATTCTTCCCCATTATTTAAAACAGACTGTTTTGGAGCTTGGTTCAGAAATTAGGAAACACTAATTGAACCAAGGGTTTCTAAACTATAACATCAAAGAACAAAGTCTCATTTAAAAAGAGTCTGCAATTATGATTGGGTGCTAAGCTTGGTAAATGCATCCAGGCACACGCCTACTTACATGAAAATGTGGTTGATTCATATTTAGGAAATGCTGCCTCCAGCCTTTTAGACGGACAAGGTACAGTCCTAGTTTAAAAGCTGATATTTTTAGTGAGCATTTGTTGTGCAAGTAATAGTATTGAAAATCTGTCCTGCAACACACAGAGAAAAGGGCATACAACAAGACAGATTTAGTATGAAGCACTATTAAGTATTTTGGAATCATTAGAAAATTCAACGAGGGATTACTGTGAAAAATTCCTTTTATTTGTATATTATAGTGTATGTGTGGCTGTGTGTAACACACCCATTGTCTTAGCTTCCTCGTGCAGCTACAACAGAAAGAACACAAGTGAGTGGCTTTAGCGAGCAGGAATTTATTCACTCACAGTTTCCAAAAATCACACTCACTGCCATCAAGTGGATTCCTACCCTGTAGGACAGGGTAGAACAGTAACTTTATGGGAGTAGAAAGCTACATCTTTCTCCGTCAGACAAGCTGTTGGTTTTGAACTGCTGACCTTGCAGTTACCAGCCCAACACTGAACCACTATGCCACCAGGACTCTCACTGCACACAGTGTAAGAAGCTCAGATTCTGAATTCAGGCTGTCAGCACAGCTCTGGAAGAAAGCCCTTTTCATCTTTCAAGTTCCGCAGGCCTGGCTTCCCTTGGAGGTCTCCATGGCATCAGTCCCCTGACAACCCCCCCCCCAACCCCCCGTGGGTCTACAGACTCATGGGCGGGGCCCTGGGTCCTAGGACACACTCTGCTCCCAGCTCCTCTTGCTTGGTGGTACTGAGGTATCGCTCCCTCTGCGGGGCTCTCCCTCCTGTAAGATTACAGGTGATGCAGGGATGTAGACAGGCTAAAACTTAAGGCTTTATTATTTGTTCTCCCTTTAAATGTTGTCCTACTTTTTAATATTTTCTGCTTTCTTTACAATTGAAGTTTTTCCCCTCTGTTTTATTTGTTATTGCTTTTGGCAAAATGTTCTGTACATGAAATTCACTGTAGGTAAATCTATAGAGACAATAACTGGATTAATAGTTTCTTAGGCTTATAGAAAGGGAGGTCAAGGGCAAACAGGGTGTTAACAATAAGTAAAAGAAAGAAGAAAATGTTCTAAAATTGTGGTGACGATTGCACAACTCTATTGAATATGATTAAACCATTGAATTGTATGATATGTAAATCGTATGTCAATAAAACCGTTAAAAAGAAAAAGGTGACACGGGACACACCTCAGGGAAACTCACCTTAAGTCAAACTAAGGTTTAAACTCTGAATAAATGTGTAGCCAGACTACTTTAATCCTGCCTCATTCCCATAGCACAAACATAATCTCCATGAACAAAACCTCATCCTACCTCATGAACACCTATTGTTGCTGTTGTTAAGCGCCATTGAGCTGCTTCCACCCATATTGGCCCTACGCACAACAGACGGAAACACTGCCTGGTCCTGCACCACCCTCACAATTGCTGCGACGTCCGAGCCCATTGTTGCAACCACGGGGTCAATCCAGCTATCTCATTGAGGGCCTTCCTCTGTTTCGCTGCCCCTCCACCTTTCCAAGCATGATGTCCTTCTCCAGGGACTGTCTCTCCTGACAGTATGTCCAAAGTCTGTGAGATGAAGTTTTGCCACCTTTACCTCTAAGGAGCACTCTGGCTGTACTTCTTCCAAGGCAGATCCGTTTGTTCTTTTAGCAGTTCATGGTACTTCCAGTATTCTTCATCAGCACCACAACTCAGACGCACCAATTCTTCGCTGGCCTTCCTTATCCAATGTCCAAGATTCACATGCATTTGAGGCCATCAAAAAATACCAGGACTTGGTCCTCAAAATAACGTTCTTGCTTTTCAGGACTCTAAAGAGATCCTGCGTAGCAGATTCACCCACTGCAACTCATCTCTTGATCTCGTGACTGCTGCTTGCATAAGCATGGACTGTGGATCGAAGCAACCAAAGCGAGACAAAATCCTTGACAACTTCAACTTTTTCTCCATTTATCTTGATGTTGCCTATCGGTTCAGTTATGAGAATTTAGGTCTTCTTCACATGAAGTCTTAGTCCAGACCGAAGGCTGAAATTCTTGATCATCATCAGCAAGTGCTTCAAATCCTCCTCACTTTCAGCAAGCAAAGTTGTGTTATCTGCCTATTGATGGCTACTAATAAGCGTTCCTCCCATCCTGATGCCACATTCTTCTTCATATAATCTAGCTTCTCTGCAGATTTGCTCAGCATACAGATCGAGCAAGTACAGTGAGAGGTTGCTGTTAGATGCCCTCAAGTCAGTTGTAACTCAGTGAGTCTCTGACTCCCTGGAAGCAGAAGGAAACATTGCCAGGGGCGGAGCCTTCAGGAAGAACGCTGTCACATTTGTCAAAAAGAATCTACCTGAAAGAACCATGCTGTCTGGGATAGGATGATAGCTGTATGACTACGAGGAAGGCCAGGTAGTAAAACTATTATTCAGATTTCTGCACCAAATTCTAGAGCCAGTGAAGAAGAACTTAAAGCATCATACTCACTCCTGTAGTTGGAAATTCACCAGCCATGCGATCAAGATGCGTAATAATTAGTGCCATTTAGAATGCGAACCTTGTAAACCAAGAGGAAGGGTCAGTAGCCGGAACAGAGGGCCGTGGTGATAGAAACAAAGCTGGAGATTGATTGATAAGATTTGGCAAGACCAACGACTTCTCCATTGCAAGTACCATTTTCAGCAACATATATGGCTATTAAATATTTGGAGCTTACCAGATGGAAAACACAGGAAACAATTCACTACATCGGTGCTAAGAGACAATGGAGAAGCTCCATATCATCAGCCAAAAGAAGACCAGGGCTGACTATGGGCCATCAATTGTTCATGTGTAAGTTCAAGTTGAAGCTGAAGAAAATTAAAACAAGTCTCTGAGAGCCATGGCTTTCCAATTTTATCTCCAAGCATTCCACATTCCATAGCTCTGGAAGTGACCACTAGTAAATCTTCTGTTCCTATGTATTCATTTGTATTATGTAGACTTTATATGAATGAAATGATTCTGCATGCACTCATTTTTTTGTCTCCATTTCCAACAAATTCTCCGGTGTTGAGTGAGTACTTTAGAAGCACTGTATAAAGGAAAAAGCTTAAAAGGGGATAAAACTTATTTAAAACAAGCCATTTTACAATTAAATGAAGCATATCCAGGTAAGTTAAGTACAGTTGAGGATTCTGATCAAATATCTGGCACCTAAATATTTGCCAATCTTTAAAAATAATAAATTAATGGAAACATGAATCTCATCTGTTTTTCTGAGATCAATTATCATTTTTTTCTTCTGTAATTGTGTGCATATTTAGAAAAGATAACATGATTTAAAATCTAAACCTGTGACAAAGGAAAGGAAAAAGAAAATTTATAACCAGATAGTAAAACTATCACTGATGAACATAAATTTGTTCTCACATTTCTCTATCCAATCATTTTAAAGATACATGTATCCACATTTCTTTTCCATGTATAGATATATTTCTGCCTTGAAATATGCAATATCTAACTTTCTAAGAGACGGTTTCAAATATATAAGGTGATACTTTAATAACTGACCACAGAAGCCAAAAATTACTGAAGGTGGTAAAAAAATGGCCATTTTGGGACCATCTGTGATTCATAGATTTTTGGATAGGTTCTAGGTTAGGCAAAATATTTGAACAGAGCTTGGCTTGGTTTGTGAAGAATTTTCTCAACATATTATGCAGCTATGTACTTAACATGAGCTCGTTAAAGTAGCTTCAACACAAGGTAAAGAATAAGACCTTCTGAGGTCCTTCTCTTTAAATAGCTAAACGTTTCAATTCATTATATAAATTAGTACCACGTTTGGGCTTTGGACTGAGGGGTTTGGAAGAAATTCTCTGTGAACTCTGGGGTCAGGCAGTTGAGGTGAAGAGTGAGAAATCTTTCACTAAAGCAGTTTTTTATTAGGCCCGTTTAATCACTGGTTTATAAAAGTACTCGGCGTTCTAATGAGCTAGCCTCCAGCTCTTTGTGCCTATTTTGTAGATATTGGTAGGCCTGTGACTTCACTCTTTGCGAGGCTAATGATTCCATATTAGAACGCTCTGGCTGCTAGAAAATGGTCTGTATGGCTTTCACTCGCTTTTTCTGGGCCAACTCGTGAGCCATAAAGAAACATCTAATTTCTCTCTATGGAACGATCTTCCAAATATCAAAGACAACATGGTTTTATTTTCATCAACTGGAGCTTTCCTCAGTGCATCCTAGGACCAGTGGCGTGGCTGGGGGTGTGTGTGGGTAAAGTATAGGGCTGAAGTTTAGTGAAAAAGAAGAAAACCTCCAATGAACTAGATTGTCGCCGTAGCTTCAATAGGAACTCCAACATAACAACAATTGTAAGGTTGGTTTAGGTTTGGGCAGTATTTATTCTGTTGTACCCATGCTGTCAAGGAGTCAGAGGTTAGTTGACTGCGCCAATAACAACTACACGATAACAACCTTGTAGGCATATGGGGTCAGTATCATATATAATTTCATAACTTCAAATAAAAAAATACTGGTAATCATCTTTCTTGTCAAAATAGAAGGGTGTAAGTGTTGGGAGCCGGCCCTAGCAGACATTCTCAAGGTCTTTCAGTGACCGGCCCTAGTGGAAAATTACTGGCAGGTGGTTATGCCTTAAAAGATATCTTAGTCACCAAAGCTTCCTTGTTCTATGAAAATGTCTGAGACAGTTTGCAGTCTGTGTTACCCCCGTCTCCCCACGAAGTGTTCTTTGACCATTGTGCATCTGTAACTGTTCTGCAGCTACGTGACCTTGGTTGGTTATCCTCCCCACTCTTCACCCATTGGTTGAAATACTAAGCACTCATTGGACTACAGACGTACCATATTGAGAATAGGATGGATAGCCGATTGGTTAACATTCTTATGCTTCATTATAATAATACATGTTGGATTGGATACTGTGCAGCACACCTTATTAGAATATGCACCTCCCAGTTCCTCTTTATATTCCCCTAACTTTGCCAAAATAAACGAGCTTGATCAGCATTTGTCTTGCTCCATGTCTCCGTGTCTTTCTTTCCATCCAGGTTCGTCTTTTCCCCCAAGGTCCTGCTCGTGCGTCCCGCTGGCTGGGACGCAACATGTAAGTGTGAAGGTCATTTTGTCTTTGGGACGTTTTTTGAATTGATCTGAACATGGACTGCTCTAGATGTATTTGAAATGATCGTTTTTTATAAAATCATGTAAAAGGTACTATGTAAGACATTAAAAAATTAAAGGATCCCTATATATGACATAGTAAATCAATTCAACAATATACTGAAAAAACATACATTATGGCCAAGTGGGATTGATACCAGGTTTGGAAACATAATTCAACATGACAATAACAATCAGTATAATACATCACACAAATGAAGGAAAAGAATCACATGGTCATATCAAAATCTAACTCCCAATCCTGATAAAAACACTCAACAAAATAGGATTAGAAAGGAAATTCCTCAACATAATAAAGGGCATACGTACAACATTGCATTTTGGATTCTGGGAATATAATTTTGTTACATTACTTGCTAACGTCATTGGTGTGGGGCCAGTTCTACAAAGGTCTTGCTGACTTTTGGGATTGTTTTAAAGGAGGTTCATCGAGAATCGGTGTCAGGGATCTGGAGGCCTTGGAGCAATGACCCCCGTCTTCATGACAGACATGTGATCCGTGTGCCTACGAAGAGGGCCAAGTCACCCTCAGGGAAATGAGAAATCTGACTGAAAATTCTTCATACTTTCACCACAGAAGCTTGTGAACAGCCTGATCATTCAGGAAGTTAAAACAAATACTTCCAGAGCCTCCATTGGTCCAGGTACACTGTACAATCTTGCTCTGTTGTTTGCATCAGAAGAAACTACAGCAGAACGGCTCTGGTCATATTGACCAGTTGTCATCGCTGATGGTAAAGAAGGTAACCTTAATTTTCATGGAGTGTCATAATGTGTTAAGTGAAAGATCAATGACTTACTTTTTAAAGTTGATTTTATGATAGTTATATCAGGTGGTTGCCAAATATTTGGGCAGAGGTATAATTTCAGTGCTTGCCAGAGAGACTACTTTCTACAGAAAAGGCCTCTGTAGCCCAGAAAATCCTCTGAAGGTCATTCTAATCTATCTTCGAGAGTCTCCATGGGTCAACGTTGACTCAACTGTGAAGAAAGTTAAAAAAAGCCCTGTGCTTTCTCAGGCAAAGCGTGAATCTGAGTGCTCAGGAGGAAACCAAACCCAAACCCCAAAACCCTAACTCACTGCCAATGAGTCGATTCTGACTCACAACAACCCTATTGGACAAGGTAGAACTGCCCCCGTCGGTTTCTGAGACGATCATTGTTTTATGGAAGTACTAAACCTCATCTTTCTTCCACAGAGTAGTTGGAGGTTTTGAACCACTAATCTTGTGCATAGCAGCCCAACACATAATCACTACACCAGGGTTCATCTCAGGAAGAAAGGGTATCTTGATTTCATTTACAAGCATTTTACTTTCTTAATGTTCTCATGATTTGCTCTCCACAGCAGGCACTGATGGTGCTGCCTGCCCAGCAGGACCCAGCCTTTGTTCCAGCTTCCACCCTCCTCCAGAAGACCAAGTACTTCAGGGGAGGCAGGCTATCAGTTCCTGCTGGGTTCACACTATCAGGTTCTCAAAGTGGAGTAGGGCAATTTATAGTAGGTTAATTCTTTTGTTTTATGGGACTATTTCATGGATTGCAGGACATTTAGCGTCCCTGGCTGACATCCTCTAAACTTTAAAGTATCCTTCATCACTCTGACAATCATTACTTCTAAACATTTCTAGATGCCCCACATCAGCAGCAGGTGGGCTGAGGTAGTTAGAGTCCACCGAGGAGCCGGGGTAACACAGTGGTGAAGCACCGAGCTGCCAACTGAAAAGTGAGTGCTTTGGACCCAGCCTTAGCTACTGCACTGGAGCAAGCACCGGCAATCTGCCCTCCACAAATGACGGTCAAGAGCCAGTGGGGCAGCTCTTCTCTGACACACGGGGTTAATTATGAATCCAAATGGAGTTGGTGGAACACATCAACCACAACAACCACAACAACAGCAAGCAGCAACAGTGGACTACCGCAGTTTGTTTGGTTTGGGCCATTACCCTCAAAGTACGTCTAGAAGCTGTTGTTGCCATTTGCTTGAGGATGTAGTGAATTTCTGGACGCCCGCCCGAGTCAAACAAAGGGGGAAAGAACCAGCTTCTGAATGGTGTCCGTAGCTGCTGATCTACCAGCCCTGGGATTATCTTATATTTTGACTTATTGCCGGGTGAGATATGAAATTCCTTTCGATTGAGTCAATGGACCCAGCATTTCAGGTTACTGAGGTAAAAGTATATTAAATGACATACCTTATCCTCTCATCCACCAATTCTTAAAGACCCACTTGCTGCTGCAAATCAGAATTAGAAATACAAAAATTGGGAGTAAATATCATGGCTCTATAGAAAGACAGCCTGTGTATGCATTCTACACTATTAATTTGTTAGCTGACCTTAAGTCCAAATAATTAAAGTTGTGCCTGAGTCACATTCTGATCCTGAAACCAGAGCTAGTGTAGCTAAACACTATTCTTTAAAAAAAAATCTACTAGTTTATAATTATATTCTTATGACATCATGTCATGTCACAATATTCAGGCATGGTGGCCTTTTTCTTTTATCTTTGCATTCTTAGTTGAATCATAACATTAAGTTTTGATGTTTATTCCATCTGGTGTTTCCCAATTTGACCATGGTTTTTGCCTGAAAATAAACACATGCTTGGACACTAATCTGCAGAGCACTGTCTCATGAATGAATCTATTAGTGGCGATCTTAAATCTTATTTTAACAAGGTCTAATTTTTTCACAGATCCATGGAATTTTCATTCTAGAGAGGACACCAGAGTTAATCTAGTGCGTACAGATTCTTTTTGAATTGTTAATTGGAAGTGGAATATTGAATGGGAGAACATTTTAAAGTTGGCATGAACTCTTTATGCGATAGCGTGTCATGGTGAAATACAAGGCACAGGTGTTTTGAGTGAGGCCACTTTGCTTATTCTGGTCTATTTCCCAGCTGGATGACACTGGACAAATTAGTAGCCTCAGTTTCTTCCTCTACAAAAGAGCTTAAAAACATTAGCTCTGCGTGTCCTGCAGGATTGTTGTGATGTGTTACCCAGATGGCAGATATAACAGCCATGACAATGATGAAAACAACAACAACAACAACAACAACATCTTGTTGGGCGAATCTATTTTGAAAAAAATCATTACAGATAAAGATTACAAACAAAACAAAAAACCTAATTGTTTGCTGGAACGACTTTTCCTCTTTTGCCATTTACTTCGCTCTGTCCAACATCGGTCTCTGCTCAGACATCATTTCCCCTAAGAAGCTTCTCTGCTTCCACTCAAGCCCAGCCAAGAGCGGGTGCTTTTCCTGGTGCTGCTTTAAGCATCTTGCTTGAGCTTGTCTGCGTCTTCCTTTTCAGTGATGCTTCTCATATCGCAGACCCACTCAGGGCACCAACTACAGAAGAGATGAGCGGCCCCGCTCTCGCAGACTCGTCTTCAGTAAGTCTTGGTACTCGGCAACATGAAAGTGTAGCAAGCTGCTGCCGGTGACTCTGGCGAACTTGTGCAGGACCACGGTTTGAGATCATGCATCTCAAGAGTCCTCTCCACAGGAGTCGCTTTCTTCGAATCCCTTCTCCCAGGTTTACATAACAAGCGCTCCGTAATCAAATACAAGGTAAGTGTAAAGCTCTTTTCTGACACTCAGCTCCTCTCACTCACTGCCGTCGAGTGAATTCTGACTCACAGCAACCCTGTAGGGCAGGGGAGAACTGCCACAGTAGGTTGCCGAGTCTGTCAATCCTTATGGGAGTGGAAAGCCTCATCTTTCTCCCAGGGAGAAGCTAGTGGGTTTGAACTGCTGACCCTGCTGTTAGCAGCCTACGACACAATGCACCAGAAACATTTAATTCCTTGGATTTCTCATGCACGAGTACCGTTTATGTTTTCGTAAGGCACCACTGAATTGCTTCCAACTCAGAACAAACACTTGTACAATGTTGAACAGAACAAACACTGCTCAGTCCTGCGCCAATCTAACAATTATTGTGTGAGGCCATTGTTGCAGCCACTGTGCTAATCCATCTAATGGAGGGATTTCCTATTTTTTCTTTGACTTTCTATTTACCAAGCACCCTTTCCAGGGACTGGTCTCTCCTGATAACATGTTCAAAGTAAGTGAGGCCACGTCTCACCAGCCTCGTGTGTAAGGAGTATCCTGGCTGTGCTTCTTGCCGGACAAGTTTGTCAGTCCATGGCACTTACAGCAGTTCCCCAACATTGTCAGAATTCAAGTGTGTGAATTCTTTTCAGGTCTTCTTTATCCATTTTCCAACTCTCCCATATATATGAGGTCATAAAAAATACCGTGGATTGGGTCAGGCAGACCTTAGTCCTCAAAGTAACATCCTTACTTTTAACACTTGGAAGAGGTCTTGTGCTGCAGATGTACCCAATGCAAAGTAGCATTGGATCTCTTGATTGCTGCTTCTATGAACATTGATTGTGGATCCATGCAAAATAAAATTCTTGACTACTGCAATCTCTTTTTTTGGCTCTCTTTACATTGAGTTTTAATCCATACTCTGGGCTACTGTCCTTCCTCTTCATTAACAAATGCTTCAAGTCCACTTCATTTTCAGCAAGCAAATTCGCATCACCTGTATAACACAGGTTGTTAGTAAGCTTTCCTCCAGTCCTGTTGCTACATTCTTCTTCTTATGGTTCAGCTTCTTAGATTGTTTCTCAGGATACAGATTGAACAAGCAGTGTAAAAAGATACAACACTGATGCACACCCTTGCTGTTTAAAGTACATATTACAAAATGCAATATAAGTTGCCCTTCATAATTCAACATTCAAATTTCTGAAATATTTTTATTCTGATAAAATAGGAAGTAAACTTTCAACATTTCTCTAGGTAGCAGAGAAACTATGTATTTAAAAATAATTTGCCAAGTGTTTCCTTATACATTCACTATGTTGTGAGCCATAGAAATGGGTGAATTCCCAAACAAATGTCAGACAGTGGTGCTCAGGGACTGCAGCTCGTGGGGAAATAAAAGAGAGCCATGCAAATAGCGCTGCATTTTCGTGAAGGCTAGAAGGGAAATTAGATAGTATTCCTAGGATGAGATTGTTTCGCAAGAGATTTGTGGTATTGTTGAGCTTGGAGAATTTGGAACATAAGAGGGAAACATTTCCCAAGGAAGGTAGAACCATGTGGTTAAAGACTTTAAATCGACAAAAATGCACACGGGTAGTGTTACCGGAGTAGTGGGGAGTCTGAATACATGGTGCCGCTCTCTCTCTTTGGTCTTGAACAAATTCTGAAATAAGACAACGAGCAACCAAGATATCACATTTATTTCCAATAAAGGCTTGACTTGAGATTCTAGCTTAGTGTGAGAGCGAAAAGGCCTGCTAACTGATCCCTGGTGGAGTTCAAATGGAGTCATGTCTGCAGGCAGCCGACTCCCTGGAGGAGGAGGAAGGACTGGTTTGGGCATGCTCTCCAAATTTGCTGATCACATACAGTACTCTTATTCATTGAGTTTGACGGCTAAGCTCAAATTCAAAGTCAAGGTCAGGATCATGGTCAGCCCCCCTGGGTGAGGCCATCTGCTGTCTTTCAGGCCAGTCCAGCTTCATCCTTCATGCAGCCAATTCAAGATACCAGGCACTGAATTGTTTTTGACCTATCATTTTGGGACCATGGGTAGCAATATAGATTTTGACCTATCCAAGCTACAGAAATGAATTAGGACATATATTAAGTAAACTCAAAATCTACTTTATGTCAGAGAGTGAAAATCTTTCCTCTTCTATTCCCTTACTAATTTATGCCCAGCCATGTAGTCTGATACCGTATGTGCTAGTCTGGGTAGACTAGAGAGACAAATTCATAGACTCATGTGTGTTAGAGAAAGAGCTTTATATACAAAAACAATTGAATATTGAGAAAATATCCCAGCCCATTCCAGATCAAGTCCATAAGTCTGATATTAGCCCATATGTTGGATACCAATCTATAAAGTCTTCTTCAGACTCATGAAACACATGCAATGACACTGAATGCAGGCAGATCACGGGCCGTGGGTGGAAAGTCATGTGGATCCAGTGGTGGTGGAATCATCTCAGTGGTCACGTGGGTCTCCACATGGCTCCTCCAACTCCAGGGCTTTGGATGCCATCATCATATTTCTATGTGTCTTGTCATTACAGAGTCTCTCAGGGATGGAGCTTGTGTCCCGCCTCCAGTGAGCTATTTATTTCCTTAGTGCCTCCAAATGAGGTCATCAAGCTGCTTGATAGGCTAAACTCCACCCCTTCACTCTTATGTCTCAAGTTGACAACAAGATTATGTAGCTACCACACCATATATTGAGATTTAATGAGATGAAATGAGATTGTTAGATTAATCCAGTTATCAGAATAGCTATAATAATAAAATTGTGAGGCACTGGTGAGGGGATAGATACAGATTCATAGAACATAATAGAAAACCGAGGAATAGGCCTGCACCAATACGCCCAGTTGACTTTTGACAAAGATGCAAAAGCAATAGAAATCAGCACACAATTATTTATTTTTAAAGCAAGCATTAACTGCCTTCTCTTTACAACAACATAGAGATGTCCCAATGCTGAATTAAAAATATAGAAGACACAAATAAAAAGAAATTAATGTCCAAAATAAGATTAACTTGCCCTGTGAGTTGAAAGTATGAAAGATTTTCAGTCAGATTTCTCATTTCCCTGAGGGTGACTTGGCCTTCTTCGTAGGCACATGGATCACATGTCTGTCATGAAAATGGGGGTCATTGCTCCATGGCCTCCAGATCCCTGACACTGATTCTCGGATGAACCTCATTTTAAACAGTTCCAAAAAGTCAGCAAGACCTTTGTAGAACTGGCCCCAGGCCCACAATATTAGCAAGTAATGTAACAAAATTATATTCCCAGAATCCAACATGTAGTGTTGCCAAAGGTCATGCCATAAACTCGAGAGCATTTGATGCAAGGTGAGTAGGCAGAACAAAGAAAGCCAAAGTAAGAATGAACCAACCAAAAACCAGTAATGATAATTTGCTATTCATTTCACTAGTTGTCCTGAAGCCACAATGAATGAATGAGAGGATTTTCAACGTCCATTACTGTGTTGCAGGGGAAAGTCCGTCTTACGGACACTTTTAAAGACACGGCTGTTTTCTTGCAAAGATTAGACATTTCCGTGGTGGCAGCCCTGCCTTTACCCCACTCTCTTGTATGCAGGTGACTTTGGTCCTGTGTCACGAGGACTGTTTCTATTACTTCTTGCTGGACAAGTCTATCACATCTGTGTCCTTGGATAGGTTTTTAGCTCATGTGTGATTCAATCCGGAGCCTACTTGATGCCCTGTGCTACTGAGTGGTACCATGTTGTCCAGCTGTGAGGTTGGTCCTGCCTCAGCTCCCTCCTTGGAATGCAGCATGGGACTCTGTGCAGCTTGTCTAGTGCTAAGGAGCCTTGGCAACTCAGTAGTTCAAGGCTCTGCTGCTAACCTGAGAGATTTTTGTTAATTAGATGAAGGTTTGCAGAGTAGACGCTCGATTTTATACTCAGGAGTTCATACACCTTTTGCTTGAACGCATCCACTTCAATTCCCCCAATATAGCTTCACTTATCCCCCTGGCCCTGTGTTTCCTGTTTCTATGCTATCTTCTTTCTGTGGGTTTTCCTTGGGTAAATGCTGCCACTTTGATCTTAAATGATTGATTATCCTAACATAGGATGAGTCTAGTTTCAGACCTGAAGGCGTAAGGGCCATTAACAGTCTTGGGGGTTCCACCAGTCTCTATCAGACCAGTGAGCCTGGTCTCTTGAACAATTTTTGAGTATTGTTTCACAATTTCCCTCCAATCTTTCCAGAACCTTCTCAAGGTATCCTTTCAAGAGCAGCTGTTAGTCATAGGAGGCAGGGCACCACCGTGTTCTTCTGGTTTCAGAGTCATGGAAGTGGATATTTGCATGTTCTACTAGCCCATTGGACTAATTGTTTCCATAGGTCCTTGGATTTTAATCATGCTTCTTTCATCTAGGTAGGGAAAATAATACATTTAACTATTCTAGAAATCCAGCCCAAGGAGATGTTCGGGACAAAGGATAAAAAATGGAGACTTTTCCCCGAGCCTTCCGGGCACTGGAAGGAATGGGTGACTGAGGTGGTAGAGCCTGTAGAGCAATCCTGAGTGCAGACTGAGGAGTTATGCTCCCCACCTCCTTCTCCCGGCCCTTATGGTTCAGATGGGGAAGGAAATATGTCTAAAGGAGTCTAAGGGGAAGCATTTATTAAGAGACATTGGATTGAACCATGGTAGAATATGATACTCGGTCAGTTGCCCTCCTCTTAACCCAATCTGAATTTGCTCTAGGCTCAAATATTTCTCACTTGTTCCATGACAGAAATTTCTTCTTTAGATTTTTAAATATAATGGTGGACTTTTTTTCTTACTTTCAGTTTTTATCTTTCTATTATTATTATCATTTTCTTCTTTCTGTTTTTTCCCCCCAAAATGATTTTATTGGGAGCTAATACAGATCATTCCATAGTTCAATCACATCAAACAATATTGTGCCATTGCTACCATGGTCAGTTTCAAAACATCCTCTACATTCTTGAACTCTTTGACATCAGCTCCCTGTTACCCCCTACCCCCCACCCCTACTCCTCACCCCACCTACTGTACCCTCCAGAATCCCTCATTTTACTTGCTGTCTCTGTAGGTTCATCAATCCTGGTTGTTTTTGTTTTTTATTGTTTCTGTTACATTTCCCAGTGTATGAGGCATAGAAGGAGTGGATGCACAGAGACAGTAACTGATGCAATGGTTTATCAGGAGCAGGGGAAGGGGGAAGGTTGAAGAGAATTGGGGAATAATCAATGAATACAGGAGAGGGAAGGGAGCATTAGAACTGATGGTGATGATGTACATATTACTCTTTTAAAAAGAGATTTAACTTTGGAAGTGTGAAAAAAGGGGGTGGGCATTGGAATATTTGTAATGTATGCTGTGAAAGATTTGTGGCATGGCTTGAGCTGTCCTGATGTTCGGCATGGAAATGGGAGTTGGCTTTCCCCTCTCTGGTCGTTGGAAGATGCCCCCCTGGCCTGAGATATGATCCATCTTGATGGTTCTGCACATCTGGTCCTGAGATGATGCTTGGACAAATGGCTAACATTTTAAATAAAAATATCACATCAGGGAGTTTTACTTCTTACGCAGAACCCAATGGCACTGAAGGCACTAGCTGTGTCATTGCTAAAACATTTGGGGGACTCTAGGGAACTGGCAAAAATGAAGAAAAATTAGAAATCCCTCCAGATTTCTAGTCTCTGCATTAAGGAACTCTGCTCTGACAGACTGATCTCCTCGTCTCCTATGAAGAGAGAGACATTATTTTTTATCCAATGACTAATCTGATATCCTATTAATTATGCCCACCTGTTTTCTAGAAACACAGCTGTTTTCTTCATTCCAGGCAAGCTGGGCATGACGTGTCTTACCCACTGTCAGCACTTGGCTTCTAGGACCTGCCCAGGCTCCCTTCAGATTGACATTGATTCTCAGCGATTTCCTAATGAAGCACAGCCCAACAATCCATAAGAGAGATAAGGCGTCCTGGCAGAAACTGGTCTCCAAGCACTTCATCCTGTGGAATGGGCATGGGATGTTTTCGTCTCAGGGAAATTTCCCACTTTTATCCCCAAGGACATTTGTAACCCATCACAGAGATATTTTAGTTAATAAAAGGTTTTACTAAACTCCTAGTTGACAGAAAACATCTGGGGGAAAACAAGAGTTGTGTTTGTATTATTTAAAGGAAAACGCCACTTTTATATTACCACGAAAGTGGGCCCGAGGAAGAAATAGCTCTGGGCAATGAAGAGAATCATTTTATTAATAATGCCTATTGAATGTTGCTCATGGAGAAGGCAGGTCTAATGCTGAGAAAGTTACAAATGTGGAGGAGATCCAGTCCCTGTTGACAGGAAGTTTGCAATAAAGGTGGGGTCTCCCTGCGGATCATTGTTTGAACCCTTCAAACCAGGCCCACTTGACAGGTTCTACTTTCTCCCCACAGGCACCAATGGAGACTGTGGTAGTTACATAATCTGGTGTCAACTCGAGACTATTAAGAGTGAAGGGGTGGAGTTTAGCCTGTCAATCAGGTTGCAGCCTGATGACCTCATTGGGAGGCACAATAGAGATAAATAGTTAACTGGAGGCAGATTCATGCACTCATTGCGAGACATTCCTGCTGACAAGACACATGGAGCTGCGCTAGAGTCCTGGAGCTGGAGGAGCCACGTGGAGACCCCTGACAGTGCTGAGATGCTTCCACCGCCACTGGATCCACAAGACCTTCCACGCACTGGCCTGTGATCTTCCTGCATTCAGCTTCATTGCATGGCTGTGTGAATCTAAAGAGGAATTTATGGACTAGTATCGACATATGGGGTAATATGGACTTGATCTGGACTGAGCTGGGATGTTTTCTGAATGTATGATTGCTGTTTGATACAAAGTTCTCTCTTACACACATATGAGAGTCTGTCAACCCAGACTGACACACTCTTCATCCTACCACCCCCAGTCTCCCCCAATGACTGCACTAGCTGTTCAGTTTGTAACTTTCTTTATCGAAGGATCCAGGCAATATTAAAAGAAGATTTTCTTTTAAAAACATGTTTGTTGTTATTTAGGTAAATGTTTACAGAGCAGATCACCACTTCTACGTCTAAGAGTTCATGCACATTTTCTTTCAGCTCATCCCCTGCGATCCCTTCAGTGCACTACTCCTCATCCCTCTTCCTCCTTGCATTTCAGTTTCCCTCTTCCTTCTCTCCCAACTTTCTGGAGTTGTCCTTTGGGTCAACGCTGCCCTTTCCATTTGAAATGGCTGATTATCCTAACATGAGATACGGAGGGTAAGAGCCATCCCCAGTCTTGTCTCTTTTAAAAAAATAAGTCTATTATTTTATTTCTCCAGCTTCTATCAGATCAGTAAGATTGGTCTCTTGAATGATTTTGATTTTCCCCCCAGATTTTTCCTCTAATGGAGCCAGGGCCTTTTCTTTTTTAAAAATTATTTTATTCAGGGCCCATACAATTCTCATCACAATCCATACATCCATCCACTGTGTCAAGCACATATGCACGTTTGTTGCCCTCATCATTCTCAAGGCATTTGCTTCCCACTCTAGCCCCTAAGAGCCAGGGCCTTTTTATATGGTCTCTCTTTAGAGCATTTGTAGTCCTAACAGGGCACCACCTTGTTCTTCTGGTCTTGGGGTTGTAGAGGTTGGCATTTGCATCTTCTATTAGCTCATTGGACTAATTGTTTCCACATGCCTTTTGATGGCCATCATTCATTTTTCCTCTGGATAGGAACATAGCGGTAGATGCACCCCAGGTCATGAGTTTTTAATACTCAAGTACCTCCTCTGGTGGGGTCGTGGTTGCACTATGGGCTGTGAGCTGGAAGGTCAGCAGTCTAAAACCACCAGCGGAAGCATGGGAGAAAGATGGCGTTTCTACTTATGTACGATCGTTCCAGGCTCTGAAACGGACCAGGCAGCTCTGCCGTGTCCTCTGGGATCACTGCGTCTGCAGCCACATTCAGGCAGGGCGTTGTAAGGAGCAGTCACTACTCACCAACCTACGTCATCGTAAGACCAGGAATATGACCCTGAGTCCCCAGCCCCCAGGACTCATTAAGGGAATTTTCGTTGTCAAGTAAAGTAGTCTCTGTGTTCAGAGACAGGGCCTTAGTCTAGTCTCATCATTTCCAATCTTCCCAAGAAGCCGATGTAATTATTTTACTTTTTTGATTACTGGTGAAACTGAGCATTTCCCCATACATTTGTATATCGTTAGAAAATTGCTTGTTCATGTGTTTCCCCCTTTCTCTCTAGGGCAGTGGTTCTCAACCTTCTTAATGCCATTCTTCATGTTGTGGTGACCCCCCAACCAGAAAATTATTTTCGTTGCTACTTCATAACTATAATTTTGGTACTGTTATGAATCGGGCAACCCCTGTGAAAGGGTCGTTCGACCCCCAAAGGGGCTGCGACCCACAGGTTGAGAACCGCTGCTCGAGGGGTACCATAGTTTCTATACTGATTTATAAGTCTAAATATAAAATTTGATAATTAATGCCATCACGCCAAAGTAATGTGATCTCCCCTACCCCTGAATGTAACTATTGTGTTTTGAAAAACTGATGCTAGATTATGTCTTTCCTAATTCTAATTGTGGTGGAATATGTATTTAATTTGAAGGAACAGGATTAAGGATCTAAACTGAATAAGAATATGATACATTATTTACACTATTTTATCTTTGTAAAAGATCTTTTACCTAGATACAATCACAGTTGAGATCAAGTGAGATGCTCCCTAAGTTGCAGATGAAATGGAATGAATTCACTTTATAGGTTTTATACTAATTTGAAATATATGGACTTATTATTATTATTCTATTTCAAGGACCTTAGACTGTTTGGCACTGTGTCGCCTATGGCAAATTGCCTTGATTCTGCTCCTGGTTATTGTTAAGTCACGAAAGAGAAAATAGCTTGTTCTTTGGCTTTGATTCAGGGTCCGATTGGGATGCGAGGTTTCTCCACTGTAGACGCTGTTGGCGTTGTGGGGGGACCGTTTTTGGTTGGGTATTAGACACTGGACTGGGAGGAGGGGATTGCTCCTAGTTGAGGGCTCAGTCTCTGGCTGGGTTTCCAACTAAAACCTTTAACTCATCTGAAGTTGATTATTTCCAAAGCAAATACGTATTTGAAATGTAAATAGCTTCTTATCCTGAACTCTGTAAACAACCCCAGCTGCCACTCCTTTAGACCTGAGAATGCCAAGCCAAGTTTCATCCAAGCCGTTTCCAAAGTTCAGTTCCTTACCAAGCGCTTGTAAACAAATTTAAATCCTCTGCTTGCCGTGTGCGGGTTGCATTTGGGCCATTAGAATCCAGAATCCTTGATTTTCCCAGTAAGAATACACAGTCAGCTTCTCTTCCTCAAATTCCTCCCAACCAAGCACTTTTGATAGTTCTATTTGATGTTCTTTGCATAAACAGTTTGTCACCATGTTTATTACTATTGCATTTTTCCACATATTTATTTTTGCAGAAATACCACAAATAGCTTGCTTTAAGTTCCAGAGTGAAAGTTGGATTTGCAGTGGGTAATCTCCCTAGGAGAAAGGAGTGCTTTCAGTGTCTCTGGGCTTTCCTGAGGCACAAAGAAAGGATAACGTCAAGGGTTTTCCAGTTATTGCTAGACAAAGTCATCATGCAAGTGTTGGCTGAAAGGGTGCATTGTATTCTAAAG
>NW_022107431.1:101060676-101072523 GCF_000313985.2 Echinops telfairi | reverse complement strand
AGGATTAGCTAAAGTACTCTTAGGAAAAAAGTTGGTCTATGGGAGTTCTTGGATAGTACAAAGGATCAAGTTGCTTGGCTGATAACGGAAAGGTTGTGGGTTGGAATCCACCTAGACACACTTGGAAGGGAGACCTGGTGATCGACTTCAGAAAAACCAGTGACTTAAAACCCTGTGAAGTGCAGTTCCATTCTGAAACACATGGTGTCACCGTGAGTCAGAACCAGCTCACTGACAACTACTTTTGACTTTGTATAAAATGCTAAGGGGAATATACTATGCCTTAATACTCCTGCCCCTTATTTCTTACTTTTTAAGATCAAGTATGGCTTGATGTGAAGCTGTGCATTAATGTTGAGGTAGGGTCTTGCTCCAAATTATTGTGTTCAGAGTATCGAGGATGCTTACAAATCTGAGGGGCTTGAAGTTATACAAATATTTACAATGTAATGCTTATCTTTAAGGACAAAACTGATAGACATATGGTCCAGATAATGTATCCCGGTTAATACAATTTACCCATGGTGGTTTCTTTTTTAATAACTCTTATCAGTGTGAATTAACCATATGGTTTATTTCTTTTGAATACTTAAGGTACATCTTCTTGAGGATTCTCTGATGGTTATTTATGCATTGATTCTTCCTAGTCAGGTGGTGTATTTCTGGAAAGCTTGATTAAATATATCTTATATCTTTCTTGTAGCATTCAGTGCAGAGATAGACACATGCTAGCTGCTCTTAGCTGCATTCAGGGAGCCTTGGTGACTCCATGGTTAAGTGCTTGGCTGTTAATGGAAAAGTCAACTGTTTAACCCAGTGGTTTTCCACCTTCCCAATGCCGTAACCCTTTAATACAGTTCCTCATGTTGTGGTGACCCCCAACCATAATATTATATTCATTGCTCCATCATCACTGTCATTTTGCTACGGTTATGAATTGTAATGCAAATATCTGATATTTACACTGTAGCTGCTCTCTACATGTGTGACTGGTCCACCTAAGTACATTATGGCGCCAACCCTGTCACATGCACCTGTATTTGTACGGGGTATATGTGATGGGGTTGGCACAATGATGTCTTCATGCCGGGTATCTGCATGTGGGTGGAACCTCCTGGAGACGGATAGAGGAACAGTGGCTCAGTTCCTAAGACCATTGGAAATATGTGTTTTCTGATTGTCTTAGGTGACCCCTGTGAAAGGGTTGTTCGACTCCCAAAGGGGTCGCGATCCTAGGTTGAGAACCGCTGGTTTGAACACATCCAGTGGTTACTTGAGAGAAAGACTTAGCAATCTGCTTTCACAGCGATCATAACTGATAATATTTCATAAAGATGTTCTACTCTGTCACACGAGATTGCTATGAGTTGAACTTGACTTCATAGCACCTAACAGTACTATAGCTGTATTCATTGGTCAATGTTAGGCCAGTATGTACTTACATCTCTGATGTCTACATTTTATCAAGCCTGGTTGATGGGCAGGCAGAGATGTTTAGAGCAGGTACAATTATTTACTTATTCAATGTTCTTTGAAAAAATATTGTGAATCTATTGCCTAATTTTTACTTCCTTTTTACTAAACTGGTCTAAAATTTTGTGGTTAAAGATTCATTAAAACCTTTCTGATCGACAACCGAAAAGTGGATGAAGGGAGACGTCGGACAGGGCAAGATATGACAAAATACCCATTTATAAACTATCAAGGGCTCATGCGGGAGGGGGGAGCGGGGAGGGAAGGGAAAAATGAGGACCTAATGTCGGTGGTTTGAATGGAGAGAAAATGTTTTGAGAAACGATGTACAAATGCGCTTTACACAATTGATGTGTGTATGGATTGGGATAACAGTTGTATGAGCCCCTAATAAAATGTTAAAAAAAGAAGAAAAAAAAACACCTTTCTGATCATACTGATAAAATTTAGATGTCCATAAAGGAGTTTCAAAATAGTTTGTTCTCATTTCTAGGTGGACAAACTTGTATTTGGGCTGTGTGTGTATGTATAAAGTGGGGGTAATGTAGCAATTCTCCATGAATTCTTAATTTTATTAACTTGTAAGTAATTAACAACATGAACAACGATATATTACAGCATACAATAACACATTTATGGACGGTATCATATGTCTGGCTGCTGATGCTCGTCGGCAGCTCTATCGATTGTATTTGCATGGATCTGTGGCCCTGTTCAGTAGGTTTTTTTTAAGAGCAGTTTGAGAAGTACTGCATCATGGTGTCTGTATTCAGGGTTAAACAATGGTAGAAAGAGGAAGAAGACGATGATAAATAATTTGGAGATAAACATCTTGCATCAAAAGAAGGATGATATAGACCAAAGGGATGTGTAGAGCACCAACCATCTGAAATCTGAAGGGCAGCATTTGCCCAGGGATAAACCTCAGACTGGTCTAAAATGTCAATAATTGTGAGAATGGTGCAGAACTCAGCAGTGCTTTACTCTATTGTACATATGGTCATATGAGTCAGAAGTGACTCTGGGGCACCTAACAACAACAACAACAACAACAACAACAACAAAACTCAGCAGGCAGGGAGGGCTACGAAAGAAGGACAAACACAACCTGTAAACACAGGAAGGAAATGTAGAGAGTGCAATCAATGTCATGAAATTGAAATTTATTTGTATAGATATCAAATATTCATGAATGAATATTGGGAAAAAAAGAATGGGTAAAATAACTTTAGACTCCTAGGATAAATCTCACTTATATCCAAGAGGAAATAGCAAGAATTTACCTTGAGTTGGTCATTTGGAGAAGAACTACCTAAAGGGAAGAACATATGTGCTATTTTATATATCTATTTTTGCCTTGCTGGAAGGAGCCTGGTGGCATAGTGGGCTTCATTTAGGCTGCTAACTGCAAGGTCAGCAGTTTGAAATCACTAGCTACTCCAAGAGAGAAAGATGAGGCTTTCTACTCCTGTAAAAGTTAGTGTCTTGGAATCCCAAAGGGGCAGTTCTACTCTGTCCTACAGGGTCATCATGAGCCAGAATCCATTTGATGGCAGTGGGGAAGGAGCCATGCAATACTGTTGGGTAAATATTGGATTGCTAATCACAAGGCCAATGGTTCAAACCAACTCTGCTGGAGAAAGAGTGGGTTGTCTACTTCTACAAAGAGAAACCTTCTATAGGCTCACTCTGAGTCAGAATTGACTTGATTTGATTACAGTGGGCTTGGTTTTGGGTTTTGCCTCTGTTAACATGCTTGTCCTGAGATCATCTTGTCAGTAAAATTTGGGCTTAAATGTTGCTTTTCAGAAAGGAGTCCTATTCTAGTCAATCTAAAGTTATCCTGATTTCTATTTCCGTGAAGCAATCACTTTCTGTTATGTTGCTGATTTGTTTTAAAAAGATTCTTGTGACTAGTTGAAGTTATACTAATTCCATTTTTACTGCTTATTTCCCTAGGTGATCATAAATTCTAAGATGTCAAAGATCTTCTCTCTTGTTTGAAGCTGTGTTGCCAATTATAAGAATAGTGCCTGGAGCTCAAAAGTCATGCTTGAATAAAACAAATGAATTACCCAACCCACGTACGTAAATGGAAATCAGTTACAAGAAGACATTCGATTACTTGTTGATATGATATTATTTCTGACTGCACTACCTGGATAAGGGTTGGGACCACTAAAGTATAAGTTTTCTATAGTTAATGAAAACTTGAATTATTAATATTATAGCTATTGTATTAGTCTGGGTAGACTAGAGAAACAAATCCATAGAAACTCATATGTGTATAAGAGAGAGTTTTATATAAAGTGTAATTTTACATTAAGAAAGCATCCCAACCCAGTCCAGTCCAAGCCCATAAGTCTGATATTAGCCCCTATGTCTGATACCAATCTATAAAGTCCTCTTCACACTCATGAAACACATGCAATGACACCGAATGCAGGATGACCACAGGACAGTTGGTAGAAAGTCTGGATTCAGTGGCGTTGTAAGCATCTCAACACTGGCAGGGGTCTCCATGTGGCTTCTCCAGTTTCCATAGTATGGGGTCTATCAGCGTAGTGCTATGTGTCTTATCAGTAGCCTCTCCAAGGGAGTGAGTATTGTCAGTAGATAGTCTGAAATGGAGTGAACAGAGAGAGTCTTTCCTGCCTTGAAGGAGGAAATTCTGGACTTTCCCAGAATTCTCAGGAGAAGGCCATGCCTACACAGAGGCCTCATTGGCTACGATCTGATTGACAGCCTACATTCCACTCCTTCACTCTTAATCCTCTCCAGTCCCAAATTGACACCAGACTATGTAACCACCACAGTTATTATTATGCTACCTCTGGAAGATCACAAAATATGATTAGGCTTCAAAAAGTTTGTGGAAAATTATATTATCTGTTTTTTAAAATTGTTGTCCATAGCTTTCTGCAAATCAAGTACTCAGAATTTAACCTCTAATACTGTTCCTCTGGTATTGAATTTTTAAATTTATTTATTTATTTGTTTTTTGGTATTGAATTTTATTATTTACAGTCTTTGGATCATACAGACTGGCATGCTTATTCTATGTGGACTGAGCTGACACCTCACTTAGATTGCTGCTTGTTTTAAGACAGGACTTTGAGACCCCAGGCCCTATTACTTCTGACATTGGCTAGTTTAAAATTAGTTTTATTGGCATATTCTTCACATACCATACAATTTAGTCGTTTAATCATACTAACATTTTCTTCTTGTGCTTCTTGCTGTTAGGTCCTCAACTCCCCACATACTCCCCTGCCATGACTCTAGGCATTTATCAATCTAGTTACTGTCTAAATTTACCTATCCCGGATTTCATGTACAGAAAATCACACAAAAAGCGAACAGGAAGTAAAAAAACGAACCAAAAAACCCAACAACCATGTCTAGACAAAACAGAGAAGCCTTAATAAAAAAACAAACAAACACACACACAGAAAATGTTAAAAATTAAAGCAACTTTAAAATGGGTCAAACGGAAGACCAAATGATAAAGTATTACATTTTAACCTAACTACATTTACTACAATGTACTTTACATTGCTCTCTTTCTTATAGCAAGGCTATGGTCAAAGAGTATTCTGCAAAGGCTTAATCCATATGTGAACTCTGAAAATAGATTTTGGGTTTCCACGGTCATTTATAGCCTTCTGCAAACCAAATGTTCACAATTTAAGCAGATACCATTCTCTCACTGGGATTTGGGTTTCATTATTTACAAACTTTCAATAACACAGACTGGTGTGCTTCTTCCAGGTTAATTTAGTTAACACCTCACCTGCTCTTTGTTTGAAGACAAGCCTTTAAGACCCTAGATGCTATTCTTTCGATGGCAGGGAACCATCATCTGGTTTCTTCATCATGTTTTACTGCAGCATCCATATCTTCAGTGATTTCTTCATGAAGTCGAGCATCAAGCAAAGAATTAAGTGCTGTTAGATTGGGGTTAGAATTAAGTGCAAGCCCCCAATCCATTCATATATCCATTGTTTATATATATCTCTGATTCACTTTAGAGACATCATCATCATTTTATGATAGAAGACATTTTAAATAATCCTCCTGGGGTATAAGGTAATTCTATTAATAGTGTCATTAATTTAGTCAATGGTATAGAATTTAAAGCACTATTGAAAAAAAGGAAATTATACATGTATAGGCTGACTTCAGACCACACACAATGAAATTGTTGACTTGGGAAAATTTGACTCTAGTAACTGGACACTAATTACATATACAAATAATGGGAGTTAGTGGTGGGACAAAATTTTCAATAGTACTCATTCACAAAGGCAGAACCATGTCTACCAGATGGTAAATATATGATAGTTACAGGCCACCATTCATTGGACACCCTTAAAGCAAGAGATCCAAACCAAAGTCCAACAACCGCCAATTCCATAACCTTGGGATAGTACTCATCTGCTGCTTCTCACACTAGGGCTTTCAGCCCTAAATCCAAGGGACTGCACCAATTCCTTAAATCTGTTACTGAGGAGTCAAAATAAAGCCCAGTTTACATAGTGGAATTTTCAATTCAAATCCTTCTGGTGTGGCCTATCAAGCATGTTGTGTGCCCCTAAAGGACAGAGTCTAAAATTCCAATACTCCATAGGACATGACCTGAGTCACCAAGGGATGCATAGAAACTAGGTCAAAAGTGTGCATACAAGGGGGTACCCTCCCAAAACAGGAAAAGCTCCCCTGGGTGGAGCTTTTTTAGTATGCATTTTTCCTGCTAGATGAACATTGAGTAACTCGCTCTGAGTTAGTGCACCCGGTGGTGTCTTCTGGGAAGATTCTCTCTGGTCACAAGTGAATTTTTTCATAAAACCAGTTTCGCTCGAACCTCATTTTTTTGTGATGGCTGATTTAAGAGAACAGTGTGCGGCTGTGAAATGTTTCCTGCTTAGGAAAAATGTCGTAGAAACTGTTGTGATGTTTAACACAGCGTACAAGGACAGCATTATGGGAAAAAACTCAAGTGTATAAGTGGTGTTCTCTTTTTAAAAATGGTGAAATGTTGATTGATGACAAACATTATTCTGGACGTCTGTCAACTTCCTGAACAGATGAAAATGTTGGCAAAAGTTGTGTACTTGTGCTCAAAGACCTATGACGGACCACTGACGAGATGGGGACGTTGTCTGGACTATCTTGAAGCTCGGGTAAGTGAATTTTAATGGAAGATTTGAGAATGAGAAGGGCCACTGTGCAATGTGTGCTTTGACTTCTGACTCAGCAGGAAAAAGATCACTGACTGGAAACATGCCATGCTTATAAGAGCATCTCTGAAGCGCCCCAGGTGTTTTCTCCAAGGTGATGAGGCATGGTGACTAGACATGGTGCTATTTTTAAGATCCAGAAAGCAAACATCAATCGTGCCAGTGGAAGACGCCATCATCACCTTTCCCTCCAAAAGCTCGTCAAATGAAATTAAACATCAGGACAATGCTCATTTTTTTGTGTGTGATGTGAGGGGGATAGTACCTTTGGAGTTTCAGTTCCACCAGGTTAGACTGAAAATCAAGCTTTCTATTTAGAGGTTCTGAAAAGATTGTGTCACAGTTTGCAGCAAAAAAGGCCTGATTTGTGGCAGATAGGGTACTGATTTTGCCACCCCAACAATGTTGGGCTGCTCATGCAGCCATCTCAGTGTGCCAATTTTTGGCAAAAAACAGCATGCCTCTCTTGCCATGCACCTTATTCACCTGACCTCACTCTGTGAGACTTCTTTTTGTTTCCTTGAATGAAGAGGGACATGAAAGGACAGTGATTTGATGACATAGAAGAGGTGAATAAAAAAATAAGGGAGGTGCTGTCAGCCACCCAAATAGACAAGTTTGAAAAAATGTTTCCAAGACTAGAATTGTAGATTTGACAAATGTATTAAGTGTGATGAGACTACTTTGAAGTTGAGAAGGTTGTTTTTAAAACAAATTTAAATATGTAGCTTTTGGGGGGGAAAATTCTGTGGTTTTTCTTTTTGGTGCCCCCTCATAGTATGGGGTATAGTCTCCCTTTGGGCTCTATGTAAGTATTGTTAAGCATTTTTACCTGGTGGGAGGTTGGTTTGGGTGCCTTCAGAACAGTGTAGTATGGCAGCAACTAAATGGTCTGCTCCCTCTCCTTCCATCTTGAAAAACTGACCCCAGCTGAGGTGAGGTCTTTTGTGTTGAAGTGGTTTTTAAAATGTACATATAAAGGAGGGTGATATATGGTTCATGGGGGCCAGGGCCAGGCTGGCTCTCTACCTCATTGGCTGGGAAACTGGATTAGAAAGTTGTATGCCTTGAGAGCAGAAGACTTCCTTTGCCTGGTGTTCATCCTGAACATAGTGGACTCATGCAGTGTTTTCCCCTTTGTGACTGACTAACTTCACTAAGCATGACAGTTTCCTGGTTCTTCCATGTCATGGGTGTTTTATCAGTTTTTATTTTATTTTTTAGGAATGCACAGTATTCCATTGTGTGTATGTATTAGAGTTTCTTTATCCATTCTCCTAGTGATGAACATTTGGGCTGCTTCCAACTTCTTGCTATTGTGAACTGTGCTGCAATGAACATGGGAGAACATACATGTGTTTCTGTTCTGTCTTTTATTTTTTTTTGTTATATGCTCAACAAAGGTATTATTGGGTCATTTGATATTTCTGTTTCCTATTTTTAAAATCATTTTATTGGGGGCTCATACAACGCTTCTCACAATCCATACATACATCTATTGTGTCCAGCACATTTGCACATTTGTTGTCATCATCATTCTCAAAACATTTGCTTTCTACTTGAGCCCTTAGTATCAGCTCCTCAGTTTTTCCCCTCCCTCCCTGTTCCCCCCTCCCTGATGAACCCTTGATAATTTATAAATTATTTTTATTTTGTCATATCTTACACTGCCCGATGTCTCCCTTCACCCACTTCTCTGTTGCCTGTCCCACAGAGAGGAGGTTATATGTAGATCCTAGTAATTGGTTCCCCCTTTCCACCCCAACCTCCCTCCACCCTCCCGGTATTGCCACTCTCACCACTGGTCTTGAAGGGATCATCCGCCCTGGAGTCCCTGTGTTTCCAGTTCCTATCTGTACCAGTGTACATCCTCTGGTCTAACTGTATTTGTAAGGTAGAATTGGGATTGTTTTAGGTAGTGCCATATTGCTTTCCACACTGGATGTATATTTTTATAAGTGCACTGGCAGTGTATAAGGGTTCCAATCTCTTCACACCTCCAGTATTTGTTGTTCTCTGTTTTTTTGTTTGTTTTAAAATAAGGAGCCCTGGTGGTGCAGTGATTACATAATGAGCTGCAATCTGAAAGGTCAGTGTTTCAAAACCACAGATACTCTGAGGGAGAAAAACAGGACTTCTACTTCTGTAAAGAGTTACAGTTTCAGAAACTCACGGGAGCATTTCTACCCGTCCCTTTAGGGCTGCTATGAGTCACTATTGACTCTGTAACAGTGAGTGTAGGTTTTGGTTTGCTTTTTAAAACTGAGCGATTGTTGTGAAAGTAAGGTGATCGCTCATCATTGTTTTGATCTATGTCTCACAGATGGCTAGTGATCACGAGCAGTCCCTCATGTGTTACTTTGCTGTTCAAGGGTTGACCCTTGTGAATTGTCTATTCATGTCCCTTGCTCACTTTTTAATTGGAGCATTTGGTTTTTTCTTATTGAGGGGTTGCAGAATTCTACAGATTTTAGTAATTATTACCATGCCTGTTGTGTCATTGCTAAAGATTTTTTCCCAGTTGGTGGGCTCATGTTTTACTCTACATGAAGTCTTTAGATGTATGTTAGTGTTTTATTTTTAATAGTTCCAAGTCATCTATGTTACCTTCTACTGTGTGTGCGTCCTGTATTATATTTGGTAGTCGGTGTGTGCGCTGCAATAGGACCCTTCAGTTCCAATTTTCTCATTAACGATCATTTATAGCAATGGGGTTTGCATTCGGGTCTCTAATATATTTGAGTTTGTTTATTGGGCATGAGATGAGGTATAGGTCCTGTTTCATTCTTCTGCAGATACTGATCCAATTTTTCATGCACCATTTTTGAAGAGGGTGTCTCTTTCCCATTAATCTGTTAGTCTTTTGGTGAAAAATCAATTTTTGGTATGTGGATGCTTTTATTTCTGAGTTTTATATCATGTTAAATTGGCCTATGTATCTATAATTATACCAGCATCAGGCTGCTTGGCTACTGTGGCTGTGTAGTACATTTAAAGTTGGGTAGTGTAAAGCCTCCTGCTTTGTTCTTTTTGAGAAGTTCTTTGCTTATCCTAGATCTCTTCCCTCTCCATATGTAGTTGATAATTAGTTTTTCCATTTCTTTAAAGAATGAAGTTTGGATTTGTATTGGAATTGCATTATAGTTGTATATTATTCTAGGTAGGTTTGACATTTTAACTATCTTTAGCTTTTCTATCCACAAACAAGGGATAGTCTTCCGTTTGTGTAGGTCTCTTTGGGCTTCTTGAAATAATGTTCTGAAGTTTTCTTTGTCCAGGTCTTGCTTCTTTGGTTAAGTTCCTTCCTAGGGCCTTCATCCGGTGTGGGACTATTGTACATGGGAGTCTTTACTGGATGTCTTTGTGGCGCTCTGGTCACTGGTTTACAGGAATCCGACTGATTTCTGCTTGTCCCTCTTGTATCCTGCTACTTTACCAAATCCTTCAACTGTTTCCAGTTGTCTTTGGCCAAGCCCTTGGGGTTCTCTCTCTATAAAATAATATCATCTGAAAATAAATATATTCACTGCTTTGCCCAATTTGATTTCTTTCTGTCATCTAATGATTCTGGTTAAGACTTCCAACATAATGTTGAATAAGGCGGTGATAAGGGGCACCCTTGTATCTTTCTCAAATGTACTCAGTCTTTTTCCATCGAATGTAATATTGGCTTTAGATTTTCATATATTTCCTTTATTATGTTGAAGAAATTTCCTTCCATTCCTAATTTATTGAGGGTTTTTATAAGAAATTGATGTTGTCAAATGCTTCTTGTGCATCTGTTGATATAATCATGTGGTTCTTATTCTTCATCTTTTTCAGGTGGTGTGTTACATTGATTCTTTTCATATGTCGAATCAGTCTTGCATCCCTGTTATGGCTCCCACTTGGTCATTATTAATTATTTTTTAAAAATAGTTTTCCGTTTTTGTGGAGTCTTTGCTTGGCTTTAGTATCAGACTTATGCTTGCTTTTTAGAATGATTAAGGGGTTTGTTATCTCTTTTTATATTCTGGAATAGTCTGTGTAGAATTGGTGACAGCTCTTCCCAGAATACTTGGTGGAATTTGCTTGTGGAGCCTATATTTCTCTTGCTTGGAAGTTTCTTCTCTATGTGTTTGTTTGTTATGAATCTGTTCAAGTTTTGTACATCAGTGTGTTAATTTTGGTAAATGGCTTATTTTTAGGCATTTGTCCATTTCGTTTAGATTGCAAACTTGTTGGAGTACAATCTTTTGTCATACTGAGTTATTATTCTTTTTATTTCAGTTGGATCTGTTGTGATATCACCTTTCTCATCTCTCATTTTAGATAGTTGAGGCTTCTTTTTCTTTTCCTTTCCTAAGTTTGCCATTGTTTTGTCAATTTTGTTAATTCTTTTGAAAAAACAAAACAAAACTTCTTGTCTTGTCGTTTCCCCCCCATAGTTTCTCTGCTTCCTAGTTCATTTATTTCTGCTCTAATCTTTATGATTCCTTTTCTTCTGTTGTTGGATGGTTTATTTTGTTGCCTTTGCCCTAGTTGTTGTGTAAGTGTTGCGTTAATGTGTTCATTTTGAATTTCTCCTCTTTTCTCATGTGTATGTGTATTGCTATAAATTGTCCTGCAATAACTACTTTTACTGTGCATGTAAAGTTCTAGTTCTTTGTATGTAAAAAGATTCTAGTATGATGTATTATAATCATTGTTTGTCTCAAGGAATTTCTCAATTTAATTCATTATTTGAGCTAGTATTCAGTTCTTTTTAAAGTAATATGCTGTACAGTCTTCATGTTCCAATTCTTTCTATTGTTGATTCCCAGTTTTCTAGCATTACGGTCTGAGAAGATTGATTAGAGGTATCTCAATGTTTTTGAATTTGTTAAGGCTTGCCTTGTGGTGATCTGTCCAAGAGTATGCAATGTGTGCACTGGAGAAGAATGTGTATTGTATTGTTGGGTAGAGTGCTGTGCATATATGTCTAGGAGGTAAGCGGTTTGATTGTATCATTTAACTCTTTTGTTTCTTTATTGAGCTTCTTTCCTGATGATCTGTCTTTCTCTGAGTGTGGTGTGTTGGGGTCTCCTACTCTCATAGTGGCACTGTTTCTTTCTATTAAAAAAATCACTTTATTGGGGGCTCATACTACTCTTAT
>NW_022107431.1:101057531-101059665 GCF_000313985.2 Echinops telfairi | reverse complement strand
AGTGAGGGATGGAGCTATTTATTTTTGTTTTCATCTGTAAACATTTGACTTTCTTTAAAGGGCCTTTCATTGGTTACATATATGCATATGTTTACTAAGGCTACAAGTTATGAATGTATTGTTTCCTTAATCATCATGGAGTGTTCCTTCTTGTCTCTCATTATGGTATTCACTTTGATGTCCTTTCTATCAGAGATTATTAGTATTGCCATCCCTGCCTTTTTATGGTTGCCATTGACTTGATAGATATTTTGCCATTCTTTGATTTTTGTCTATTTTTGTCTTTGAGTGTAAGGTGTCTCTCTTCTAGATAACATAAAATGGATCTTGTTGTATAATCTCGCCTGCTACTTGCTGTCTTCGATTGGTGCATTTTATCCATTGCTATTCAGTGCCATTGTTGAAATGTGAGTTTGTTGCTTTCATTTTGCTGTGCTTGAGTTTGGTTTCTTTTTCTTTTTCTTTTTAATGCTCTTTTTTGGTATCTTTGTTTCTCCTCTATTTCTGTGTTGATTTGAATGCTGCTCTCATTACATTGGAGTATTTTTGTTCTCTCTGATGCTCTCAGATTTGTCTGCTATTGCTTTTGATTCTCTGTCTATAATGATCTGGTTGATATATGTCTATGATTCTGGTCTTGTTTTTACAATTCTTTTAACTTTTCTTTGTCTGGAAATGCCTTTATTTCTTTGCTATATTTGAGGGATAATTTTGCTGTTTACAGGATTCTGGCTTGTAAGTTTTTTCCCTTGTAGAACTTTCTGTATGTCACTCTCTTGTCTTGCCCTCCTTTTTTCTGCGGAGAAATCTGAGCTTAACCTGGTCAGCTTTCCAGTGTAGGTGACCATCCATTTCTCTGTAGCTGCCCTCGGGATTTTCTCCTTTTCTTCGACACTGGGGAGTTTGAATACATAGCATGATTTTAAGGTGCTAAGTCTATCTGAATAGTTACTTAATTCTCCTTTGTGATGTTGGGGAAATTTTCTTACATGCTTTCTCATACTATTTTCTCTGTAGATTTTTTTTGTTGTTTCTTCTTGATCTGGGATCCCAAAGAGAAATGGGTTGCTTCTCTTGATAGTGTCTCACATCATCTGCAGGCTTACTTCTGATTCCTTTGTTATTTTGGTTGTTTCTCTTGTCAATTGTAGTTAGAATGAATGTGTTTTAACTCACTGATTTGATTTTCCTAACCTCCCCCCAATCTATTCCTTGAGTCTTTTACTGTGCTGCACAATTCTGTTGTCTCGCTGTTTTAGTTTTTCAGTTTCTTTTCTTGTTTCCAGAAGTCTCCACATCTTTTTTATTTCAATTTCTTCTATTGTTTCCCTGAGGACCTAAACATTATTCTTCTTAATTCTGTTTCTGGTAGCTCCAGGACCACTTATTCTTGGTTTTCCTTTGAGTTTGGGTGACTTTCAGCTGTGCCTGTTTTTGGTTGTTGTTGGTGTTTGTTTGTTTATTGTGGTTGACTGCTGTTTCCTTGGCATTGTGGCACAGGTATTAGTGGTGTGTTAGCTCCTGGGTCATGTAGCGACAGTTGGCTCTGTGTAGAGAGTTTGCAGAGCTCTATTAGGAGCTGGAAAACATGGAGTGGTGAAAGGGAGAAAGGGTGAGAGAGATATGTGTAAGTGGTGAAAGTAGGGGCAGGATGAAGAGAGAGAATAAAATGAAGGAAATAATAATAATAATAATAATAAACAATAGACTGGATATTCCAGCATATTTGTAAAGTTTATGGGAAAAATATTTTAAGAGGGATAATAAAAAACAATATGTTTCATGGAAATATAGTTCATGGGGTAAAAGAGAGAGCATGAAAAGAGAGAGATGGATTTTTAGGGGGAGGGAGAAATAACAGAGACAGAATATTTGGGTGTGGTTTGGATGTGGGTGTTAGAGTTTTGTTGTTTTGGCAGAATGATTGTGGGCATGTGTGGACATTCAGAAACTCCACAACACAAAACTCACTGCCATGGAATAAATTCTGACTTATGGAGGTCCTATAGAGAAGGCTAGAGCTGCCTCTGTGGGCTTCAGAGACCAGAACAGTTTATGGGAGTAGAAAGCCTATCTTTCTCTTGTCGAGTAACTGGTGGTTTCAAACTTTGTGCTTAGTAGCCCAACACACAAC
>NW_022107431.1:101037096-101056093 GCF_000313985.2 Echinops telfairi | reverse complement strand
TTCCTCCATGTGGGCTTTGTTGCTTCTGAGCTTGATGGCCACTGTAAGTTCTTTTTGTAAAAAAGAAGATCATTTTATTGGGGCTCTTACCGCTCTTGTAACAATCTATACATCAACAGTATCAAGCACATTTGTACTCATGTTGCCATCTTCTTTTCAAAACACTTTCTTTCTCCTTGAGCCCTTGGTATCAGCTTGTCTTTTTCCCCCTCCCTCCCTCCCCCTCTCCCCCTTGTGACCTCTTGATAAATTATTTTCACATATTGGTTGTAAAGTCCTTTTGATGTGTTTTCTCAACTGCTCAATGACAGGGCTGGAGTCTATTTATCTCAGGGGCCTTTGTAATTCTGTGAGATCATTCTAACAGGAGCTGCAAGTGGAGAGTCCTTATATGTGCAAATAAATTGATTTATGTTAAAACATTACTTTAGAAGCAAGGAAAACAGCCTTTAAGCTGTTGTGAAGCATACAATTTGGTAAATTGACTTAGGTCTTGTAGGAAGAGCTTAGTGGGAATATGAGGTAGGAAACACTTTCCAAATATTTTCATTGCAGAATAGATAGCTGTCTAGTCAATACAGGATTTTTCCTTTCATTTAGATGACATAACTTGGCTTGTCCAAGTATACTAGGAAATGTGTAGCCAAACTGGAAGATTTACTGTATTATAATCATTTGTTTTAATCAGAACCCACATATCTCACTGGAAGAGAAACCTGCCACTGCTCTCATTCCTACCACAGGCCGTAACTCTTAGTTTTATTATGGCACTGGAGACTAGATTTTGTTCTACTGGACAAATTTGAAGTAGAAAATAGTAGAAGGCAATTCTTCATTTATTGTTGTTGTGAAGGGCTATCTAGTTAGTTTCAACCCTCACGGTTCCTATGTGCAGCAGAACAAAACACTACTACCATGGTGGATGCTTCTCTCTTGTGAAATCCTTCATAAATAAAGACATAAAATTATGTCAATGCATAATGAATAGTAGATATAAAAAGGCATGGACAGTGGCTTTATTGTGGTTTGTGACATCAGCATGCCCCAGGAACAAGTGATATTAGGCTTAATTTATATACAGGGGCTCTGTGCCTGTGTATCTTAGATGCTGGATCTTTCTTATTTCTCAGTAAAATACTATTTTCACCGTATAATGAAATGGGGTTTTTACCTCTTCTTATTTCTAAATGTTATTAGTCATTAAGGTAGTTTTTCTCCAGACAAATGAAAAAAAAAAAAAAAGGCCAAGTCTAGATGAAATCCCAGGCAAGAAATCCTTAATGGTTTATTTTTCATTCATTCCTATTATGTTTATTTATATAAAACTGTAAAAATCATTGCTTTTTTTGGGAGACACTTATGGGATCTCATTTATCAAATTAATTTGGCTGTGAATTAGAACCTAATGAATTCAATGAAATTTTTTTTAAGAAATGAATCTTCAAAAGTATCGTTTAATGGAATTAAAAGACAATAGCATTTTCCCATAAACTGTTCAGAGACCACATGAGTTTTTTTCCCTTCTAATTTATTATTGTGAATTGGGCGAAGGTTTAAAAAGCAATTAAATTTCCCGGTCAACAATTCATAAACATTTTGTTTTCATGTGATTGATGGCAATACTCACAATGTAATATACAGTAGAACCCCGGTACTTGACCGCATCAGTACTTGACACAGTCGGATTTCGACGCAAAATGTTGAGAAAATTTTGCGTTGGAGTTTGAACAAAACCTTGGCATCGAGCCTGAAGCACGTAATTTTTGTAAACAAAAGCAGTTCATGTTTCTGTGAGTGGGCCTTAGTTGGTGTTGTTAGTACGCGTTGTTTAAACTGTTGTGGCTGTGTTCCAGGCATTTTGCTCTACTGTAATTTTCTTAGTTTTTGTGGCTTTTTGTACTGTTTTTAAATAAAGAAACATGGGACCTAAGAAGGAGTTTTTTGAAAACAATCACCATGATAAGGAACTGGTTAAGGTGTTATCGACATTGTTGATGATAATTTAGTAAACCCTTTTAGAAAACAGTTAAGGAAATGCCAACAGCAGACCACATTAGACAGATTTTTTTTTTAGAGAAAGCCAGCCAGGTCCTAGTGAAAAAAGGCAAGGAAGGTCACATAGATAAGGTAAATACTCTTATGGTTTAAAACCCAAAGCCTGGAAAGCAGCTACCAGTTGATTTTTATAGAAGGGGATCCCCTTCCAAACAATGACTGTCCCTCCATCCCTCCTCTCCACATCCGTGTCCACAGATCCAGATCCTCATCAATCTCAAGGTAGGGGCCATATTGTAGTTGTTAAAGACTTTTTTTAATGTTGTGTTTCTTATTTAAATTATGTTCTTTAATTCTGAACTTATTTATTTTGAAATTTCTGTGTAATGTTTTGTATAAAAAGGCAAGGTTAGACCTTTATAGGCCTATTTATTGTTTAGTTGAAAAATGAAACATAGGGGTGAACTCATTTCCAGATCTGAACGGCGGCTAAGTCCCATGATATTGGGGGTTCAACCAGTCTCTATATGACCAGTAAGAGGCCATTTTTGTTATTTTGAGTTTTGGTCCCCATTTTTCTCCCGCTGTCACATAAAACCTCCTAATATGAATGACCCCTTTAGACGCACAGAGCCGGTGCATTCATCTGTGGCCACAAGCAGAGACACTGTGGTGCTGAGGATGGCCGCGAGGAGGGTGGCAGGAGCCACAGCTGTAGTTACCAACACGGAATTGCTGAATCCACTTTGGGCTTCTTGTCACATAGATAGTAAACACTCTTATGGTTTAAAACCTAAAGCTTCTTTGTGACCCCACACGGGGTAAGTGAATGTGGGGATGACAGAAAATTTGACAATGGTGAAAGTTTTCTGAAGTTCAAGGACCAAACATTAATTCAAATCAAGCTCATCATGAATCCAGTATTTCTGCCAGCCCTTGCCTGCTCTGCAAATCTGTCACATGAGCATGACTCAGGAGTTGAAAAGGGGTAAGAAGTCCTGATAAGCTACGGTTAGTTATGCATTCTGTGACCTGTAGCCAACTCTATCCCAGAGGAAACAAAGTCTAGTAACTAAATCAAAGCATGTTTCTGTCAATTCACACCTTGATTTAATATGTTTAGCAAGTCGTTTCTTTAAAACCAGATAAGACTTTGACTAGTTAACATAAATCGAAGTACGTAAATCAATATTTTTTCAATATATTTCCCCCCACATATCCTGTTTTGTAAGTGCATGTTGCATATTAAAAATTGGAAGAATATTTTGAGTAAGTGTTCTAACACCTTGCTTTTGTCACATAGCAACTGTTGATGTAAAGGGAGTATAATGTTCACATATATAAAACATTTATTTATACCACTACCTTTGCAAAAAGAAGAAATATAGTTTCATCTGACATATTTTCCTAAGTTTGTGGGTAACTTCTTATAACTTTCCTCAGTCTGATATGAGGCAGATTTGCTTCAAACCCCACATGATAGGGCTTGATTAATTTTGAATCTCAGAAATGGCAAGCCTCTGTTTTCAGTATTTGTGGATGTTGTATCCTGGATGGGAAAAGGGAGCTAGCATGTGGAAAACATAATTTTGAACTAGAAGAAGAAGAGGTCTGAAGAGTTGGGGACTTTGGTGGTGGGGTCTGATGATACAACGGATTACATAGAGGGTCACTGTGCGTAGCAAATATTTATTCCTAGGTGCAAGAAATTATTCCACACGTGGTGTGTGTGTGTGTGTGTGGTTCTATTTCTAGCACCCAAACTCCCAATATTGGCCTCCTTATTTCTTAATTTTCTGAGATAACAACAGTAGCACTGGGCAGGTGATTCTATCCGGGTGCCATCTTCCTGGAAGTCTCTAATAGGTTCTTAAGTACAGAAAATTTCAAAAGAGTATGACCGAGATGGGGATAGAATTTCAAGGTCTTTGAAAATTTGCATGTGCACACTTTTGATTTTCAAAGACCATCCTATAGGGCCGATGTTTCCCAAAAATATACTTTTGGCAATCCTGGCAGCATTATAAGATTTTTAGAACTGAAATGCAATTCAGGTGATCTTTTCCAGTCTTGCGATTTTAGGTTATCTAAAATGACACATAAAACGGTAAACTTGAAACTGAAAGATCAGGCCTTTTGAGAGTGAACATAGCCACTGTCAACCTCTTTGCAGAACTTACTTAAAAAAAGAGCTTTAAAAATTATGCACATTGATTGTGTCAATAAAGGACGTAAGCCAATATTTTAAAGTTTAAGTATAAAGCTGGTGTTCTATATTTATTTCTGGTAGGTGAATAATATGCTCTAAAATTGTTAGTATTTCCTTTTTGATCAGAAATAGGCTTGCTTTTTATAAGAGGAAAGTGTTGATATTAGGTTTTGGCATTGACTGCCACTCAGAAAGCAATTCAGAGCCATATGGGGACCAGGAGGACTGAGGATGGGAGTGTGGAGAGCAGGGGGTGGGAGATGGGGAGTTATTCAAGTGAATGATGCTGGAACAGTGAAGGTACACCTGAGTTTCATTAAAGTTTCCAGTTTCTATCCTGAGACTTAGAAATATTAACATTCGGCATCTCCCCAGGGGCCGATACTTGCCTTTACACAGATTAAAGAGGGGATGGTGGCAATCTGCTCCGTCTTCAGGCCCTGTGAGCTCCCACAGCTGCAGCCCTCACCCCGTGTCTGCCAGCATGTGGCTAACTCCAAGAAGCTGACCTCATTTTGGCACTTGGGAAAAAGTGTGTGTTCTAAGACTGGGAATGTCTTTGTCAGGTCGTTCTATTGGGAAACATCAAGGAGCACTTTGGCAATCTTCTCCAATTATCGTTCAGCTATCTTATATTCCTTACCTGGATGGGAAAACCCACAACACAACAATTAAATGGATCTTTGGGGCTATCTTGGGTCTAGTCCAGAAATTCATACTCCTAAGTACAGGAACACTTGGAAAAATCATGGATGAGCTTGAAAGGGCCTGAGAATCCCAGAAATGGCTACATAAAACTGTAATTGTAGGAAGAGTTCGTAGCTTTCATCACATTCTCAAATGAGTTGATAGACCACAAATGTTCAAAAATCTCCGATTTTGTCTAATTCTCCTAGCTTAAAGAATGGGAGATAGTAAGCCTCTGAGCAGTTGAATGACTTTAAGAATTAAAACACCGTTTTCTTTTTTTAAATCGTTTTATTAGGGGCTCATACAAATCTTATCACAATCCATACATACATCAATTGTGTAAAGCACATTTGTACATTCATTGCTCTCATCATTCTCAAAACATTTCCTCTCCACTTAAGCCCCTGGCAGCAGGTCCTCATTTTTTCCTTTCCCTCCCCGCTCCCTCCTCCCTCATGAGCCCTTGATAACTTATAAATTATTATTTTGTCATATCTTGCCCTGCCCGGCCTCTACCTTCACCCACTTTTCTGTTGTCCATCCCCCAGGGAGGAGGTCACACATAGATCCTTGTAATCGGTTCCCTCTTTCCAACCCACTCTCCCTCTACCCTCCCAGTATCGCCACTCACTCCACTGGTCCTGAAGGGATCATTCGCCCTGGATTCCCTGTGTAAAACACTGTTTTCTGGATTTTTCTAATTCAGTTCAAGCTAATCACCTACTATTTAACAAGTAACTTTTGTCTTATTTTTGTTTTATTTCAGCATTTCTCTATATTTCAACAATCACAAGTGTAAGAGAATCTGGTACACATGGAACTAGCTGTCCAAAGATGGGCTTCTTAATAACTATTCATGAGACATTCGCAAGTGGTTGGATAAAATCACACCTTCTGCTATCTAATTGTTCATATTTTTATTTTATTCTCCTGCTCATTGTCTACTATTTTCTTGTTAATTTAAAAATAAACGCACTGAGGGTTAAAAGTGTCAGTTCAGTCCCACTTTGTTTGTGGGGGGATGCAATATCACTCTAGTTGAGGGTTTTCAGGAAAAGGAATTTCAGAAAAGGAATTGGCAACAGGAGGTGAAAGAGCACAGCAGGCAAATAGGAGATGGCGAGGCGATTCAGAAATTAGCAACAGCAGGCCACTTCTCCCTGCATCATGCCAACAGGACAATGGGAGAAGTAACATTTCCAGATCCTAGAGTGTAGGTCTCTCTGGAAGCATCTAGAACCATGATGGGGACTGTCTAGTGGAGCTGGAGCGAGAGAAAGATAGAGTCCTTGCCCATGGCACCACCCAAAGCAGACAGAAGGAAAAGAGAAATATTTTGCCATAACTCCTCTTTTTGAATCTTCAGCGTTTGCTTCCTACTGGCCAAACAAAGATAGAAGTCAAGATATCCTGGGAACTGCGGTTCTCTGAAATTCAAACCATAATACAAGATGGGGGCCAGGTGGACACAACCACACATAAGCAGACACCTGGCACAGATTCAAAAGCTGGCATGAAAAGCTAGGCTGTGTAGAGTAAAAAATATACTTTAAAAGCTCTTAGGAAAGTATCATCTTGGGCAAGGACACACATCCTTATTCAGTCCCTCACAGCCAGTTTTACCGTGGAATAGAGAACTCTTCGGTTGAGGAACAGCTGATGCGTTCTGATTTGCTCAAGAGTCATCTTGTATGTATAGTATTCTGATGTTAAATTTATTCAACTCAGAAACAGTCTCATGCCTTGAGAGCTCTCCAGAAATCGAGAAAAACAAGGGTAAGGAAGATTCACACGGTCCACACCTTTACATCTGAGAGAGTTACAACGGAGAGATCCACTCAGAAATCTCTCTCCCTCTCTCTTCCCTTCTCTTTCTCTAAAGATCAGAAGAGGCAAGTGGTTGCTGCAGTTGTCAGAGTTGCTTCATTCACAATGATCGTATGTATAATGGAATGGACGTTGCCTGATCCTGGGCAGTTATGTTATTAGATGCCTTTGAGCTGGCTCCTGCTTACAGTGACCTATGTAAATAGAAGGAAACGCTGCCCTTCCTGCACCATCCTCTCAACTGTTCTGTTTGGGGTCATTGTTGCAGTCGCTGTGTCAATCCATGGCATTGAGGGCCTTCCTCTTTTTCTCTGATTCTCTACTTCACAAAGCATGGTACCCTTCCCTAGGTCCCTTCTGGTAATATGACGTAAGTGTGTCAGATAAAATCTCACCACTCTCTTCTAAGGAGCATTTCTGCTGGTTTTCTTTAGAGATAGAGTTGCCTGTCTTGAAGACACACAACAAATATTGCTATTAGGGTTCCAGGTCATACATGCATGGGTTTATTCCAAACAAAACATGCCTCTAGGTGACTGCGGGTGAGTTTACTCAGTAATACACTTGTCTTAGACTGGTTAGGGAGGCTTTTAAAAAAAGATCCAATCAAAATAGTGGCTCTTTAAGGGTTCTGCTGGGCTTGGATAAATTCAAGGTAGAGAGGTAATTCAGAGTTATAATGACTGTTTTTGTGATTTCCAAGGACAAATCTTGATAGGTTTTCTTGAGAGAAATAGGATTATCACAGGGCTTATTAGGAAGAAGCTTTAAGAAAATTGAAAACTACATTGCTCTGAAAAAGTTGTTCAGAAGAATTCCCCACCCCGCCCCGCCCCATCATGACAACATACCTGTTCTTTGCTTGAAGTTTAAAGGCATGTCCTATAAGAATTTCATGGGGGAAATCTTACCCCATCCACTTTACAGCCTCGATATTGCCAGATCAGATTTGTTTTTGTTGCTCAAGCTCAAAGGAACATGCTTTGACTCTTCGAGGGTGCTGTTTTAACATAGTGTTTTAACAAAGCTGCTGTTTTAACATAGTGTAAATCAGAGTACAGAATTTTTAAGGGAAGAGTTAGAGAGAAGGAAGCATTGCCTTTAAAAGTGTATAGACCTAGATAGAGGATATGTCCAGAAACAATTGACTCACATTTTGAGATTTTTGTTTAATAAAAGTTTCTATGATTTTATAGTAATATTTTTGAATTGCCCTCATATGTTCAATTTTCATCAACACCATAATTCAAAGACAGACATTCTTCTGTCTTTTTAAAATTCATTGTCCAATTTTTGCACTCATATGAAGGAATGGAAAAGGTCATTGCTTAGGTCAGGGGCACCTTACTCCTCAGAGTGATATCTTTACTCTTGAAAATTTTAAAGAGATTTCTTGCTTTTGATTTGCCCAATGCAATATATCATTTGATTTCTTGACTGCTGTCTCCATGGGCAATGATTGTGGACCCAAGTAAAAAGAAATCTTTATAACTCAATACTTTCTCCTTTTGTTTTGACACTGCTTATTGACCCAGTTGTGAGGACTGTTGTTTATGCCGAGGTGTAATTCATGCCGAAGGCTGTAGTCCCTGATCTTCATCAGTAAGTGCTTCATGTTTGCTTTCAGCAAGCAACGTTGTGTCATGAGCACATTGCAGGTTGTTAATGAATCTTTCTCCAATTTTGATTATGCCAAGGCCTTCAACTGAGTGGACCATAACAAACTATGCCTAACCTTGAGAAGAACAGAAATTCCAGAACACTTCATTATGATTATGAAGAACTTGTACCTGGATTAAGAGAAAGTGGGGGAAGCAGAACAAGGGAATACTGCATGATTTAAAATAGATATTCAATCTCTATGGTGAGCAAGTCAGAGAAGTTGAGTTTATTGAAGAAGAATGCAGCATCAACATTGGGGGACTGAACGCTTACTAACAACCTGCGATGTGCAGATGACATAACCTTGCTTGCTGAAAGTGAAGGGGACTTGTAGCCCTTGCTAATGAAGATCCAAGATTGCAGCCTTCAGTCTGGATTAAAACTCAATGAATAGAAGACAAAACCTTGGACCAATAGGTCACATCAGTATAAATGGAGAAAAGGTTGATGTTATCAAGGATTTTATCTTGCTTGGATCCATAATCAATGCTCATGGAAGCAGAAGTCAAGAAATCAAAAGATGAGTGGCACTCGGTAAATCTGCTGCACAAGACCTCTTTAGAGTGTTGAGAAGCAAGAATGTTACTTTGAGGACTAACGTGTGCCTATCCCACTTCATCCTTGGACAACTGCTGCCCTTTTGGTCTCGAATGGTGGCTGATTCTAAGGAGTATGCTCACTGTCTAATGTTTTGCTGGAAATCGGACCATGAGGCTGGGTTCTGTTCCAGGTGTGATGGATGACTAAGGACCGTCGTCTTCAGATTTGCAGCAATCACTACCCAACCAGTACCCTGGTCTTTAAAAAAAGTGATTTTGAGTTTTGTTTTGTATTTTCCTCCCTCTCTACCCAGGACCTCCTAGTGTGATTGTCTTGGTAGCCTGTCACCATCTAATTCTGGTCTCAGTTTCATAGCTCTGAGGTTCATAGCTTCATAGGTTCTTGAGGTTCAGCAGTCTTTCGACTCATTGTTTCCATGTGTCTCCTATTTTATTTACTCTTCTTTGCTCTGGATGGACAGAGACTAAGAATAGCGTCTTAGATGGCTGCTCACAAACTTTTAAGACCCCCGTGACTACTCCTCAAAGTAGGATGTAGCATATTGTCTTTGTGGATTATGTTCTGCCAATTGATCTTTGTGTCTCCCAACACTATGGTCCAGGGACCAATTTTCTCAAAGTGTTTGAATATGATTAAGAAAGTTTCATAACTTACTCCTGAATGATCTACTATATTCATGAATATATTTGAAGCATAGGTACATCCATATGTAGAAATATGTTCTGTCAAACCTATATGTGTGAGGGGGCTTCAAAAACGTGTGGAAACATATAATGTAAGGATAATGTAATTTTTCCATGAACTTTGTGAGGCCCCCTGTGAATTAGTTCCATTCCACTTTCTATACTTGTTCAGTTTATGTGCCTATCATTTACGTACATACTCATAAATTATTATTGCTGTTGTTGTAGGAGTATATATTTAATAATATTCATTTCTGCTGTCATTAACCCTTATACTCTTCTCAGTGTCTTCCTTTTGTTTTTATGTTAGGCTGGGTTCTCTAGAGAAACAAAATACACCAGGACACTTATAATTCTCTCTCTCTCTCTCTCTCTCCATATATATATGGAGATTATATATATATATGGGTTTATTCAGCGAGAAGGACTATAATGGCTATAATGGCTAATTAGTCCACACAGAAGTACTGAGGGCTCAGTTCAACTCATTTTCGTGGAACAGTTAATATATTGAAGGTCATTCAATTCATGTGGGCTGCGGGTCCAAGGTCAAGGAAGCACACAGTGGAGTCTTCCCTCAGGCAAGACAGGCAGGGTCAACCAGCAGGAAACAAATAGCCAGGTAGGGCTGTAACAGTAGTGCAGGGCCTTAGTGAAGCAGACCCCAATGAGATCTCAAACTCAAGTGATGTATACATCAGCAGCATGGTGAAGCAGGTCTTGAAGGAGTCTCAAGCTCTAGCTACACCATCCATGGGTTGGCTTGGCCTACAGGTAGTGCAGCACATGGTTGAGGCAAAGAATTAGCTCAAGCAATAGCACGCTGGTCCGATCACAAGGGAGGAAGAGAGATGGGATGCTGGCCAGCCACAGAAAGTATTTATCTCGGTCACCCTTCAATCAAGCTGTGACCTGATTAAACTCTGCCCACATGTTCCTATGGAGGCCTAGTTGGCACAATAAACTTAATGATCACAGTTTTCATTTTCTTTTTGATGCTTTCTGAATCATCCAACACTTTGCCCACGTGATCCTTCATTATTACAACTCGAAACTTGGATCTTTTCTTCAGTTCTGTCAGCTTGAGAAATGTCAAGTATGTTCTTCCCTTCTGACATGCCATGATAATTTTTTAACTTTTTCTTCTCAATATGCCTCTGCTATTGTATGTTCTACTCTTTTACACCATTGTTTCTCCCTTTTGTCTTAGTTTCGCTATATTCTAGAGCACGTCTCATAGTCTCTTCTGACATTCATTTTGGCCTTTTCTTTGGAGGTGTTGAAGATTAACCAGTAGTTACCAGTCGGTCTCTCATGTTTTCTTAGGCACTGTCAAGTCAAGCCAATTTTGACTCATAGAACCCTATGGACAACAGAATGAAACACGAGTGGGCCCTGCACTACCCTCATAATTGTTATTATGTTTGAGTCGATTGCTGCAGCCACTGTGTCAAACTATCTCATGCAAGGTCTTCCTGTTTTTCACTGCCATTCACTCTACTACCAGTTAGCTGTCAGTTTGTGGTACAGTGGTGGCTTGTGTGTTGCTGTGATGCTGGAAGCTATGTCACTGGTATTTTAATACTAGCAGTGTTAGTAGTTCATGTTCACCCAACGTGAACAGGTTTCCACAGAGCTTTCAGACTAAGAACAGACTAGGAAGAAGGAACAAACTGGTCACTTCAGAGGGATTGTCCACTGAAAATCTTGCCTCATGGTGCTATATTACATATTACAACTTTTCAATCAATCATCACCCTAGATATTTTAGTAGGTATTTATAGTTTTCAAGTGAGAAAACCAAGAATCAAGAAATGATTTGCTAAAAATCATGCAATTATTTGTAGTAGGCCAGGGCTCAAGCCCTGTTCTGATTGTACCTAACTTGTTCCATCAAACTAAATGGTTTAATAAAAGCATAGGCAAAGACATGTTATGAAGTAGTGTATAATTAACTGTTTATAATATAAATGGTAAACATGTTTGGGAAAATATTTTTATCAGGAAAATACAATTTTCCTGCAAAACGGAAATACAAGAGGGAAGTGGGTGTGATCTTGAACAAATCTTGGAATTCAAATAGAATTTCAAAATGCTTGCCCTCAGAAAGAGCAGAATGTAGTTTTATTCAGAGAACAGATTCTAGTTCTACTGGGCTATTAATTGATGGCATGGCCTGAGAAAAGCCAATTCGCCTCCTCACTCTTCTTAGATTGTGGTATCATGGAAAACAAATGGACTCGGAGTTAGAAAGTTGGGTTCAAATTTCTTCTCAACAAATATCTAGCTATTTACATTGCACTAAACAAGTAATAGGCTAGTATCTTCTTTTCTTGTGTGGTGAATAAGGATACTATTACCAATACTGCAACCAGGGAAACAGTGAGTATTGTACATAACTGGATGATGTACCATGCATTGTCCAGAAGGGTCAGCAGAAAAGAGGAAGGCCCTCAATGAGCTGCATTGACACAGTAGCTGGATCAATGGGCTCAAGTCTAGAGAGACAGGTCCTGTAAAGATTTCGCCTCAGAAGCTCTAGGGAGCTGTTCTGTTCTATCGAGTTGCTACCACTCTGACCCGATTCCATTGCAGTGGCTCTGGAGTCTAGTTTTTGTACATGCACAAAAGGGGATAACAATAATGAAGAATTTATTTAAAAAATGGATCAAATATGCTCTCCAATAAATGGAACAAGCAGTGTAGATACACCTAGAAACTGTAGCTTGAGCAGCACAACAATGGGCTTAAGAAAATGTCAGGCTGGTGCAGGCCAGGGCAGTGCTTTGCTCTGTTGTTCGTAGGGTCACTCTGAGTCAGAAAGGACTAGACAGCACCTAACAGCACAACAACAACAACACAAGCAGCGACACAATTGTAAGGATGTAAAATAAGTATCATAAATATCTAACATAAGATGCTTGATAAATATTGGTTATTTTTGTTGAATTAAAGTTACCCCATGCTGGTTCTTTTTAGCTTTTGGAAACTGAAGAAATATTTAATATTTCTAAAAAGAGATTTTTCTGGTCAAAATCCAACTCAAGAAATGAATTTAAAAAAAATTTCAACCCTAGAGATTCTTTTGGTTCTTATTACTTTGTTTCAGTTTTCTAAGAATTTGAGAGAGTTAGCCCCTTAAGTTTAAATGTACTCAAAGTGTGCCATGGCCCCCACAGTGGAGCTGAGCACAGCAACAATCATGGAGGTTGTGAAGGGTCAGGCCACATTTTGGTCTGTGTTCATGGGACTTCCATAACTTGGAGTCAGTTGGTTAGGTAATGGTTAGTTGAGGGCAACTAACAGCAATGACGAGATGACATAGTTGTGAAGCATTGCAGGTAGTGCTGCTCTTATTTGCACTTTTATTCAGATGGTCCTTTACTAGACTTTAACCAGTTGGGTATCTGCTAAAAAGATTTTGTGCATTTGTTGATCAAATAAAATGGAATACCTCTTCTTTAATTGGTGCATTCCAAATATGATTAAGTATGTGCCTAAGCTACAGCTTCTAGGTGTATGTAGGCTGCCTAGACCATTTTTTAGGACATATTTGTTCCATTTTAAGGAAGGTCTTCATTATTATTATTATTTATTGTATATTACCAAAATCCCAAACCAAACTCACTGTGTTGGAGTTGAGTTTGATTCCTAGTAACTCTATAGACTAGAACAGAACTTCTTCCTGGAGTTTCTGAAGCTTTAAATCTTTACAGGACCAGTCTGCCTCATCTTTCTCCCATGGGACATCTGGTAGATTTGAACTGCTGACCTTGAGGTTAGCAGGTCAAGGCATAACTCACTACACCACCAGGGTTATTATTTGCTTAAAAATTATGAATAGGTTTCCAAAATTTTTAGTGTTTATAGAACCATATATTCTGCTCTGCCATACCATACCTGTAAAACAAAAATGTCAAATTTGTGTTGTACCCTCACGATATAGCTTCCTTAGCCAGCCAAACCAAATCACTGCCACTGAGTGGATTCTGACCCTTGAGGACAAAGTAGAACTGCCCCTTTGTGTTTCAGAGACTTGACAGAACAGGCAGCCTTTTTGTTCTCTTGTAGAATGGACGGTGGGTTCACTCCACAGACCTTGCCGTTGCTGGCTCAGTGAGTAACTTAATATGCCATTATGACCTCTTTAAATAGGCAGTAATCCAATAGAAAAAAAAGGACCAATAACGAATAGACATTTTCCCATAAACATCATGTCCTATGAATCAGAACCTGTACATATATTAGCCCTTAGAAAATGCACAATCCTTCCACCCCTTTCACCCCACAAAGACTCGCCTGGGCAGAGCTGACAACTCTGCCTTGCATACTTTACTTTGTGCTATAGTGAAGGTATTAGATGGGAACCTAGCTACTGTTTGTCTTCCCCGGTCAGGTAGGTCCATTTGTAAGCCTGTGCTAGGTATCCCACTTGCACCATAGTTAAGGAGACAAAGAAAAGTTCCTCTCTCAGCTGTTTTATACCCTCAGCCTAATGGATTAATTTGATGTTTTTAACCATGCTAGCATGGATATGATGGGATCATCATGCTCACGGACTTCTTGAGGAGAGAGGCTGCTTCTTCCAGCATCATACTTTTCTGATCTTGCCAAAGGAGTCCACAGGGTGTGGTGGTTGTGCATTGGGCTGCTAATCTAAGCTCTAGAGTTGGAAACCAGCCACCATGGGAGAAAGGCGAGGCTTTCTGCTCGTAAAGACTTACAGTCCAACAGGGCAGCTCTGCTCTGTGCTGTCGGGTCACCGCGAGTCAGAATTGACTCGATGGCAGTGCTTTTTAACATTTTGCCAAGGTTAGCCCAAGTGGTGTAGTGGGTTTTGTGTTGGATCACTCACTGCAAGGTCAGCAGTTAGAACCCACTCTGAGGGAGAAAAATGAGGCTTCCTGCTCCCGTAAAGATTTACCGCCCCAGAAACCCAAAGGACAACTCTGCTGTGTTCAAAAGAGTCACTCTGAGGTGGAGTCAATATAGTGGGTTAAAGAAAAGATTAAATCTTGCTAAAGATCTCTGGGACACAGTTATTAAGCACTGAGAACAGCTGGCACAAAGGGTCAGTGGTAGAAACCCGTCGGTTGCTGTGTGGGAGAAAGATGTAGCAGTTTGTTTCACAAAGTCGCGCATCTTGGAAACCCTGTGGGGGATGCTCAACTCCCTCTATGGCAGGGGTTCTCAACCTTCCTCATGCCGCAACCCTTTCATACAGCTCCTCAGGTGGTGCTGACCCCCCAACCATAAAATTGTTTTCGTTGCTACTTCATAACTGTCATTTTGCTACTGTTATGAATCGGACCACTCCGGTGAAAGGGTTGTTCAATCCCCAAAGGGGTCGCGACCCACAGGTTGAGAACCGCTGATCTATGGGCTTGCTAGGAGTTGACGTTGGCGTGATGCAAAGAGGCCATTTTGCTAACAGATATCAGACCTCAGTGGGGGCGGTGATTTGTGTTGAGGCTTAAAGATGCCAGCAGAGAGAGGGCAGGGGAGAGCTACAACCAGGTGGCTTGTTGGAGGATTTACTCCTCGCAATAAGATGTCAGACCTTCTGAAGTTATAGAGTTTTTAAAAAAGAGCGAGATAACAAGTGATAATAGGAATACTGACTTTTATTGTTTACATTCATTTTCACAAGCACCATTGCTTGAGGTTGAGTGTAATTCAGAGCAAGAAGCGCTAAAAGAACAGAATTTAAGACTCTAATTGCTGTAAACTGCCATCTCCTTCTTTCTGCACCATTTCATGATTTCAAGCTCTACATCTCTAACCATGGACTTGTTCTTCATTTGCAAGCACACAGCATCCTTTTAGCAAAAATGAAATCTCATGCTATTTCAAGAGAGCTTGGAAATAAAGTTTGCACAGAATAGCAGTAAGCATTGGGCTCACTGAATCTGCCAGGGCCATGTAAGACATGGCTCAGTGAGCCAGTTACCAACCACTTCCGCTGAATCCGGCTTAAGCGGATTGTTTTTTCTTTCTCCCCAGCATGTGAGCTTGTGCCATCAGGACCATTGACTTAAGTGGTATTTTTATTTAATGAATACACTGCACTGGAAAAAAATGGTACTTTCCTAGAGTTCTATAATGTTTCTCACATTTCCTCAGCACGAGGCTGCCAGAATCACTTAGTGACATCAGGATGATAGAAGCTCTCTATGTCACGGTCAATTCCTGGTAATGTTAATGAAAACACGGACAAGGCAGCTCCGTTAAGGGAACCCTTAAGTAATGCTGTCATTATTTCCTTGAGGGCGACTGGCTGCCTTGTTCATTGTTTCCACTACAGAAACATACGCTGTAATTTTAGAGCTCAAACAGCGACTTTTGCATCCTGCATCAGACGTTGATATAAGAAACCCTTGGGGTGCAAAGATGTCTAAAATTTGAAATTAAAGATCTTTATACAATTGTCATGAGGTAAAACACTTGTCATGAGGTAAAATGTACAAAACATATACATTGATTCAAATTCCATAGCAAATAGATTGGAAGCAGAACTTGAGCATCTTCAACTCTCAGTTTAGTCTCCAGAAAAAGCTCTTTACTAAACTTACTAAGTAGTGGAGATGAAAGAGGACAGTAAACAAGGAAGGGTGTGTTGATATTTCAGGAAGTGAGTTGGACCATTACAACTTACTGCCACTGAACTGGTTCTGACCCATCCAGATCCTGTCGGGCAGAGTGGATGCGCCCTGTGGATTTCCAAGGCGTAAGTCTTCCTTGGAGAAGAAACCGTCTTCTTCCACGGAACCACAGGTGAAGTGGAAGTTCTGCCCTTGTGGTTAGCAATGCAGTGTGTAATCCAGGACACCACTAGCTAGGGGTCTTTCTCATTGAAACATTAACACTGTTTGAAGTCCTAAAATGAACAACAGCAAACAACAACAAAAATGGAATGAGGGATGGGGGGAGAGAGGAAGGAAGGAAATATAGGCTAGAAGGAAAGGCAGTGGGACCAGTGAATACGTTACAGTGTTCAGAAGTGAAGGATGAACAGCTTCTCTCATCTCCCATCCCTTACAAAATGCTCTAACATTCCATGAGACCACCATTCCCTATTGTGTATAGAAAAGCTCAGGGGCATAGTATCCAAAACCCTATGAAAATCTGTTCTCACTCTTTCTTTCGTTTACCACTTCTCCAACTCTACCAAAAGTTGACACAATTTTGTGTCAATTCTATCAGACTTGCTTTTGATGTTCATCTAAAAAAAAATTATCCTTTGTGTCAGTACTTAAGCTGTAAGCAAAAGAATCCTAGAATGGAAAAAAAAGGCATAAAGACATCTATTACGCATAGAACAAGAAGCCAAAAGGCAGACTAAGTTGGTAATTTAGGTGCACAAGAAGCCTCAACCACCTTTTTTCATGCACAATCTGTGGTCTTGTGCTTGTCCTCAGCTCTGGGTTTCATGTCAAAAGACCAAAGATTTCTCTGTCCATTTGTCTTTACATCAATGAGAAAGCCTTTTTTCTCGCAAGGGCTCTAAGGTGATTTTCCCCTATGCCCTATTTGCTAATACTGAGTCACATGTTCCTCCCTAAACTACTTCGCTGGTGGTGTAATGGTTAAGCATTTGACTACTAACAATAAGGTCATCAGTTTGAAACCGCCAGTTGCTCCAAGGGAGAAAGATGGGGTTTTCTACTCTCATTAAAATTTAGCCTTGGCAACATGGATGCATAAGCAGATATGGCGGAGAAAGCTGATGGTGCCTAGTTATTAAAAGCTATAGTATCTGGGGCCTTAAAGGCTTATAGTTAAACAAGTGGCCATCTAGCAAGGAGGTAACAAAGCCCACATGGCAGAAGCACACCAACCTGTGTGTTAATCTGGGTTGACTAGAGAAACAAATCTAGAGACAATCATACGTGTGTGAGAGAGTTTTCTATCAGAGTAATTGTAGATTAAGAAAACATGTTGGCTCAGTCCAGATTAAGTCCATAAATCCAATATTAGCCCATATGTCCAATACCAGGCTACAAATTCCTCTTCAGACTCACGCAACACATGCAATGGCTCTGAATGCAGGAAGATCACAGGCCAGTGGGTGGAAAGTCTTCGGGATCCAGTGGCAGTGGAGGCATCTAACCACTGGCAGGGGTCTCCATGTGGCTCCCCCAGCTCCAGGACTCCAGCAAGCTCCATGTGTCTTGTCAGTAGGAAGATGAAGCAGAGAATCTGTGTGTTTCTGGCCTCCAGTGAGCTATTCATCGCCATGGAGCCTCCAAATGAGGTCATCAAGCTGTGACCTGTTCTACAGGTTAGACACCACCTCTTCAAGTCGACAGGAGATTATGTAACTGTCACATTGTAAGAGCTCCCAATAAAATGATTAATAAAGTAAAACATAAAAATAAAAGCTCAACAACAACCAGAACAGTTAGTCTAGGAGACTCATTGGGGCAGTTCGTCTGAATCGACTTGATGGCAGTGAGTCTGAGTTAAACCAATTCTGGCAAAATTACAATTGTGTTCAATTGCTTGTGTTTTCAGAATTCACCTTCCAGGATCCTGTTGTTGCCTGCCATTTGGAGACCAGATGTCTGTTACCAGGAATAAGTGGAGTTATCATTTTGTGCCTGCGTAAGTCGGTCTACTGGTTTTTAATGCCTTTTCTTTTCTCTGCTACCTGATAGTCTTACTCATGAAGACCTAGCTCACAATCTACTTCTACCTCCACAGCATATCCTCCCACCTCATCCTACCACACAACATCTATTTAAAGCAACAAAATTCAGAAATGAAAGTTGTCATTATTTCATTGTGAATGGCTAGCTGCCATAATGCTCTTTCAGAACTTAAGCACACAAACAAAAAATAGTTGTATAGGGAACTCAAATAAAATTAATAATGCTTATCATCTATCTCTTCTCATGATATAAGGAGTGTTTATTCTAATGAAATTCTCATTATTTGTAAAATTTGATGATATATTAGTTACACGAAAATTTCAATGATTTCTATAAAGTAAAAGCAATCATACTATTTTTCTGAACACATAAAACTATATAAAAAACTAACAGTAACAATAAAAAATAAAAAGATTACATCCATTATAAAATTTAAAGATATTTTCTAAAAGAATTTTGTATTAAAAAGTTAAATAAGATCTAAAATAAGTATCTACCCTAAATACTTGAGTAAAAGGCCACTTAGTAACACAAAAAAGCAATAAAATACTGATTAAACAGCATACAAAATTTTAGTGTTAAGTGCATTTATTATGAAATAAATATTCTTATGGTTTTGGTATGTGGAAGACTTGTTAAATGGTTGGAAGCTACAGAGAAAGATATTGATAGATTTAAATATATACAATTAAAAAATTTAAAAGGTAGTCAGTCATCTT